>NC_136658.1:84652498-85024998 GCF_903797595.1 Erithacus rubecula | reverse complement strand
CTTTGTCTCTGTCCTTTCCTGGAGGACCTGCACAGCCTGCATGCCATACTTTTAGGAACACATGCAGTGGTGGCAAGAAGCCTGATCTGAAGAGAAGCACCTCTCTGTGCAGATGCTCTCCAGCTGACCCACAAGGGGTGTTTGGATCAATTCAGTCTGACTGACAGACACGAAATGATGGCAACCCACAAATTATGTTGGATGTGCCAGCTGAGAAAATGAATCTGTCTCAATACATGGATAACCCTATGCCTACATAGCTGCCAGACAGTCTTTTGCTGATCCTTTTCCAAAAGGATTTGTCTTTAGCCCTGGTCCTCCTTCATCTTGCTGCTCTAGGAGGGGAATAAGCCTGAATGCCCTACAACCCTTCATGAGCTCCCTGCTGTCCTGCTGAAGGCCTCATGTGGCTTCCTCTTCTGAACTTGTCTTGTCTGACCTTCCCACTGAGGCAGGGGTTTCTCTGCTGCCTGAGAAAGCCCACCATGAAAAGTGTAAGGAAGCACACGAACCATCATGTGATGGGCATCCAAAGTTTGCAGCCATTGCAGGGCTTTTAATTGTCACTTTAATGTGAGCAGATCCACTTCCCACCACATGATTTACTTGGATACAAAAGGCTAGTCCTGTCTGATCTGGCCATATGAATGCTTCTGTGTTTGTTTGCTGTGTTTTTTTTCTTGTTATTCACAATTTATTTAGAACGAACCCCATTCAAGGTCATAAAAAAGACAGTATGTTCAGTCAGTCAAATTATGGGCCATTCTCCAGGGCAATAACCCAAGACTACAAAAATTCATACAATGCCTTCAAAAAAGAGAAGGAAAAACAGCAGCTTCATTATCTGGCAAGCAAGATCTATGATTTTGTTGAGACTTGCTTAAAATAAACACTATCAGATTTTGTTTTGTCTTCTCACTAAGGAATCTGTGCACAGGCATAAAATATTCAAGCGTTCAGGATGTAGGATATGACAGTAAAAATACTCTCCATTTTCCCTTGTTCCTCCAAACAATCCTCCTGTGCTGGGCTGCCTAATGATCCATGAAATGTAGTCCTACTGATTTCATGAAGTGACTTTCTATCCCATGTAAAGATGGTTCATGTCAGAGTTATGAACTGCAGAAGGGCAGGCAAGGAAAACTGCTCAGGAAGCTCTCTCAGTTGAGATGAGAGACATCTGGATGCTCACAACTCTTGAAAGCAATGAACTTCAAAAAAGAGGCCATGGAACAGTGGCCACACTAAAACAATAAAGATGTTTTTCCTGGAGATGTGCTTGCTGACTTGGAACTGGCCTCTCTGCAGACCCAGGGGAATGATGCTCACTGCTGACTGTCCAGCAGGAGCTTGGGTATGGCCTTCTGATTGCTGAAATGAGCTGTAGCATGAGGGGGAGGTTGGGGAGATGTGCCTTTTAGAATGTTATCAATAATTCCAATCAGGTTTCTTCCAACAGACTCCTTTTTTTTTTTTTTCCCCTTCTCATCTTCTGTAGTTAGGAATACACAAAATCAGAACTCACAGAGGTATTTCCTGCTAATTGTCATTCTTGCTGCTACTCCTACAGTGCAAATTTCTAAAGTTAACTAACTGCAGCATCTCACTTCAAAAAATATTGTTTACACATACTATGCCTTTTCTAAAAAAAATCAGTGTGAGAGTCATTTGTAGTCATTTGTGGATACTGAGAGGACACTGTGGGGGGAGGATTGTTGCTCTTCTACTGGTGTCTATGTAGCTCTTTTCAGACACCTTAGGAGGCAGATTATGACACTGTAGTTTTATTATGACAGGTTATGATAGTCCCCCAAAAGAAAGCTGTTTTCTAAATAATGGCAAGGATGGACAGATCCTGATTATTAGTAGTTGTGGAACATTCTTTTCCTAAAGCAGCTGTACATCAGTAATATATAAGCCTTATTCCCTGGGTACATTTCCTAGATGGATATCCTGATGCAGTGGTGTGTGTGGATCAATCAGGTTTTATTTCTAAATAAGCAGTCCTGTTATGGCAGAAACTTGTATGACCTCCACTTATCTTATAATCTTCAATCAGCTACCATTCTTTAAATGAAATTACTGACTAAAATTCAGTCCTACAGACCACCTGAAAACCTTAAATATGTTGTTGACTTATTGCTTCAGTTCTGGATTTCATGTTGATCTTGGAGTGTATTCCCTCTAATTTGTTAATGAAGGTATTAAAATGGGTTTCAGCAATAGATAAGCAGAATGCCCTAATACTTTTTATTCCTCATCAAAAGACTTGGACATTCTCATACAATTAGATGAGGTAGTGCAGGTGACTGACTGTTAGGTAAATTTCAAGGAAGAAGCAAGAAGGAAAAGATAAATCAGTAGAACTAGAACAACCAAAAAAGAACTCAGTTACCATGCTTTGTAACCTGAAATAATACCTGTTAAAAGTAGAAGATTTATGATATGATCCAGTTATACATTGAAACCATCTCTATACAGAAGTTTTTTCCTGATATACCTTACTGAGTTACTTCTGTAGATGAAGGTAAAAACTTCCCTCTCCTCCCTTATGAATTTCAAGAGAAAAGGCCAACAGCAATTTCATCTTCTGTCCCATGACACAGAAAAGATCTGCAGAATGATCAAAGATTAACCATTTATTGGAGTCCATGTGACCTTTCAACTCTTTTATTTTAAAAGGCTGTGAAAACCAGAGGTGACCTTTATGCTATTATCTAAAAGAGCAATGAGTAAGGGTCAAGCCACTCTTTTTTTAAAGTCAAATAGGTTGGGAATGGCACTGGTGGAAGAGAACTGCCCTTCTCCCTGGCCATGGAAGAGACTTGGGGTCTGCTGATGACTGAAGAGTTTTTGACCAACACTGCCCATGCTTCTGCCTAACCCATCTATAAATGCACTAGTGATTGTTCGCCCTCCCTTACTCAAGGACCACGAGCAACCATATCAGATTAAGTATTACTCTTTTTCATATTTCTCTCTCAACAATTTAATGAGATTCCTGTCCGTGTCTTGACTTGCCTTAACCTTTGCCAGAGACAGGGAAATCTGCCATTTCACTTTTTTTTCTGCCTGAAGATTTCCCTCCTTTTTCTCCTCACCTCTCTTACCACACTGTCAGAGAGGTGACAGCCTTTCCTCTGGTGTGGCTGGGACTCTCTGGGGTACCCAGCAGGGAGACACCCCCAGACAATACAACAGGTCAGCCACAGCACAGGTATGAATCTAGCAGAGGTAGGATCTGATCTACCCATCCTTCTCTTTTTCCTCTGAACATCAGCATTCTGTGCTTTCCTGCAGCATCTGAGCAGCAAGACTAACAAGGCTGTAGCAAATTACTGAGCAGATGAGGGCTAAGAAAATCCAAGGATGAAATGAAAAAACGGGCAAGAAAAATACAGAGCTGAGAAACCAGCAGAAAAGTGGAAGTAAAATCCCATATCTTTACTTAGATTTGTGCAAATATTCTGCTTCATACCCATGAAAGTGACTCATGACTCCCTCAGAACTGAATTTGAGGATGATAAGGCAAAATCTGGCAGACAGCCTTCCCATGCTGTTCCTGGTCTTGCTCAGCACTATTTCTCTCCTCCCACATAGGAATTTCTTTAACACATGAGAGATGATTCTGGGGAAAGTTTTGAAATAACCATCATAAAGGCAAAAATAGCTTTCAAGTGCTTTTCATATTTAAACTGATAGAGAGAAGCCTAATAGGAAAGGTTTTTTTGGCTGCTGGACACCTAAACATTCAAAAGTCTGAAAGAGGGAGAGCATCCTATTTGGCACATTGTTGCAGATGTCCTTCTGTCCAGTCACACTGTGTGTGTATCACCCAACAGCCATTTAAGACTCTGATAATTGCATATACATTGTTAGAAGGGTGGTGTTCCCAAGTAGAAGTATTTTATTTTTTTCCCCTTCAGGAGTCATGAAAATAAGCAGTTAACTAGAGGAACAAAACCCTAAAAGGAAATAGGATTATCTCCTCATTAGACATCAGAGAATTGACACCAAACAAAGTTTTGGATTGAGCTTAGGTAGGTATTGTTTGATAATGCTGCATCTAACATACATCCATAAACAACTATTTTCCAACCTTTTATTTGCATAGAACAGTAGGAACCTCTCTTAATTACTAAAATTTTCTGCTTCTAGCTGTGTCTGGTGTACATGTTGCACCTAAACTGGCAATTTTTCATATTTTTCATCTTATAGACTGAAATCTCAACACATCCTTATTTTAGTTTGGCCTATTTTAAATTCTTATTGTGGTCTGAAAGGTACTAAGAATTTTGTCAAACAAATTTAAGGATTTTCTATTTGTCATCTAGAAATCTGCTACCTCATCTTCAAGAAAGAAATGTTCTGGTGTCTCTGAAGTTCTGGTCTCTGTTAGGGCTCTCAGGCACTATTGGCAATATAGAAACATAATGAATGTATCAAGTGCCCAATGACACAGGTGCAAAAATAGTTTGTACCAGCTGAGAGAAAACTAATGCTTCCTCCTCACTTTGCAAGGAAAAACTAATTGTGTGGAAAAAACCAAACAAAATAAAAACAATCTATATATATATATATTATTTTTTTTTTCATTTAAAAAAAGCTCTCCACCAAGAACCAAGGTATTTTAGAAATGTCATTGCAGTGACTGTTGAGATCTGTTTATTAGCTCTCTCACATCCACATGCTTTCCACACACAGCAGGCTTGCTGGGCAAGTGATGCCTGGGACCTTGCAACTCTGCTGCTACAGAGTCCTGTTCCCTGGGGAAGCAGTGGAACATGATAGGAATCAAGATGATGCAGGAGAACCACTGAACCAAACTTCCATATGGTCCTAGGGTCAAGGTTTCAATTAACTAAATTTATTTTCTCAATAAAGTAAATACTCATCTTGGAAAACAAACACTTATTTGGGAAAATAAATGCTACATTGGTTTTCACCAAATACAATTTTGAATGAAGATTTTGGACTACTTGTCATGGTTTAGGAATGGTATCCCCCAGTTTAGTGTTCCCACTGAGACTCTCCAAACCACACTGCTGCTTGCTTGGTACCCTCCTACTTGTTCCTCCCCCTCTTCCCCTGTGATGGGCTGGAGAGAAAAATTGAAGGCACAAAAATTAAAGATCACAGGTCAAGATAAGAACAATTTACTGGAAACAGCAATGAGATAAGAAAACAAACAATAAGAGAAGTAGTACTGATGACAGTACTGAAAATAAGAAAGAAAACAGAAAAATAAGAAAATAGACATCATTGCTCACCACAGAGACTCCAAAATCCAACTGCCCCCTCCTCCACACCACCCCCACTGCCCCTATGGCTCAGAGCAGTGCTCCTTCTGCCATGCTGGCTTGACCAGAAGGAAGCCCTTGTCCCTGGAAGAGAGTCCCTTCTCCCCACACCTGGCAATGATGAACATAGAACAACCTCCAGCTGATGGCCATGGCTCCATCACAGCTACTGCAAAAATTAAACCTGTCCTGATGGGACCAGGACACTTGTTTAAGCAAAAATTAGAGTATGGGTCCTGTAGTTTGTGGTGTTTCTCAGTATCTGATCAGAGGAAACATGAGTCTACACAGCCACAAGATCTAAAATTGAGACAATCACTGCATACTTCTCCCAGGTCTTAGTTGTGGTAGAAGATTATTGTATGATACTTCAATCAAAAATACCAATATGTTTAAGAAAAGAATGCCAAAACACGTTGCACGTGATGACCATTTATCATTTTGTTCAATTATTTGATCTTTTATATCAAGCCTTACATTCTGAAAACACAAGGCTGAGTTAGAATCCCAGATTTAATTTTTCAAGAAGACACTTTCAACACTAGAGACACATAAAGCAAACCTGTAAGAGCAACATCTAATCTTTTCCATCCCACACATATGCAACCTCTCCTTAACACCACACGCTGGAGTATCAGGAGGCCATTAACACAAGCCAGAGGCACTGCTTTTAATCTTGTGTTTGTTGAAATCTGCCTCATTGTTTGCCTTTTTCTTAACACTTGGCACTGGCAATGATTAATGCTGCCAGCATTTTCCTTGCCAGAAAAGAAGGGGGTTTTTTCTGTTTTTTTCCAGTGAAGCCTGGAGATACCTCTGGAACCACTCTGAGGCTGCCTTTTCTCCCTTGTCTGTAGAGAGAGCAGCTAAGGAGGAGGACAGCAATCTCATGCCCCTTTTAAGAGAGGTTTTTTCAAGAGGGAAGGAAGGAAAAGTGGAAGTTTATAGAATTTTTGTCAGTCAAGGAGAGTGGGAAAAGAGACTCTTCTCCTTCTTTTCACTGCTGAAACATTACTTAGAACCTGCTGATAGCATCTCTCTGCCCTTCTTCAGACACAGCACTGTGCCACCATGGGTTACCCCAAGGAATGCAGCTTGGCAGAAAGCTGAGGTCAGTTGCTTGGTTGACCTACAGCCTGCTCTGGTTAGATCCAGAAAGTGAGATTTACCAGGATGAGTCCAGCTGTGCTTTCTCAATAGTCTGTACCTGTGGGCTAAGACACCTCACTCACACTGATGCAGGGACATGGGTTAAGTTTAGCTTTGCATGGGGAACATCTTTACCTGGTTCTTCTCAATTTTTTCTCTTCTTGTGAATCAAGGAGACCAGAAGAGGCATTTTTAGCTGGTTATTTGCAGCTGGATGTTTGCCAGCTCTTTTTCATCTCCTGAACACCACAGAAGAACCAGATCAGCTTCAATAATCTGGCCTATTATTTTTTTTGTTATCATACCAGTGATAGAAGAGCACCCTCTTCACTTGTCAGCAGTTAATAGGTCACAAGTTTACCAAACATGAAACAATTTGCAACAGCAGGGACCTAGACCCTAAAAGGAGAGAACACACACTTGTCTGGCAGCCACCTCACCACCCCAACAAAGGAGAGACATTGGGTGTTGGTAACTGCTTTTAAATTATCCCAAGTGTAAACTTGATTCTAATTTTTAGGCTTGTCTGGCCGTTAAGACTTTCTTGTTTTTTGCTAACAACTACTCAGTGAGCCAATACTTTTTAAGTGCTGCTGTCATTCACCCACACTGCCCTGTCTGAAAAACAGACATGAGGTTTTAGTGGCTCACTCCTTATCCACCGCATCAGTGAGATCCCACCACCAAAGACAAAGGGTGAAAGATGAAAGCCAAGTCATTCTGTTGCCAATTGTCAGGCTTCAACAGTCTTAAATATGCTGGAAGGGGCTAGATTTTTCCAATTTCAATTTATTGTAGTGCCAGTTGCATCTTATGTGAACACAGAGACAATAATTCCTATGTGTCCTTAATGGTATATTCTATTAATATATTCTAATTGCATATTCTTCCTTCCCTTGTATTCAGCAGCTACAAAACTTGGAAAGAATTGCCAGTAGTAGATGAAGAGAGTGTAAAAGCTACAAAGAGGTGTGGAGGAGGGGAGAGAAGGATTAAGATGCACCAAAGGTCATTGCAATCCCTTCCTTGCTCACCGTCAATCCTCCCACTCTCCAACCTCACTGGTCTGCAGCCATTCCCTTGGATTCCTCTGCCACTTCTCAAGGATCTTCCACTACTAGGGCAATGCTGAAGGTGAGAAGGTAACTTGTAAGGCACTGAAATGTGGCCCTCAGCTGTGACTCAGACTGGGAGCAGTCCTTGTACCTCACAATCTACAGAGCACTTTGGCAGAGGAGCAGGGGTGGGGCTTGGTTGCCTGAAGTTCATGGAGTTATAACAGGCTCACTTTCTATCCTTATTAAGACATTGGGCTGAGAGTGGTTGTTGGTGGTATTGTATTTGTGAGAAGATTCATCAGCCCTGATGTAAGAACCTGAAGTTTAGGGAGTTCATTCTTCTGCCCACACCTTGGTTAATGCACCGTGTGTGCCCTTCATGCAGCCACAAGAGCACAGGCCACCTCCAGCTCCTGTGTCCTCCCTCCTGCCCCGTGCAGGGGTCTCAGGGACACCAGAGTATATCCAGCGGCTTGAAACAGCCCCCTGTGAATTATATAATTTCTTTTTCTGGGAACAAATAGGCTGTTCCAGAGGACAATTAAGCACCTAAGAGGGATCACATGAATTACTCTCTGGAGGTTCATGTTCTACTTCTTCAGTCATGCTCACAGACTTTAGACTTACAACTTTCTTGTATCTTGTATGAAGTGAGACAAGCCCCAGTTACTCTGCAGCAGCTGCAGTCATTCTTTAGAACTTTCTTTTAGGATCAGGTCACAGAGCAAAGCTATTTACAAACCTCCATTTATCCTCTTTTCCTTTCACCCATTACCTTTCTGTTTTTCTGCTTATCTCTCACGTTGTCTGCCAGAAAGACAGTTACTGCTGTGCCATGGCTCCTTCCCTGCAGCCCACTTTAGCCCCCAGGAGCATTTTCCAGGAGGAGAAGAGAGAGCAGGCGTTGGTGTGCAGCAAGCATATGCTTTATGGCAAGGCTGAGGTGCTGAGGAGCAGTAGCTGCAATGTTGATCATACCAAGGCAGCGTTACCAGGAGACACCTCACAGCACAGCACTGTGCCTCTCGGAGGCTTTTTGCCCTCTGGAAGGTAGTGGGTGTAACATTTTATTCTGTCTCTCACTCAGACATGAAGGATGAGCAGCTTAACAAGGTCACATTTGTTAGAGGCATGCATATTTCCATCTGCTCAGGAGGATAGCAAAGTGCCTGGCACAAGGCAAGGAGACACTCTGAAAAGGAATTGTTGCAGAGGGGAGTGTCTAGGCAAAGCTGGAAAACTGTGGTGGCTAGATATCATGCACTGAGACAGGCACAGATGCATTAGATCAAAGGCTCATGTACTTATCAAGCAAAACAATAAATGCTACTTCATTGTTTCAAAATCCTTTGGGCTGTGCTGCTTTCCAGAGGACCAGCAGCAAAGTGGCAGAGAAGATGCACAAGCCTTAGCAGTAATGAACCCCCAAAGCTGAAAGTTCACTCACTTCTCAGGCAGAACCCACACTGCAAAATGGTTCATGACTACTGCTGAGACTTTGCTAGACTTGAGCAAGCACTGTTTCATCTGGCAAGCCTTAGGAGATCCACAAAGATATCATGCTAGTTTAGGCAGAAGCTTAAATTTTTTTCATGGTGGATGAATATGGGGAAAAAGTCCATGAGATGAGAGGCTAAGAAAAAACTCTGAACTTAATTTTTGCAAAAACCCTTTGAGATTAAAGCTATAGCTTCATTTCTTTCACACTCAGAACTCAAGGATCTTCAGAGCACAGATGTTTCAAAATCTAGTATCTTACAAAATTTGGTATCTTGACTCTGCCAAGATAATAGAAATGAAGATGTCCTTTAGGTTCAATGTTATAAATATTTTCTTCCTATTTGCTAAACATATTAAAAAACTGACTATGTGCTAAAATAAGACATGGGGATTACAAAGGAATAGAGAAGAGAGCAATGTCTAAAACATAAAGCTATTCTTTAATATTTTTCTCTCCAGACTTCTAGGAACATTTAGTAATCAGTAGGGAAAAGACATGAGAGTAAATGATAAGGAAGACACAGATGAATTTTTCCTTTGAGACATCACTAGGATGATTTTTGTGATGACATTCATCACCAATTAAAGTGTGTCTTATTGTATCCTCTTTCAATTTTACTCTAGTTTAAGACAATGGCATTATCCTCTGTTAGCTCCTGAAAAATGTTGCCCTTATTTGAATAAAAAGCATCATTTTTAACCAGCAATTATTTCCTTTTCATAGAAAGCTTTCTGCAAATTTTGCAATTTTTGAAATTTTCCAAGAATTTCTGCATCAAAAACACAGACTAAGCTTACACTACCTGAGCTTGCTATCTAAATAGCAGACAACAGGAGATATTCCTGCTTTTTGGGCCAAGCAGGTCTCCTCCCTATCTGACTTTGATATTTTTGTCTCAGTGAAGAAAACAACATAGCACAAAAGAGATGCTTGATTTTTAGACTTCAGAATAATGGCCTGTGTTACCATAAGAGAGCCAGAGCTCACTGCCATAGCAGCAGAAAGTCAGGCCCTTGGCTAAGTTCTGACTAGGAATACACCTCCATGGCTGGATGCAAGCAGATGGAACATGTGGGGATGGCTGACCTGGAAAAATGTCCCAGCCACCCAATAACTCCTGGGATGGATGATCAGAGACTCATTAACTGTGGGCTCAGTGAGGCAGCTCAGTAAGTCCATGTGGTGCCAGCACTGCCATATCCTTTGCTTCCATGGGCACACCTGTGTTTGGGAACTGCATGGATCAGGGGGAGTCAGATTCAGAGTAGTAGGAGCTGGGCTGGAAGATTCTCATGTGGGAATGCCTGCTCCCAACAGGTTCCCACAGCCCAGGGACTGCTAGCAGCCATTGTATGTGCTGCAGAAGGGGTGACAAGCAGCAGCTGTGGGGGAAGCCCCATATCAGCCAAAATATGCACTTGGCTTCAGAGCCAAGAAGATAGGCCAGCACCAACTTGAACAATGCACTGTATCATCCTATCAAGGGTTTTCCTGGAAATCCTCCTCAGACTCCCAGACAGATTTAGTTACTGTCATTGGTGTAGATTGACAGTAGGCATGTTGCTAAAAATTGAACATTACATAAAGTTTCAGCCATTCCAAAAGCAGGATGACATTTCTAAAATTAAGAGCAAATACTGTGTGAAACATACAGCCAAAGAATTTAAGAGCTACTTAACTTGCTTATAGCCACTGCTAGGGTATCAATATAAAGTGAGGGCAAACCCTTATAATACCTGGAAATGATTCCTAAAGCCAATGTTTATCTTTTGCTTAGTTTAATGAATAGCTAATGACAGACATATGATGGTGGATAACCACTACCTGCCTTAATCTAAGTCAAAGCTTCGTAGGGCTCCTCCTGGTGTGTCTGGCTCACTTGAGGAGTGCTATCAACAGCAATTCATCACCTCTGAAGTGTGGCTGATAGGCAGCACAGAGTGTTCTCAGAAACTCAGCTCCTGGGGAGGGGTGGCAAAAGCTGGCTCTGCAGCAGCAGTCCTGAGCTCTGCAGCAGCTGTCAGGAGGAATTTCAGGGGCCAAAGTCCTGGTCTCCTGCTGAGGGGGCTGCTATAAGATACAGGGCTATAGCACAGCAGAGTCCAGGAGGAACTCTGTGAAAAGGGACCACTTCATTATTCCTGCTCTTCTGAAAAGGATTGCAGGCACTTTGGGAGAACATTCACTGCTCTAGACTCATCTTTTGTTTCATTTTTAGCAACCTGTGGTCTTGGCTTTTTGACCCTTTGTAGGGCTTCTAAGGACTGACCACAAGAATAAGTAACAGCCACCTGTGCAGAGACCATGATGGCAAGCAGAATAATAGTCTGGGTCCAAAATGGTACATTTCCCTAAACTGAACTTGTCAGGATGTGAAAGGGGATAGTAATCCACTGATGCCAGAGGTCCTGAAAGGCACAAAGCTGCTTCAAAGCTTAATGCAGCCCTCTTCATTGTTGATGAATGAAAGCATGAGATGGTGAAGGAATAAATGAGTGTTGGAATTCATTAATTGGCTAACATGGAAATTTTTAAGTGTTAACTAATGTTCATTTATAAAGGTAGAGGCATCTCTCAATAATCAGATCATAACACTCCAGTAACCCTGTGTTTGCATTTGTTTAAAAAAAATGTCTCCTGTTATATGCCTCTGTTAAAATTATGAGGAAAAGAGGAAAAACTGTAATTTTTTTTTGTATTTTTTATTGTCACAGTCTCTGTGGTGAGCATTTTTGCACATGAATTGTTGTCTCCATATAATTTTGCTGTTAATATTTTGCTGTTATTATCTCATTGCTGTTTCCAGTAAATTCTTCTTGCCTCAATCTGTTATCTTCAAGTTTTTTGCCTCCAATTCTCAATTCCATCCTGCCACAGTGAGAAGTGGGAGGGGAAGTGGGATCAAGAGAAAGAAGTTGTTTGAGAGAGTACTGGTGGGGGTACTGATTTGGGAGTACCATTCCTAAACCATGGCACTGAACAAGCACTGTCCCAAACTGTGCTCAAAACAGTTCTGCTTCCCATGCACAAGCTGGTCCCAATACTTTATTTCCCTTAATCATGAGACTGAACTCATTGCTTGAGTCTCTCAGGCAGATTTCACATCCTCTTTCCAAGGGAAAAAATGTGAAGTAAGGAACATTTTACACCTCAAATGTAGCAGAAAGCTTCTGTTGAGCTGTCCTGTTTATTTCGAGTGATTTGTTCACCTTCCCACACCAAGTAATGCTGCTCTATAGTGTAAGTTGTGGGCTCTGTGTGGTGTTGAACAAGAAGGGGAAAAACCCACAGATATGCACCACGTTTTCTGGCCACCTCTGTTAACTCCTGCATTGTTTTTTTCTCCTGATCTCTTGGAAGCAGATGGTTGGAAACAAAGAGACTTGGTCTGAAACCTTCTGACCATGACATCTTCCAGTGGTGCAGGAAGCTTTCTGTGATATCACAGATTTCCTTTCTATGTGACTTCAGATAGAAGACCCTCTGCCAGCCTTCCCACTTTCACCAGCAGTTTCCAATGCCATGTTCCCACTTTACTTGTGCTGCTACATTTTTGGGGGGTAAGTACTTGCAGAACCAAGCAGAGGAGCAATCTAGGTTATATTATTATTTTTTAAAGAGTATTTTGAGGTGGCCCAGTTGTCTCAGCACAGACTCAGGCAGGGCTGTGCCCACTCAGCTGATCCAGCTCTGTCCTGTGTTGTGGTAGCAGAGGTGGGAATCTGGGGGCTTGTGCAGGAGGAGAGATGGAGTGGGTTTTGCTGATAGTGGTGTAGCCACAGGGAGAGTTATCCATGGAAACACATGTCACACTGAAATGATCTAGATCAGCTAGATTTGTCACCTATGAATGCAGCTTTGTGAAGGGAATTGAATCTATCAGTGAGCAGAGGAATGGATTTAGGAGACTAGAAAAAGGCAAATTAATTGCTTCAGGAAAATTTCCTCAAAGCTTTCCTTTCTTTTTGAAATCAATGTACACCAAATAGGAGGTGTGGCACTTGGCAATATGCTTTAGGGGTGATTATAGTGATGTTGGTTTGACAGTTGGACTAGCTGATCTTGGAGATCCCTTCCAGCTTTGATGATCTGGGCCCAAAATAAGAGAGATATAGCACAACAGGTTAGACATGGGACACGGATAACTTCCTGCTAGTTCTTTCATTTGTCTGTGTGGGTGAAGTTGCTCTATCATAATTTACAAATATCATGTGACCTGCTGTACATCTCAGGTCTTCTACACTCTGGCTCCCCACCATGTGCCTGTAGATATTAACATCAGTTCCAGTGTGCTGAAGAGCTGTAACAGGCCTTTCTGTGACACACATGAGTGTCTGAAAGTCTGGGCCCCAAGTTGTTTATTTATAGGCTACCAGACATGCTTGGCTCCTGTTTCCAAAGCACACACTCCTCCATCACAGCTGTAGCCATTGCAATCCATGCTCAACTCACCGTTCAGGCTTTCTGCTCTCCTGGACCATCCCTTAGTAGAAAACTTAAGGTGGTAGAACAAGAATCATCTTCTCCAGTAGAGGAGGGCTGCAAACAGAGTTATTTGTCATACAAGAGAAGGAACAGTGAGGGCAGACTCAGCCATCAGCAGACCAGGCAGGGATGGCCTCAGTCATAATGCTTGCTCCCTGCTGGCACACTGCCCAGCCTTAACAGGCTTACAGAAGAGAGGGATGCAGGAGCCTCCTGCTGCAAAAGCCAGATTTATCACTTTACTCCTGCTTATAAAATGGTCTCACAGCTCTTGGGAGTTAGTCATTGCAGGGCTGATGACTGGTGAAAAATGCAGACTTTTTTCCAGATATGAAGTCTTGCACAATATTAACCGACCATTCAGATAACGTAAAATCATATTTTAAAACCATTGAAGCCTATAGATAGAAGAGGTTTAATTTGTTTCAAAATAAAATGTACTGAAGGGTGACAAGAATCACCAGTAGAACACGAAAACCTCCAGCAGAGGCCTGAGGGTTGTTGGATGATGCCCACAGGTGAGGAGGTGCCAGGCTGGAGAGCTCCTGCTGGGAGCATAACTTCACTGTGGAGAGGCACCTGCCTCTGGTCTGGAAGGAAAAGAGCTGTGACCAAATGTGAACAACTCAGGGGCTCCCTCCCAGATTCATGTTTCAGACCACCCTAAACTTTTACTAGAGAGTCCTCAGGCTGAGTGTCAATAGCTCCAGGACAACAAATATCTGAGTTTTGCTGGGCAGTGCTTCCAAATTATGAAACTTTTCTCTGAAACAGATTCCTAAAGTCTTAGTACATGCCTAAGACCCGGGGCCAGAAGAAGATTTGAATGTGTGTGAATGCCCATTGGGTTAAACATTCCCTAAGCATGCACAGTTCTCAGTGCTGGGAGCAGGTTTTTGTCTCTTCCTGGGACTGTTGGCTCACAGGCTCAAAAACTAAGGTAGGGAGCTGATCCCAGAGGGGCAGTGAGATAGGCAAGGATCCAGGTACTAAAAATACAGTGGCCTCCTTGTCCTGCAAACAGAACACATTTCCTCCCACCCACTCAGTAGAGCTTTGGTGCTGGGTGAGCCTTATGTGGGGAAAGAGGGCACCACTGTCTGCAGGGACAGCAGGGACAGCAGGGACAGCAGGGACAGCAGGGACGAGGACACAGAAGGAGGGCATCCTTGCAGGGAGCCGTGGCTGCCAGTCTGGTGAGTGTGTGGAACTGTTTTCCTATTAAATCCCTATTACCTCAGTTTTAAAGGATGAGCCCAGGCAAGCATGCATTATAGAGAGACTCCTCGAGGCAGCCCAGGTAATCTGTATGCTTTATAACTTCTGCTTTTAGTGTCTTTTTAGAGATTCTCCTAACTTTGCAAATAAATCACATTATTTAATAGAAGTGAGATTGAGATTTCTTTAAACTAGAAAAAACTTGGAAATTCACCTTTTGGTTATTATTTTTCCTCTGCACTTCAAATAAAGCCTGGGCTATTAATGGCAACACAGAAGTTCTTGTGTAATGCATTTTAAGCTGGATTCTTTAAGCCATTTAAACACAGAGGATCACATTTGCCTTTATATAAAGGCACTAAAGTGATAGGCAATAATATTTAAATCCTGTTTCACACCTAAACATTTTAATTAAAATTCTTATCACATGTATCTAAGCCAAGCTAATCTTGGAAAAAAAAAAAAAGGTTTTGTGCATTCAGTACAGAGTATTTACATGATAACAGATAATGTGAATGCATCATTTTGCTAGTTATCAAAAATACTTAATAATTCCAGTTGGAGCACTCAGCTGTAAGAGCTGCTTTCCATTTCAGTGAACTTTATGCTGTGGAGAGGAAAGAAATGCTTTCTCCACATGGCTGAGCATCAGGTTTCTTTAAGCATGAAAGCAGGCTTGTAAAGGGTAGGTGTTTATGCTTGCTTGTTTCCATCGGGAGTGTTCCCTGACATGCAAATGACCCTCCAGCCACTAGCAGGCTTTAAGAAGATCTCCTTTAAAACCTTCTGCTGCCAGCCCATGTCAGCTCAGACCAGCATGTGCATGGATTAGCTTTGTTTTAGCAGGCAGAGTCCTGGTTTCTTCAGTGCTGTGCTGCTACAGCTGGGTGAAAGCACTGAGTGGCAAAAGGGGAAAACAGTAAAAGTTATCTGTGGATCACAGGCTCTCTTGCCCTTTTCCCTCTCTGAATCCAGCTCCACCAGGGATGATTTCCACCTAAATGTTGACTTGGAGCAACTCTTTTCCTGTAGTAGTCTTTATAGTTAATATCTGGGAGGTTTTGTCTTGTTTTGCTTTAGCAGTAAGGATGTTTAAAAGGTGAGGATGTTTATAAAGTCCCCACACTTTAGGGTAAGCTGAATGCTGCTTTGGGCTCCATAGGCTGTACGTGGTGCCTGATGTGATTCACTCAGTCAAAAAACCAGACATATTTTTGAAAACAATTATTTCAGACTAGCAGGGAAGGTACTTTGTGGGTAAGAATGAGCAGTCAAGACCAGGAAAAGGCAGTATTTATCTAAGCCATCTGATAATAGTTAGCTAAAAGATGCCTGGCAGATGACATGTTAAAACTGACCAGAGTGTAATCTGGCGTAAAGAGAGAGGGAAGAGAGAAAAGCTAAAAGGAAAATCAGGAGGGAGAGGACTTGCACCTCTGGAGTTTCACCTAGAAGGCTGAGACACTCATTTTTGGGCAGCTACACATGTTCCTGGTTCATGGAGTCTCTGAGGTCAACATGATGTACCTGGGGAGCACAGAGAGCCACTCCTGTGTGCCCTACACTCCAGTCACACCTGTACAACAAATAGCACTTCTGTCATGTCAGCATTCATCTATGCAAAAATGACAGAGTGGATGTTTTGAGGGGCAGCTAATATTGCAGTGCATTTCTGAAAGGAAATCTATCCATGACAGCATTGCATAGTTGAACACCAGGCTTCCATAAATAATTGGGAAGGCAAATCCTTATCTTTGTCACAGTGAGTGGAATGCACCTCACTACCTCCAGTGGTTACAATTCATGCAGCACTAAAACCACAAGGTATGCTTTTTACATGCCTGATGTAAACCCCTCCACCCACCAACATTGCTCATAAATATCCTTTTTTTTTTTTTTCCAAAGATGCCAGGACTGGCAAAACCTGGAGACTCACCAAGTATTTGCTTGAAATAGCAATCTATTGTTAAAAAGAGGAGCTCTTCACAAGAGGCATGTCTGACATTTCCAAGGAGTGACTGTGACCCAGAGTACTTGGAAAATGTCTGCTGTGACTACAATGGAAGAAAGGGTTCAGAGTAATATTTTGCAGGCAGGAAGAAGTTTCAGCAGGAACCCTACTCCACTAAAAAGGGAGAAGCCAATCTAAACCCAGTGGTATATTTATTAACATTGATAGCAGTTTTTATAGTAATAGCAATAATCATAACTATAATGGCAGCAATAATTAATCAGTGTGGGATGGGCTGCCCACAGCAGAGAAGTGAAGGTGTAAGGTGGTTGAAGATGAGCCCTAGACACTCTCATTGCCTTGTGGTGAGTGTGTGTGTGCAAAACTTTCAAAATAACTGGTACCAAGAAGAGGAATTTTGGCAATGGCTGCCAGCTGTCATGGGGAAAAAAAAAAAATCTCTTCTTTCTTATCTTTGCATGTCTCACCTATGGTGGCAGCACTGGTTGTTCTTCTGTGTACCTACAACACAGCTGGCCAGATGTTCTTCACCCCTTTGGCCTTTACCAGAACACAGGAGTTGAGAGGAAAACCTTGCAAGAGTTCTATTCCAAATCAGCCTGGCACATTATGGAAATGCACACAGCAGGGTGTTCATGTTGTCTAACCTTAACCTGTCCAGGGCACATGTGCCCCTACCCGAGCCACCTCTGGCCCACCTTCTGGAGGCCTCCACTGACTGCAGAAAGACTCATGAAGTTTTATCTATGGATCAAGCTAAAGATCTGAGTCAGGTGTGAGCAAAAAAAGCTGACACAGTTCAGAAAGGCTGTTGAATAAGAGCAAGATATCATTTTTTCAGGACATCTGTCAGAAATTGTATGTCTGTAGCTGATCTTGCCCAGGGGCAGAAGATCCAGCTTTGTTTTTCTGTGACACTGTGGTGTTCAGTGAGTCCCATGGTCAGGAGGAGGAAAGCTGGAAGAAATCACACAGAACCTGAATTTCTCAGGGAGTTGTAACAGCTTAGGGAAAAAAGAAAAAAATAGCTTTAGGGAAATGTGAAGAGTAGCAGAAATCTAAATTCTGAAGCTTGCCTGAGGCATTGCTTCTGGAAAAATCAAGCTGCTATAGCAAGTGGTGGCTTGATATGGGGTTATCCTTACATCTTTGTGATGTTCATTTTCACTAGAAGGTGGTGCTAAGTGAGGAGGGGAATGTGTATTTTTTGTTACAAAATTCAATTCCTTTATGACAGACCCTCATGAGAGGCTCTTCCAAACCTTGTCCTTGTGCCTGGCACAAACTGTATTGAAAAGAGCTTATAAAGTCATAGGTAAGTATTTTGCCTTCACCTCGGCTCTTTGTGAGCATAGTTGGTCTAACATACAGCAATTTGAATGAATTAGAGGGTTTAAAATGCTTGCCATCACTTTATCCTCTACTGCTCTGTCTCTCTGCCTGTGGAACTATTTTTATGGCCAGGTCCTTATCTGTCCTCTTTAAAATCCTTGGTGCATGGGGTCAGAGTAGAAGGCACTCAGGTCTGCAGAAGTTTATCTGCTTGTGGCATCAGTCAATGTCTCATCTCTCAGGTTGCCACTGAAATTGTGCTATCTAAGGTTGTTTGCTGATTGGAGAAGGTAACTTAAAGGTTGACTGTTTAAAACACAGATAGCCTGGGCCATATGGACAGTTTGGTGACTATTCAGAGATTCTTAGCATGCACAATTCTTCAGCCTGACCAAAAGCAGAGGGTTATTATTTAGAGACCTAGAGTGCTATGAGGTAAAGTGTCTCATATGGTGACAAAATCAGTGAAACGGGGCTTTGTGTGAAATTGTGCAGTCAAGAACCAGGAGAAAGACCACTCCTGTGATGTGCAGCTCCACTGCTAATAGCAATTTCACTGCCAGAAGGGAGCCAGACCTGCCCTCCTTTCTGAGAAGAGGTTCATCTGCTGTATCAGAGACATTTGCTCATGCTCTGGAGAAACAGGGAAGGGAAAGAACTGTTTACTGAGCTCTGGTGTTTGGCACCTGTAGAGTGTGTGTATTTTTGCCTGGAGTATAAGGCAGGATACTCACACTTTTTGCCATCTTGCATTTGGGGCTTGATTCTGAGACCTTGGAAACTTTTCACTGACTTCAGGGGAGTTTGGATCATGTCCAAAAGCTACCCAACAGCCTGGAGGGGAAAAGATAAACTGACTCTTTCTCTTGCAAAGACCCAGGAAAACAGTTCAACAGAGATAACAAGGATACTGTGGCATTTAGAGAGTTTTGAGGGTTTTGTTGTTCTTGTTGGTTGTTTGGGTTTCGATTCCCCATAGCAACTCATAGTCTAATGCCTGGATTATTTATGATGTTATATTTCCCTTCCTGTTTTGATTGGTAAGGACAGGGCTGCCTGGCAGCTGAAATGGAGCAGCAGGAGCTCCTGCAGGGAAATGTGGTCCAGGCCCCAGCTGTCAGCCAGGGCTCCTGAAGGGCCAGGGGGAGCAGGAAGCTCTGGGCAGGAGGAGGTGGCAGAGCTGTCTCAGATGTCCCCTCCCCAGTGAACACGGGGCTGATGCTGCCAGGAGGGACAGAAGGTGCCCAGCAGCTTCACAGGGTAATGGGGTGAGCCCTGAGCCCACAGGCTCACAGGGAGCCTACAGACCAGGGCAGCCCTTGGCACTGCCCAGGAGCTGGTGAGCAAACCACAGGAAGGGCAGAGGTTTGATTTAGGACAACGAGAGCTGTGATTTGTTTTAGTCTGGGCCTGGTCCAAAGTCAGTCTTTATTATCTGGGTTGAGTTCAGGCTGAACTGAGCTTTGCTTTTCCATTTTTGACAAAGCCCAAAATGCAACCTCCCACTGTGAGAGCCCTGTGAGCCAAGCTGCTGATGTGAAACAAGTCTCACATTTGTTTCCTTTCACATCTTTTGGTTTAGAAACACACTGATGCATTTAACACACACCCTAAAAATAACATCCTCAGTTGGAAAATCAAGTTCTTTATTTTCTAATGATTGCCTTTAGCAGCCTGTTTTATGATCTTGCCTTAGAACTGACAACACACAACTGATCAGTCTCAAAAACAAAAAAGAGTTTTCACACCTTGCTACTTTTAAGATAAAATGTCTTTTAATTGCTTTTCTACTAATTAGCTGCCTTGAAAGATGACTTCCCAATCTCTTGGTAGAGGCTCTTTTTAATGTATGTCAATATAATCAACAAGGATTATGGTCTTTTATTCAAAGTAAGTTGATAAGGGATAAGAAAACATAGTGGTGTTGCTTTCTCCCCACTAACAGCCATCTCCAGCTGTGCCACTTCAAATATCAGATCTGTTGTCACCCACCTGCCTGTGCAGGAGCTGCCAGGAGGGGCTGAGGGTAGGGAGACCACTTGGTAAGGCTGAAGTGGCCTGGAGGATAGAGCAGAAGGTTATTGTACAGCCCTGTCACAGAATTCTCTTCTGCTAGAGCACAGAGGAAAACTCAGAGAAAACCACACAGCACAGCTCACCAGCTGGGATACAGTGGATGATAAACCTTTCTCAGAAGTGGAGAGTGTTGTGTCACTGCCATGATCTCTCTTACAGCTCTCCTCTTTCTCACAGGATAGCTCTGCAGTTTGAGTGAGGTGAAAATAAACATAATGCCAGTAAAGGAAAAAGCCATCTGAGTATAAATTAAAGGGGCCAAACCCTCCCTAGGTGTGGTCAGTCTCTAAGCATCTCCATGATCTAGGTTGCAAACAGTAAATCCAGGTCTTGTGCTTTCCCCCTTACAAATGGTTTTGCTCTTGCAGTATCAAACACTGGGGCTGGGCTAATATCTATAGTGGGTATTGAGGGAATACACACAACCTCAGCAAGGAGTAACAAATCATCTGGAACACACCCTTGGATGCCCATTTTTAAAATAAACATTTACAGCCTCAGTTCTTCAGCAGCCCACAACAGGAACAGCCTAACACCATGGCCTCAGGATTTGTCAGTTTGTATAACATTTAACAGCAGCCTATTCTTATGCTGCAAGCTGTTTGATTATTCCTAGCTAACACAATTATCTGCACTCATACTTTCCATGCAGTCTCAATGCAACACTCAGACGTTTCAAACTGATAGTTTAATTAAATTACGGCAATTAGGGTTATTTCAGATCCAGGAGTATGTGAGGCAAAGATGCTGAGGATATACACAGCACTTGTGCTTCCAGGAGAGCAGAGAAATTCTGTTATGTGGGAATATGAAGCTTTCATAGGAGCGAATTTAATTAGCATTTGAATCCTCTAGAAATCATCCTTCTTTTATGTATTTCAAGTTGGACATTCCAAGATGGAATCCATCAAGATAACTTGTGGAAGCCTGGTCTTACACATGCAAGCAGAATTGGAGATCCAGCTATTCCTCTGTGCTTAAGGGGTATTTTTACTTTGTTTAGACATCCTCTGTGGAGCCAGGAATGCCAAGACACAGCATGGTATGTGTATGGTACATGGTACAGTGCTGACCCATACAGCCAGCAATGTGCATTTTGTGTCTGTGTGTGTGTTTGCCTATCAGGAATACAAGCTCAGCCTCCCTACAGGCTGGAGCCATCACACAGAGCTGCAGCAGCCTCACCTACATCCTAGGCTGGTGCTAGCCAACCCCAGCACCCTGAACTTGATGGACATCCTTGCTGAGGCACTTTTCCAGCTTTCCAGAGATAAAGACTGGGTCCCAAGAAGACTTCCTTTGTAAGCCTTATTATCAACTTTCACAATGTCTCATACAACTTGTGGAGAAGCATCTGGCTACCTTTGGCTTTGTATATTTTCTAGGAGAACAGTCCATCCCTTTAGTGAGTTGTGGCTTATATGGGAATGGAATGATGCTGGCTTGCCAGTTATACTTAAATCACTCGTACCACCAGACAGGCCTGCAGACAAAGTAAGGAATTAATTTATTCAGGAATCCAAAGATCAGCATTACAATCTCCTTATTTAGAGGAAGCTGTGCATAAAGAAAAGAAAACTTACAGCTGCAGACAGATTATTCTGTTATCTGTTTCATCCTGTTGAAATGCTCTCAGCATGTTTACATACCTTTCAGCTTGAAACTTGTCTTAAGCAAAAGCTGGTCCACAGCATGTATTTCATGGAAGGGATGTTTATAAGGGGTATGCATGTCCTTGCACACCTCTTTTCTCCCCTGGGCTATTTCAGGTCCTCATCACACCATCATGTCACTGCCTGAGCTGGGAAGCATTGGTGCCTGCTGAATAGGTGGGTTCTTCTGCCCAGACAAAATATCTTGGCACTTGCCTTAATGCATGCTGACTGTGAGGGAGAGCTTCTCCTGAAAGGCAGAGCAAGATCCAGGCCTCCTTGTACTATTTCTTTTTATAGTGAAAACACCAGCTAGTATATATAAAAAATCTAAAAATCATAGTAGATATAGACAGTGATAATACATGTATTTAATTAGATCTTGACTGTATTCAGACAATAATTAGTGGCAATCAAATTATTTTGGGGTGAAAATGACATGAACATGTTTGGCATGAAATATGCCCATGCAATACTCCAAGATGGCATACTCTTCCTTCAAAAGTATTGATGTTCTGGATTAGAGACTTCTGAAAAACATTAAAACCAAAAGTAATTTATCATACTTGATATTCTATTAATGCAATTTTATTCTTCATCTATTCTCCAAAATCCAGGATTCACATTAGCCATGCATCAAGCATCCCAGTGTTTAATTTTCCTATGGGACAGTGGTGAAAATCCTCACTTGCAAAGTTTCAAAACTGATCACTGATGGCAAAAAATTTTGCTTATTTTGTATGGACTATAGATAGATACACTTACAATGGTCACAACAGGAGGAATAATCTTGGGTTGCTTGATATTAGCATGATCATATCTCTGTGAAAAATGGTTTTGACTTAAAAATAACTTTTGTTTTTGCACAAGCAGTGCTGGCTGGACAGTGTTACACAAAATGGTTATCCTCAGTAAGATCCTGGCATTCCTATCTGCAGAACCACCAAGAAAAAGCTGAGTGATTTGAGCTGCTGACATGTTTGAAAAGGAGCAGAACTGCTCTAGTCACATTGAGATGATGCAAGTCATTTTTTATCATGGCAGCAATGGTCCCACATGTGAAAGGCTTCTCAATTCAGTCCTTTAACACAGCTGTGCCAGAAAGGCTACTTTGAGAGCTGTGTTTCTGGGATTCCCTGGTCTTTTCCCACCACACTTTTTCCTCCTTCTTTTCTTACTCTTCGTCCTCCTTCTCCTCATCATCATCAATATCTGTCAATAGTCAATATCTATTTTTCTTAAAATTTGATTTCCATAAGGCCAAGTTGTCTCCAGAGCCCTTTCTGACACAAAAGATCAACACCAGAGCAGAATCAGAGTCTGGGAAACCACAGGTCTGGGATCCAGTCTTACTTTAGGATGTGTTGAGATTATATGCAGAACTGAATGCTCTAAATGCATTTCAGCATGCAAGGCAGAGATAACTTTTCTTTCTTTCCACTTGTTCATCTCCCTTAGCTCTATATTCTTCAATTCCAGGAGGTCTTTCTTTTAATATTTCTTTAGATTTGGCAAGTCTTGAATCTCTTCAGGCCCAAGATCAATTTCAAACTACATGGCTCATGCAGAGACTGAAAAAAGCATCTTCTCAAAGACACTCAAGCAAAAGAGCAGAATCTTCCTAAAAGACAGAAAGAAGCATTGCTGTGTGCTGAGCAGGAGCCATGTTTGGCACAATCACAGATCAAACTGAGCTGTGAACCTCTCATCTCCATCTCAGCAGGGTGCTGTGCAGAATGTTTAATATTTGTGCCCAAAAATTCAACGACAGATTTGTTTGCAGAACAGTTTTCCAAGAGGTGCTTGGGTTGTGCCCAGCATCTGCCCTTATTGCTGGGCATACCTGGAGTGCCTGGGTGATTTATTGACTTCAGCTGCTCTCTGCAGCCCTCCTGCCTGAGAGACAGGGGCTGCTCCAGCACTGCCAGGAGCCATGAAACAACAGCTGCAACAGATGGCCACAGCTCCTGCCCTGGTTTGGCACACCCTGCCAAAAACGGGGCCAGGCGTGCACCTGGTGTGGGGCTGGGTAGGTGAGGAATACCACAAGGACATTTGTCAGTGGCAAACAGAGAGTAACAAAGTGCTGCAGGGAAATAAGGTTAAATGGGGAGGTGAGGGGGAGATGAGAAGTGGCAGATGTTTTGAGAAAACATCTGTTAATGCTTGAGGGAAAGGAAGTGGTGGCAAGGACACTAAGGAGGCAGCAATTCAAAGGATTACCTTGCAGGTTTCATGGCTTGAGTGGAGAGAGGGTGTTGGAACACCATAATGCTGACACTGCAGATGTCTGGGGCAGAAAGGAAGCAGGGGAGACATGTGGTCTGCCAGCCATAGCACATAAGAGGAAAAGAGGTGGTGGAACATGGAATTAAATGCAGAAAATTTTGGTAATGGTAATAGTATGGTGGTCTAGAATTACATGGGATGATGGTTTTAGGAGGTATGCATACAGTTATCATTAGAAAAAGGTCAGCAAATTCATAGTCAGGATAAGTGAAAAAACAGAATGCAGGTTTTGCATGATAAAGACTCTAATCTCACTGCTCTTCAGCCACACAGAATGTAAATGCATCTTTTTAAAGCATAAAAAATACACCGGGTTTTTTATACCCCCAACAATTTGAAAATCAGAGAACTATTTGTGCATTCTGATCACTGTGTAAAAATGTAGCTAAGAAGGCTATATAGCAGAGATATGTCATGCCTTTGCTCATCATCCTTTGGTTTTGATTTCTGTCGTCCAACAACTTAATAGCTGAACATGTCTCTCAAATTAATGCATGTCCATAGAGCTGATAATTTGTCTTTGAATCATTTTTGAAACATCTGAGCAGCCCAAATTATGTCAGAAGAGGTTATTTTTTAACTGAGGTGCCATAGAGTGATGTTCTCCTGGTAAATGTCATGCTATCTGTTAAACTTAACCATAAAATTAATGATATTTTAATATATGTATCTTTTTCAATCAGCCAGTGAAATCACTATGAGCGCTCACAAAAGGCATCATTGAAACAGAGAAGTATTAATTCATTCATCTTCAGAGTTTATATCTTATGGAGGAGAAAATGAGTGACCCAACATAAAGAGAAAAGTAGCATTTGAAGTTTCCTGCAGTCATATACAAGAACTGGGTAAGGGGCAGTGGCAGGTTGGACATTAATCTGAGCACTTGCATCCAGACTAATCTAGGCTCTATAGTGAAATTCCTCTCATTGTGCTAAAAAAGCCTGAGAGGTACATGGTAGCCCTAGGGTGCATTTCTTTCTGCAAAGCTCCAGCAAAGATTGAGTTACCTGCTGATTCTGTGTCCAGGGGAAAGATATATTCTGTAACAACAACAGCTGCTCTTTATAAACACAACTTTTTAATATCACTGGGCTTGTTTCAAGTTGCACATGATGCCTCCAGCAGGTTAACCTGAGCCACCAGGCTTGCATTAGGGCAATATCAAAATAGGTGCTTAGTGCCCTACTCCACAAAGTGCAGGCACAATACAAGGCTTAAGCAGTTCTGTGCAAGATTTTAGATTTATCATCATTTCCTGCTGCATTATCCTAGTTTATATTTGCACACTGTTTTGGGAATTGCCTTTGGAGGTAGTAGAATGTCATACAATTTTGCATCTGAAGTCCTCCTTTATATAGCCTAAGAAAAGCTTATTGATTGCAATGGAGTAATGGGTACAGATGGGATGATTTTGAAGTGCTGAAGCACCTCTATTCAAGGCCATGTATTCCTCACTCAGCATGAAACTTTAGTCAGATATGGGGAAGAGCTATCACAGCTAGCCTTGAGTCATTTTTGTTGGGAAATGGGTTCCTGACAGAAAGACCCTTTTACTAGCTGTAGAGGTGTGGAAACTCAAAGTCCACAGGGGGCTGGAGTTTTTATCATCTCTGTGCATTTTTCAGATCTTGCTCTTGAGGAATGATTTCTCTCATAGTTTCCCCTACAAGTGGGAAACCTGAGCCCTTGGAAGCTTAATTTGATTTTTTTTAAAGTGCTTGGCACTTGTGCCATCTCTGTCCACCACTGGGACTTGCATTTACTTGCCAGGTTGGATAACATGGATGCAAATGTCATGTCCAAGGTCACACTATGAATTAATGTCAGAGCTGGGACTACTGTTACTTATTATGGGCAGGCTGGTGATTACACCTATGCTTAAGGCAATCTACAGTTTCTATTGCAAAAGTCTGCTTTTGTGTTTGTGCATGCCAAAATAAAACTGCTTAGTCTAAAATTCCTAATCCATACAAACAGCCTCATACTTGGAGGCAGAGGAGGCAGCCTGGGTTCTTGATTTCTTCATTTTGCTAGAGGCAACTCCTGACTCCTGCTGCTGGGGTCATAGCATTGTACTTCTCTGAGATAAGAGTTACCTCAGGAAAAAATTCCTCTCTTTCAAAAGCAGCCCTGAAAGAATTTTGCACACATATACTTACTTGTGGAGTTAGGTAGAGAGGGGTGAAGGCATTAGTTCAAACAGGCAGATAAGTGGGCAAAAAAGAGCACCAAAACTCAGTGTTACAGGGATTGCTCATGTCACCTGCTTTGAACTCAGGCAATCACTTGGATCCTTTGTCACTACAAACCACAAAAGGTATTATTGTTGTTAAGTGAAGCCTGCTTACTTTGTAAGGACTTGCTTTGGAGGATTGTGAGGGTAGATTTAGTTTTGGACTGAAGAAGCCTTAGCATGATCCATAAACAGCAGCTAAAGCATACTGAACAAGTATTTCAGCCAAAATGGGAGAGGCCAGAGATGGGACTGTGAAACAGCTGCTAAGAGCAGTGGCCCTTTGTGAGATGTGATATTTGCTGGGCAGATAAGTGGAGGAGTAAAGAAGAAATGGTTTCTGCTCTTCCAACTTTGTACTCCGAAAATATATCCAGAGCTCCCTCTGGCTTAAGAGTCACCACCCAGGTCTCTCTTCACCCAGGCACTTGTCAGTGCTGTGCCACCAGGTCTGCAGTGTGAGACATGGGACATTAAGTAGGCACAGAAAGGCAGCCTGGGGATTGGGGACTCCCTGACTGGGACACAGGATGGAGAGGGGGAGAAATGGAAATTCTCTCTATGTTTTCCATGCAAAGATTGGTTTTAAAGGTTTTGGAGAGAGTTGGGTGTCTGAATTTTCAAACTCAGGCTCATCTGCATAATTTACCCAAATGTGGCATTGGAAGAGCTCCTTGGAATTGGAATGGCTAGGAAGAGCTCCAGCCTGTGCTCTGAGCTCTCACAGCCACCAGCCCAAGGGGTACAAGCTGTAGAGACTGGGCATGGGACAGAACAAACACCTCAAGTGTTTGGGATCAGAAACAGTAGAAAATTCATGGAGAGAAAAGAAAAAGAAATGCATCAAGGTCATAAAATATAATTTGCTTCTGTCTCAGAGAGATCCCAACCCAAAACATGTAGGAATTCAGACAATTGTTGTGGGATATATATTCACAAGCACAAACTACTGGATGGAGGGAAGAAAATAGGCTAGGTTAACCTACAACTCACTCAATTGAGACATTTTTGTGCATACTAAAGCAAGGGCATCTCATGTTCAGTGAGGCACATTTTACATAAATTCAGTGACCAGAAATTAGCTGGTGACAAAATTTATGTGAAGGAAAGTCTGGTGTGAGCCATCTTCTCTCACCAGGTAGTAAGCAGCAAGGGATAGGCACCTCCAGCCCCCAACAGAGAGCACAGATAACTGGCTTACACCAGATGCCAGCTTATCATGGCAAAAACTGTGAGATGTGAGCTGCTGATGACAGCATCCATGGAAAACACCCAGGTCACAGGGCTGTCAGTGTTTCAACCTGGTCTCAAGCCTGAGCACACCTTTGCAGCAATGACATCTACTTGGAACTCAAAACACAGGGCAGGAGGGGAAATCAGGCAGAGATGAGGCCCTTGGACATCACCATGCTTTGCTGCTTCATATGAAAGCACCTACATCTCGCCTGTGCTCCACTCTCTGGGCACAAGTGTCAGTGAGGACAGCTGCCCACCTGGAGGGAGGGGGGTTTGGGATCCTCCAGGTACTCCCCCAGGTGTGGAGGGGCTGGATGTGGATCTTTATGTGCAGGTGTCTGATTTGGAAGGCACTAGTGTGACCTGTGGCTGTGAAGGGCTAGAAGAAGCCAACAGGCTAGCACAGCTAACCCTGCTCATAACAGCAAATACTGATCCTGTCTTTTCACTGTGAGAACCTGAGTGTGAAGTGTTTGCAAAATACTGACTACCAGCACAATCTCCACAGGTGCCCTCTTCCCCTCTGGTTCTGCTGCTCAGTTTCTGACAGGCAATATCATATGTACAGAACCCACGTCTAAATCCCCCAAATTAGATTAAAGGCTCAGCAACATAATAACACAATTTTAATCACTGTGCTATCCACCATGAACACAAATGTCAGAACACCAAAGGCAGATTCCCATGAATATCTGTTAGTAGAGCTCTTCTTTTAGTAAACACACTACCAGGGCAAGCTGGTTAGATTTTGGGTTGTTAAATCTATCCTGAACATTTACATGTCCTTGGATGCCCACACTCTGGCATCTTCTGTGACTTGCAGAGAGCAGCAGGGCGAATCCTGATTGTGAGGAATTAGTGGCAAATCCTCTAACCTCAGTGCAATGGATGGTTAATGGCACCTTGGTATGGTTTCCAAGGGAGCTGTGCTTTACAGCTTGCAGCATTTCCTTTCCATTTCTAATAAACATTTGAACTCAATGATCTTAAAGATCTTTCCCAACCTAAATGGTTCTGTGATTGTCAAGCAGCTCTTCTTGTGCATATACATCCCATTGCCTTGGAGTAGAGAACTGGTTGAAATTCTTGCTTTTCTTCCTGCCTGTGCCATAGTCATGGAAGCAGCAGGGCTGGCTCTGGGGCTACAGCCCCTTGGAAAGGCAAGGGGGCCTGTGCCAAGCAATGCCATCACTGCTGGGGGATAGAGAGTCTCAGCCCCCATCCCTTTTCAAAAAGACTGAATTCCAATATAGCTGAGACACCTGGAGATGTCTCTGCTCCTGACAACATCCACAGGAATATTTCTCCTCTACTGTTAGCCTGCCACCCTTCTGTGCCTTGGAGGTGCTGTTCCCCTAAGTGTGGGGACACTCCCCTGCCTGTCTCAAGGAAGTGGGTGAGCTGTCACCTGCTGCCAGGAGCACAGGATCAAGGCCTGACATGTTGCTGATGATTTATCTTCCTGGCAGCATCCTTTTTCAAGGAGTCCTTTCCCTGGTGAGGGTCCTTGAGAATAAAGCAACACCTAAAATGGAACTAGGACAGTTTAACCAGCAGGACAATGTGAGGTAACCAGCTTTAGAGAGCATTAGCTCTTATCAGAGAGAAATAGTAAAGTTTGCAGATCTGTAATCCATCTGAAGTTTTTAGATTAAGTGGTCTGGAAGGCAACATTTACCCCAAGCTGGTCCCTGGTTGCTGGATGTACACACCAGATCCAAAAATGTTCTCATTCAGGCTGACACCTGGGGATTAAATATGTCATTAATGCCCAGAACATCCTGGACTGCAGCAGGGGACAACCATCGTTTATCCAGGTTGTTTCTACAACATCAGCTGGACCTTTGAATCATGCAAACAAAAAAATTGGCTAACATGAAAAGGTTGAGGCTTTCCAGAGCTGTCCAAACATATGTCTTAAATACCCCATTTTTGCTGCTTAAACAGCTTTTCATAACTGTTTATTGTTCTGGGAAATGTGAAAGGGCTGTTTACATGGTAGCTAAAGAAATGTGAGGCAAAAGGCCACTAGATCTAGGATGAACAATACTTTCCCTAGGAACCTGTGGGATATTTCTCTTATTTCCCTTACCAAAGTCTCTAGGCCATGCTCCTCATCCATAATGTTTGGAAGCTAGGCATTTCTGAAAGGATAAAAGGAGATGTGTGAAAATCATTTTCTGCCAGAGGCTTGACTCAGGCTGTCAAATCATGTTGCTTGGCAGAGGCTGAGGACATGCTGTTGTGAGCTTTTCAATGGTAGGATAAATGCCTCAGATGCCAACTTCTCATTGGTTTGGAGTTAAAACCATAAAACCTGACTGGGCTCCATGTCAAGCCATAAATCAGTTTGTCATGCCAAAAGCCTGGCACATAGCTTGTGTCAGTATCCAGTCTGCAGCTTGACCTACACTTGCTGCCCAAACTGCCCAGAGGCAAGCTGGGGGGTGATGTTCTCTCCTAAGGATGATTGCTGAACCAGAGCTCTGAAAAAAGAGACAGAAGCAGGAGATGAAGGGAATGAGGTGTTCTTCAGGACCATGGAAGTAATAAATAAATCAGCAAAGGATCTGAATCCCTCATCAAGTACTGTTACTTCAGCCAGGGGAAGGAACAATTGGCACCCTCTGCTCTACAGCACCACACTTCTTCAGATGAGTATGTCACTGTGGAAAGAATTTGCCTGCACACAGATTCTGCCTGATGTTACTTCTTCACCACCTCATCTTACAGAGAGGTTTTCCTTTTCCTCCCCTTAAAATAGTTCAACTTTGTACCAAGGACCATGCCTCTGCTACACCTTTCTCTGCAGAAGTGCATTGAAATGCAGAGATGGACCCAACATTGGCAAGGAGGTAGGCAGCTTGTAACCACACCTCTACACTGAGCCTTGCTGGGACAGGTTTTCCCCCCAAGCCAGTATGACTGTCCCCATGGGAGCGACTAGAAGAGCTTTTTTCCACCTCAAAAATCTTGCTGCTTTTTTATGTACAAATATTCCCTTCACCCAACATCACACAGGAAGGGTATGACCAGTCCTGAGCAGAAAGTTCACTCCTGAGCTGCAGTCCTGCTGCCAGCACAGCCTTACTTTGTGATCCCAGGCTAATCTCTAAAGTTGCTGTCTTTTGTGGTGAGGTGGTACTACAGCTTCCTGCAGGGAAATGCAGGACAAAAACAAAGCAGGACACAAGACACAAACTACCCTGCAACAGGGCTGCACCCCTGGGGTGGACAGATGGACAGATGAATGAGTGTTGGAGATTGTTACATCCACAAAGCAGTCAGCACTTCTTAAGGTGTTTCTGTCAATCCCAAAGGCCTGACAAATGATCTGATTGATAAATTAGAATTGCTCATACCTCAGACAAAACACTGAGCCCTGAAATCCTGCCATCTCCTCGGGGTGCCTTGCAGCACCTCCTGAAGGACTCCCAGATGCAGCAATGTGATGGGCTGGCACTACCCAAGAGCACAGCAGCCCTTTCCATCAGATCCCTCATGCACCTCTGCTGTGATGCCTTAAAAGGCTGGTTAGCACAGAGATGCTGCAGCCCTTATCTCCTGCCCATGGCTGCTGCTTTGAGATATTATATTTATAGCTCACCCAAGCACAGATGCCCGACTGCCTAATTATGAAACATATAGCTTGGGCAATCCAATAAAGAGGCAAATCTGTCCCGTCCTCTCTCTTCACAGATTCATGAGCAGAGGCAGAACTGAGCTGCAGCAAGGTAAGATAGCACCTTGTTCTGGTTTTCACTGTCCTTTGAGCCCTTTTCTGCTTCCCACCTGCCATTTGCCATCACTTCTCAGGGCTCTGCATAGACATTTGAGGGGAGTGCTGCTTTCTCAGGGGAAGAGTGGACTTTAGGAGGTTTGCTCCTCTCTTGCTGCCAGGGCACACAGAGTCTTTCTTTGTACTCCCAGTCTGCTGTTGGGAACCAGGTGCTAACTAACAGCTGCTCTTTAGTTTCTTCACTGATAATACACTGTCATGTTTTCATGTTCTCAAGGAACACAACCATATCTGACTATACACACTTCCTTGGTTTGAATAGCAAAGTGAATTACTTCAGGCAGAAAGCTTTTAATTAGTTTTTGGAGGGTTTCCCCCCCCTCTATCAGCATTTTCTTATTTATGTTGAATGTTTGGAAAATGAATAGATAATGAGGAAAAAGTGGACAGAAAGAAGGAACATTTTACTTTTTTTTCCAGTTTCAAACCATGAAAGGAAAAAAGGAAAATTACAGGTGATGCTTGCTGATTTCATGTTTTAAACAATTAGTTGTTACAGCAACTGAGGGAAAAGGGAAAAGAAAGCAAAGCACTGAATCATAACTGTGTGTCAAAGCAAGAATTCATCAAAACTAGCCTGTAAAATAGCATTAGCAATAACTGCCAAATGCCAATTATCAGGATATTGTTACACTAAATTTCTTTTAACTTCATCTCATGATAGCATTAATTTTCAAATCAAGCCAGTAAAAGAACACCTTTTAGGGAAAATAAGATTATATGTGCATGTGCATACATTTGTTTGGATTCATTTACAGTTACATTTTTATTATGAATATTCTTATAACCAAAGGCTTTTAAATCTAAGGATCATAAATTATGATATAAAGTTAAGAAATATTCATTTACTTTTAGCCTAAAAGCTAAAGCTATCAAACACTGCACTAGAGTTTGTTTACTATTCCATTATTCAAGAGCTTTAATGAAATAAAGGTTTTTTCAGATGCTGAGTCTGTCATGGGCTTTGACAGGATCTCAGGTCCCTGGTACCCTGAGGAGCAGGACTCAGACTCAATCCAAAGCCAGTGCTTGTAGGAAAGGACAGCTTAACTCAAAGTGTTTGGGACTGAGGTCAGATCCTACCTGAGGGTTTCAAAGGCAGGAGGTCAGATGATTGCTTGGTCTAAAGATGCTGACTTAAGATGAGAGGCAGGTGTTCACATCTGTGCAATTGGGGCACCTCTTTGGTCTGGTGCCAGGGCTGTCTCTTGGGCTCTGCCATGGCAGCATGTCCCTGGCAGTGCTCCTGCAGGGAATGCAGCCCTGCCCTTACACACTCATGGCCTCTGAAATCAGTTGGAACATCCAAAACACATCCTTGGGGTAGGATTTGCCCTTAGGCCATGGCCAGGGGACAGAGCCCTACATATCATAGGTGACTGAATCTCTGTGCCTGGGAACATCCTGGCACTATTTGGTTTATGAGTGAAGACATAGCCTCTGAGGTTGCCCCCACCCAACCTCACCAGTGACAGGCACTCACTGCCATGGTTGATGTTCTCAGGTTTTAAGTCATGTCCGGCTTAGCTTTCCAGGGTTATGGTGGTGTGGGCTGTGACAGTCAGTGTAGATAGTGCTGAGACCACATGCTTAGGGACAACTTTGTTCCATCTTTCATGTCAAGAACAGCACATAACTAAAGTGGAAGAATAAAGCAATAGAAAATATCAATTTATCTGCACATACCCTTACCTTATCTTGGAGCTTGGATGCCTTGGAGAGTTTAACATCTCCAGACAGTGCAGCCAGCACCTGCACTTCTCTCTGTTCTCCAGCCATAACCATCTTGCCACTACAGCATGGTCTGGTCAGATCTGCACAGAGCTCCAACCTCCTGCTCCCCTCTGGTGAGATGAGTTTACCTGGAGCCCAAAGATACCGTGTCCCACCACAGAATGCAGAGTTTTAGAGGGACACCAGTGGGACATGGCAGCTGCCTTCACTCATCTGGTTGTTGCAACATCCTGATATTAAGTTAAACTGATGTGCTTCCACAGAAAATTGTGCAATAAAGAAATTGTGTACAAAACCAGTAGTTTTTAAAAGAGTAGTCTCGCTTCTCACATAATAGAAATTTTCTCATGTCCTTAAATTCTTTGTCTCTCTTCCAAGCCTTAAGCTAAAACAATAAAAATGAGAAAATCATCCTGGTTGGGCACTTAGAATTAAAATATTGCAGCCACTGGTGTATTGACAGTGTTCCCTTTTAAAAACAAGAAGCAGAAGCAGCATTCCAATCATGTACAGCAAAGCATTAGCTTTTTTTAAAAAACTGTGTTGGCCAAAAGTCTTTAGCTGGAACAAAATACAGGAACATACATACTAATGCTGCAATTTTTCATGGGATTTGAATTTAAAAGTGAAATTAAACAAAAAGACCCAAAGCCTGTTTCCAAAGCGAAGCTGTTTCTAAAGGCAATCTCCAACAATAATACTTTGTTCTTACCTAGCATTTAAAAATATGATTAGTGGATGAATAACTTTAGTTTTTCCCTTGCAAACAGTAAGCCATCAGAACAAGGCAGACCTTTGACTGCAGCTGGCAAGAGGCTGTGAGGGGGCAGCCTCATTCAAACACTTCTTCAATGCAGAAAATGTAAAAGGTTATTTTACAAGGAAGAAAACCAGAGAAGGAAGTGGATGTGAATACTGACTTGGGGGTGAAATCCTGGCCCCACAGAAATCAGTGGAAGCTCTCTCAGATGCATCCAGGGATTATTTTAACAAAACTCAGATCTCTTTATTTTTCTCCTAATTTTAATAATGCAAAACTTGTATCGATTTGTACCACAAAAGTGCATTTGCATATTTTTCTTACTAGTTTTCCTTCTTTGTGGCTGTGTGTTGTCTAACCAAACCACAGACACTCTGACACAGCTGTTTTTCAGTGAGATGAATTATTACTGACTGCAATGTTTTATCTTTGGCTTTATATCACAGTGAGTACAGTTTCATGCTGATAAATCTCAGGCTGTTTCAACAATGTTCATCATCCAACGCTGATCAGCTTTGAGAAGCATAGGTCATATTGCACAGAGTCTTAGTTTTCCTGAAAGCAGCTGGAACAATTTTGCCTGGTTTTGCTCAATTCCCTCTGTCAAACATGGAAGGAGGACTAGCACAGACATTTCAAAGGGATCTATCAACTTAATAAAATTCAAAATGTTTCTGCTGCAGGTTGATTTACTGGCTACTGTTAAGAGATGCTTACCAAGAACTAGTGGAACTGAAGAGCTAGAAGAAAAACTATTTTTCCTCAGTTTCACTTCATATTTTCAGTAATATTTTTATGAAGCCACTTATACAGGTTCTCTTTTATAATATTCTTTCTTTTTCCTGCAGTGTCTGTGGAATCCCATATCACAACAAATGAGAGTAAAACTCTCCTTTAAAAAGGAAAATAAGTACTTTGTCATGAGAATAAAATGGGCACATAAGTAGAGACAGAAGCTGTCTCACAAACTCCATAAACAAAGCTAGTGGGCTTTCAGATCAGCACATTCTTTGTCAAGCTGAACAGATTTTCCCCAAAGTCTTCCTAAAAATTTGCATGCTTTCTTTATGAAGGAAACCATAGACAGCATTGACTAATGCTCCTTTTTGATAGTTTATGGTTAGGGAAGCAAAGTCCAACATGCCTAGAGATTACCATATGAAAACAGAAATACCTGGAAGCCATAGATGCCATCACACAGAAGCCCATTATTCTGTTATTTATCCCATTTTTAAATGCTTGGTTTCCTAATTCCCTGTGCTTGGTTTCCATTGCAGCACATCTCCCAGCCTCCAGCACTGGGTGTAGAAGGCAGTAGGACACTCAGGGGCTTAGAACACTGATTATAACACAAAGAGAGAGATACAGCATGGCACTTCTGGTACAGAGCAATAACAGAGAGGAAGTTCTCAGAACAAACTCTGCTGTACTTTTCACATAAGCCCCACTCAGGAATTTGTGTGAGCACAGGTTAAAAACGTGATTTGTTATGTGCTTGCACGACCTGCATTTCACCATCAAGTATTTCTTCTCTTAACACTATTTTAGGGGAGAAAAATGGCACTTGTTCCTAACTCAGAAAAAAAGAAGTAAGGGTCTTCTAAGGACCAGATCTGAGGGCAGCTGTTAGTGATAAGCAAAAGGACTAGCACTGCTTCATAATGTGAGTTCTGATTCCTCTGTAAAATTACTTATCTTCCAGCAAAAGACACTTCATCTTCAAGACAAGCTATTGTTACAAGTCTTTCTTTCATTTCACTCACATTTGAATTTCATTCACATTAAGAGAGCAGCTCCACTAGACAGCCATGGGAATATAAACTTGGCAGAGACAAACACAATCCATATGCCTATCAGGCTGACAATGGATGGTATATTTTTTCAGCTCTATGTGAAGTGGTAGACATGAAATTCACATCAGCAACCAAATGATTAGTTTAATCCTATTATTTAAAGGACCTGAGCACTTATAGGGTTCAAAGTAAGCACAGGCCTAAGAGGATCAACAGCAAGTACTCTACTTCAAAGTGCACAATCTAAGCTCATATACTCAATCATAATATATGTCTGAGCCTACATCTCTGACCCTCTCAGTTTATCTGTAGTGTATGCAAACAGTAGCTGGGAAGAAAAATAATTGTTGCCATACAGGAGGATCTTTCTTCAAATCAGGATGTCCCCAGTCATGGTCAGACTGGAGAGGGTGACTATTTCTACTCACATCAAAATATGATGAGACTGAAGTAATTTGGGAAATTATTTGCAACCTATGTTTCTTTTGAATATTAGGCAAGTTGAAGGGTTTGGGGAATGATAGGGCCAACAGATAACCAGCCCTTGAGGAAGAGATGGATGTAAGAGAAGAGGTAAAATATCTCTTTTTTACTTCTGTGTTTATTGTGAGGAACTTGGAGAGCTTCCTGCAGCAGCATGCTTCCTTGTGAGTATTGTCAGAGGATCTATTTCAAGCTGAAATGTCTGTAGAAGATGTATGGAGCAAATAAACAAAAGAATAGAAGAAAATGTTAGAACCAGAGGGTACTCATCCAACAGATTTAAAGGGATTGAAGGATGAATTAACTTAAATAATAATAGTTCATTATTTCTTATTTAAAACAGACTTAGAACGGAGCACCTGAATGTATCTAATACAGCATCAGCCTTTTTAAATTCTTCCAAGAGAAAATGGGAGAAATAGAGCCTGGTAAGACTGATAAATTTAGTAGAAATTGCTACACAGGGTAGAGAAGCTGGGTAAATATGATACATTGGAAGAAATTCAGTATAGCTTGGCAAGGAAAATCATGTTCTGCAAATCCATCAGGTTCCTGTAAGGTAATAAGCAGCATGGAGATGCAGATCTTTGGTTGACAGCATCTCCCTATTTCTCCCTTTCCAAGTATTCAATAAGAGCCTTCACCCCAAAACCTTAAAAACACTTAAGCAGTAGTAGGATAAGAGGTAAAATATGTGCATGTATCACATAAAATCAGTTGAAAGATAGACAGGTTTTACAGTAGAGATTAATAGCAGATTATTAGTGCAAATTCTTCAAAGACTGAGAAACCAGATGAGAGAAAAGAATCTTGGGCAACAGGGTGAGTGGACACTAGAACAGCATCTCAAACTAAATGTAGATGAGCATAAAACACTGAATGTGGGGGGAAAATGTAACTTTAGCCATTAAGTAATGTTTCTGAAATGTCTAGGTGGGTATGAAATTTAGAGGTTATATAGGTTTACAAAAAAAACAAACCCAAAACAACAGAACACAAGCAGCCAAAATGCAAACTGAATGTTAGAGTTTTGGCCACATCACCTGAAAAACTAAATTGTTATATTGAAAAAGTTTGAAGAGGAATGATAAAGCACAAGAAGTAGCTTTCATAGAGACTGAGCAGGTAGACTGGGACACTGGCCTAGGAGAGATGGCTGAGGGGAGATATCATAAAGATTGACAAAGACATGAACAGCCTGTAGCATATGAATAAAGAACAGTTTCTCATTATATCTCCAAAGGTAAGACCTAGGAGGCCTCAAGATGAAACTAGTAGGTAATATATTCCAAATTAACACAAGGAGGATGGTTCTTCAGCAACACAGAGTAGAACTACCTGTTACTGGAAACTGAATTTCCTTTCAGGCAATCAGGAGGGAACTGCAAGTTCATGAAAGTGACATTCAGTATGGATATACTGCCTCCAGGTTGAGAAATCCCCAAGCCAAAAGTTGCTGGAGGCTGGCAGACTATTATGAAGAGATATCTTTACATTATCTTCTCACTTCCTTCCCAAGACATTTCCCAAGAGCAGCATAACAAATTGGAGGAACCCTGCTTTCAGTGATTCTCATATTGCTATGGTGTGATCTGAATAACTACAAATGACAAGTTGTCTGACACTATTCATCCTTTGCAAGCATGAATGTTAGACTTTAGTCTAAATCTTCCTTCCTTCCTTGGTCCTAATGTTAATCCTTAAGGGCAAATTAGACAAAGATTTGCCAGGAGTAACTTGGACATTGTCACTTCTGTCTTGGAAATAAATTAGGTAAGTTTTTAAGGTGTCTGCCAACTGCTCAGTTTTTCAAACCTTTGCTCAGAAGTTCCTCAGGACTCTAGCTGTCTGGTAAAGTGAAATGGTAGTCTCCAATGTTGCTGTTGGTTATTTCCAGAGGGTGATAACAGCTATGAGTGCAGGCAGAAAAAGTCCTAAGGGGAGCAGAAGCAAATTTGGAGAAGCTATGAGCAGTGAGGCAGTGAGAAGGGGAAAGACTATGAAAAGGGGATTTTGCCTAAGAGTGCTGAAGTGTGCTGCTAGGAGCACAGGGAATGGGAGCTATTTTTTCCAGAATAGCATGTCTGTGGTGCTGTCAGAAACTCAGAGTGATTAGTTTCTTGGAACAATCACAGAGTGTTTGTTTCATGCGTCTGGAACAGGGAATGATAAATCATGATTATACTAAAATTAATAAATCCTAAATTAAGGGGTAGTACTTGCCAGCTCAGAAGACCAGCAATTACTGCAACCTCTGTGGTAATTTGACATCCCAGATTCCATCTGCAGGGGTAGAAACCCAAAAGGCTCTTCCCATCTGCCACACGGCAGTCAAGTTGAATCCAGAGGAAAGGGAAGAAGCAAGAGCTCCTCTGCATAGGTCCCTGTACTGTTTTAATTTAGAGTCATATGAAGATCCCTCACCTGTTGTTGGGGGGTGTCTCTATCCCAAAGCACTTCTGAAGACATACCACCAAGATCTCTACCTTTGGTTACAGATGAACAAACAGTGGAGGTGAGGGGTTTGGTGAACACTCAGAAGCCAAAGAAGAGTGAAGATGGCAAAGACCAAAATGTTTCACTCCAGTTTCTTTAAAAGTAAAGGCACCATCAATTCCCTAGTGAGGGGCAAGAATGAGAAGGGATGCTAGGGAAAGAAAGAGGAAAGACTGTATTCCATAAGAATACAGGGGAAAGACATATGAATTGTCTTCCACTCTCTTTGTTGTAACTCTTCATTATTTCTTGAAGCAGTTTTCAGCCTGGTGAGGGAGCTCAGGGTGGCTGCCCCACATGGTACAGACAGCTACTGCTTGGGGAGTTGTTTGATGGGCTGCTTTTATCCTGCAATGGCCTGCATGGCTTTCTTTTAAATCCATGAGGTCCTGGGATAGATTTTCTTACAATGCTGCTTGTCCAGTGAAGTATCTGTCAGTTCTGTTAAATGGTGCCTCACCTCTCCAAGCTTTTGGAAACTCATCTGTCAACAAGAGGGATTTTCCTTAGCAGATACCACTCCTTTAAGCTCTGGGTTGATCCTTGAAGCTTGCTCTGGTCTTCTGTCTGCTTCTTCATCAAGCACCACTACACTTCTCTGTGATCAAATTGTATTCCTCTACACATCAGTGATAAAAGCTGTTTGTCTACTCAGCTGGGATAGAGGAAAGCAGCATAAAATGGACACAGCTGTCTTTCTGCCTGGGTCATCCATTGCAAGCTCTCTCTTACATCTCAATTGTCCAGAGAAAGAAGGCTATGGAAGCAATTACACAGAAAGTGACAGCTCACATTTTGACAGGTGTTTCACTGCCATATTCACTTTGGGACATCTCTTTCAGGAGATAGATTTCTCTGAATGAAACTGGGGCTAACTGCATCAAAAGTTCTGATTAGCTCAGAAAAATTAATGAAATCTTTGTGCAAACTGACCATAATGGTCTAAAATACTTGTCTCTATCCCAGCCATGCTATCACAGAGATATCACATGCTATCACAGAGACACACTTGTATTTGAGTCTCAATGATCTGTCTTATCACATAGCATCATATTATCCTTCTAAAGATAACTTTTACTATGAAAAACAGAAGTTCTTTAATGCTAGTGAGCCATGACACCTTTCTCTAAATTATTTTAAAAAATTGTTTAACATTGCATGTGAAAGCTATTCAAACATATTAAGAAAGCAAACATGGAAGTATATATTTTTTACATATTAGATTGGAGTTTCTAAACCACTGATGTTTCCACATTGATTTAGGCTAAGCATCAATAATAGAAGTATTGCATCATCCCAAAGCAGACAGATTTTGTCTGTCTGCCTTTGCTGGGGTGGTTTTAATGGATTGTCCAAAGATGTCTGTAATTCCCTCATCAGAATCTGTGAAACTCTGATATTTCTTACCTGATGTGTCTTTCTACTTAAGGTTTGAGTCTCCTAGGGGAAGAAAGGAAGATCAGAATATTGCTAAAAGCCTTGTGACTTTGAAACTGAATTGGGAAAGAAAATATCTTTTTATCCTTTGCAAATTCCTCATAATCTTGGGGAAAATACATATCTGTGAGCATTTTATGAGAATGAAATTTCAGGAAGATTTAATTTTGCCTAGCTGTTATTTTAAGTTTAATGAACTAAAATGCAACATCTGCACTAGTCTACACTCCTTCCTAAGTAGTAGTGCCAAAAATAGCAGCTCTCTTAAATGCACCCTCTCATATTCAATTGCAGCTTGTGTTACAGAGATTCAAGCATCAAAAAGGAAATTAGTTGAATTCTGATAGAATAACTTAATAGTTTCCAGGATAAATTGGTGGAGTAAGGAATCAGCCAGTCGCTTTGCCATTTTCAAGCCTTAAAGTGTATATTTCCTCCTCCCCTGCCCTCTCAGAGACATTATATTTCTCTGTGTCTCAAACTGGGGGAAATAAAAATATTCCACTTCCAACTGTCTCTTTCCACTACTTTTCTTTGTTCATTCTTTTCAGCTAGAAAAGGAGATAAGTTCTGAAATTACAGCTATTCCAGCATCAGCCCAGTAGCTGAAGTGAGACTGATGAAGGTTTAGTAAAACCATTGGGAAGTCCTGCTATGATAAAGGTACTATTTCCACCTTTGTTCCCCACATGGGGGTACAGCATTCTACACATAGAATTAACCTTTTAAACACACAGATCACTGAAGAACAAGCAATAAATGCTATATACATGAGGAAAATACAAACCATAGGATAAGTTTCTAAATCACTGTACAATACTTGCATTTCCACTCTTGGTTTAGGCCCCCATTGGAAGCACTGCCCCTGTTTTCATTACATTGACTCCTCTGAAGCCTTGAAGATGCCTGAACTCTGCTTGGTTCTTCCAAGAACCAGTGAAGTAAAAATAAAAAAAAAAAATATAGATGTTGCAAAAGAAAAAGTGGGTTGCTTAATAAATTTGTTAGTGAAAGGTCCTCTGCCCTTTCCTCCCCATCTCTCTGAAAATTGGTGAAATTTGTGGCTCTCCCACCTACTGACCCACACCTGTTGGATTTTATTCTGGTGGGAAAGGGGCTGAGGAGGGCTGCCAATCCCTCTGATGAATATTTACTTGCCAGATAAATGAGGAGTGAGTGGTCCTGAAGGAGGGTGAGAGGTCTGACATTCCCCATTCCTTCCCTAGTAGTGTTTGGTGGAGTACATGCAGCTTATCATGGGATGAGGGAAGGATCCCATTCACAGCTTCTCACAGTCTTGATGAGGCTGCTGACTGTCAAGTCCCATAGTGAGCCCACAAGTCAATGGATTTTAAATCAGCAGAGGCTCTTCTGCCTTCAAGGAGTCAGTGGTGTTATACTAAATTAGGCAAAAATTGCCTATCATCCTTAAGTCAACCCAGACCTGCAACTGATAAATGAAATCATTTCAGCTGGAGCCAGTATACATTTAAATTTATAATTGTGGAAAACATTTGCCTTGTATGACCACAGACTTGTTGCAGTAGCTGTCAACAGACAGATGTGGAAATAAAAATATCATGGACATTGAAAAAAATCAATTAGCACATTCAGAATATTTAGTTTGTTTAGAAAAGTTTGTATTCAAATAGCCCAATTCTAATTACCTTCAAGGCCTTTTTCCTTTTTTATGTACACTACTAAATCAGAGGTAAGAGAACAATGACTAAGATGGAAATAAATTATTATTTTTGCCACTGTGCAATAGTTTAACCTAAAAGAGAAAAACTATTACTGCTGTTATATTTATGCCCTAGCTAATGCCCTAGTCCTTTGTAAATTTCCTGGAAACTTACACATGAGTTTGCCTGTCCTGAGCTTTATATTTACAGACAGTGAAGCTAATGAACAGGAAGATGAAATGTCCTGTTCAAGGGCATCCAGAAAGTCACTGATGGGACTGGAAACCCAACCAGCAGCTCTCCCCAGATATAGGTGCAGCTCCAAGGTAGCTCACGAGTTCAAAGAAAATTTTTCACTCTCTGGTTTAATTCATTTTACAGTGCCACTGCAAATTCAAGGGAAGAGTCAGGGACTCCCCATGTGGCTGGGGAGTGCAGCAGCTTTGATTTAAATAGGATTTATTTGCCATGGCATTCTTAATCCTGTATGCCCATTGTCAGTCCTCTGGGGCACGATGCCTGTGTTTTGAAAACTCAAGAGCAAAGGCTGATCAACTGACAAGCAGATCATTGCTGGTCATCAAAATAACTCACATCTGTAAAGGAGAGTTGACTTCTGATAGAAGAACTAGGAATGACCCTGCCCCACCATTTTATTCTGTGCTTTTCTAGATTTGGAACAGCACTGAGACCAACTAACACATTTCACCCCCATTCCAAATCCGACTTCATTTGGGTGCATAGTGGGACAGCAAGTACAGGACAGGGTTCTGGAAAAAGTTTGTTTTGCAGGAGAAACCCTTATCTAACCCATGTGCACATCTACACCACTGCTCAGGCACATGCCAGAACCCTGTACCCAGAATTGGACTACCTGGCATCTTCTGGATGTAAAACAACAGCAAGACTCTCAGGATAATGGGCTTTACATATTAATCCTTCTGGTTTCCCTTTAGGTTGAAAGCATTCATATTAAGGCACCTCCCTTTGGCAAACACCAGTCATTACTGAAGAATTACCCTGAAATGCCTCCCCAGCCTACCCCTCAAGCTGCAGAGAGCAGACATCTCCCACGTCTTCTGATCCAATTCTTCCCTCTGGGAGGTTTCTCAGCACCCTCACTGTTTTGATTAGCAGAATGCATTTCTGCTAGGATGGTCGATAAATGAAATTGGATTTTGTAGCAGAAAAAGTAGTTCCTGATTATAGTAGGATTAATAGCTCCCCCTCTCCCTACCATGTGCACACTGGCAAGGCTCTCGATTGGGTACTGAGCATGTGCTGAGACAATCTGTTCTTTTGGCTTTCTCTTACAAAAAGATGGTTGGTTTTGGGTTCACTGATTTCTCTTGCTTTTGTTCGTTTTTCTCCTGACTATGGGGAAGCTTGGAAAGAAAAAAGGGTGGAGAGGAACTAGACTGGGGTCTGAATGCTCACAAAGAAATGTCTGCACACTTGGTCTTTGTAAAAATGTGCACCTGTCCACAAAGAGAGACAGGTTGTTTCACTCTTCTTTGGCAAGACATGCAGCAGGCAAACCGACCAAAGGAAATAAAGCCTCATACCAATTTTAGCCAAGGACTTTATTCTCAGCCAGGTGAAGAGCCTTACAAATGGGCTGGAGCTGCTGTAAAACCTCTCCTTCTGCAAAGAGCGAGATTTAGCAAAGCCGTGTTATTAATAAGCATCAGGGGTTTAGAGAAACAAAGGCTGGAGGAGGGGAGAGGGAGCCTTATTTTAGGAAGGGGGCCAAGAAAGACAAGATGTTTAGGAGGGGGAAGCATCGACACCCTTGGGCTAGAGAAAGTGTCGAACGCCAGCTGCAGAGCGCCTCAAAGAATGAAAGTCTCCGGTGCTTTTGTGTCCTTATATGGTAAAATGATAGCGAGGGGTTTCTCCGGGCTGGGGAAGGCGGCGGCTGCCGGCACAGCGCGGGCTGGGGCTGGGGCTGGGGCTGGGGCTGCGATCTGGGGCTGCGATCTGGGGCTGCGGGCTGGGGCTGGGGCTGGGGCTGCAGAGCCGCTCCGCGGGCGCGGGTCAGCCCAGCCGCCTGTGCCGCTCTGCCCTCGGCCAGGCCACTGTGCTCTGCACATCTGCCCATGGATGTGACCCCTGTCCCCGCTCCCGGACCTGGCATTAACTGCCCGCTGCTGCTCTGTAAGTAATTATCCCTTTTTTCCCCTTCGCTCCCACTACCCACAGAATGTACCTTTGGGGGTGTCGCTTTAAACAAAGGGTGCGGAGAGGAGGAGAGGGTTGGTGGGGAAGGATGCGAGGAGGGAGATTGCAGGTCCCCCTTTCTCCTGAGTGCACGGAGAGGACAAAATGACAAATTTCTCATCGCAGCAATTACTGCTGCATGTCCGTAGTAAAGCGACACATCGGCGAGCCGATGAGGTGCCGGGTCTTTCCATGTGTAACTATTTGTATTGTGCTGCGTGTGTAATCCACCGGGAAGGTGATAAAAAGTGGGAGATGGAGTCTGAGATTCCTTACACCTCCGTGCACTCCTGCTGCCGAGCTCAACAAAGGAGCATTTTTGTACTGTAGCAGGAGCAGATGCACACGAAACAAAGGTTTCTCCTCTTTGCAGGGGAAACAGTGTGCACAGATCGTGTATGGAAAAACGGGGAGCCGTCAGCATCGTATTGCTTCTTTTTATGTGGGGAGAATAAATTAGAATACAAATCCCAATTGATCGCTCTGCATCCCTTCTTTTGGTCCTTCTCTCTGTGCATGTGTGTGCAGCCACTGTAGCCCGGTCCTTACTGTGCGCTAATGTGGATTTCTCTGTGTACATAATAAAGGAAATACTAACTTTCATTGTCTGCATTGGTGGCTGTTCCAAACTTTTTTACTGCCCTCAAGGAATATAGCTTTTATTTAGTTGACCAAACACCTGCATATTCCAGCTTTGCAGTGTGCAGAGACACACTTTGCTGAGTACACCAGAGCAGCAAATGATAAATATATATATATATATATATCTGCAAGTCTATGATTGCCACTCCACTGACTCCAATCTAGAGGTATATTAACTAACATTGCTAATTGACATTGAGATTGTCAGCAGCTGTAATATTTATTGATGATTTTGTGCATTTATATGTTGTCTTGAATAGGAATTGTTCTAAAAAGGACCAATATAAGGCTGTATTTTTAGATGCACAAATGCATCCAGATGTGAAAGAATGCTACAATTAAGGTTGTCTCTGGGTTTCTGTTGTGAAACTTATTTTCAGCAGTTCCTAAGTTTATAGGGCTCTAAGATTTCTGACCAAAATCTTCTGTGCCTTTTATCAGCCAGATGGTAAACTTTTAAAATGATTGCTTCAGGTGTTTGGATATTAAAAGAAAAAAAAATTTACAAACATTTATGTCTGTTTTGTGCACCTGTAAATATAACTGGGAGTGAATGGATTTTAAAGTTTCCTTTTTCAATAGAACCTGACCAATTCTTGGTCACATTTGGAGAAATATTTTTTTTTAAAAAGGATATGAGTTGCTATATTAAAAACTCAGTTCCTGACACACCTTAGCATTACTACCAAAATCTCATCAGAGCACCAATAAAACTGTATTTTAGCCATAGGTAAAATGATCTCTGGCTTGTGAACCAACATGTGGCTGAGATGAGTGGGGCAGCTGAAAAGACATAAAATGCTGCTGTTGAGGAATCAAATGTGTAAAAATTACCCGGGGTTCCCACCTGACATTTCCATCCAAATAGCACACATAGGCTAGGGAGTGGACCAGTTCTTGTGGTCTTTTGAAAAAGCTCAAGATGACTAAAATGCTGGGATAAAACATAGTTATTTTTGGTTCTCACCATTCTGCCAAATGTGCTCCCACAGAAATCAGCAGTGCTACATATGCAAGCACCAAATAGTCACTTCCAGGTGGTTTGGATTTGCAGGAAAATATTGCTAGTTTTTGTGAAATCACTGTTACCTCACAGCAGTGGCTATATTGTGTCAGATATTCTTTGTCCATGTGAAGTTCCTACCATGTAAGGCATGAAAGGGTGATTCCCAATTGAAGAACTCAGGTACAAAGAATTATGTTTCCCACTTCTTAGAGAAGTCTAGGGACAACATTTCCCTGAAATCACATCTTTCCTGTCCATACAGACATCAGCTCTCCCAGATGGCACACCTTGCATGAGAAAATAGATCAGGCAACACTTTGATCACACACAGCACAGTCTGCCTGGATTCCATCATGCTTTGAATGTCAGAAAAAAAAAAAAAAACCCAACAAACAAACAAAAAACCAAAAAACAACAATGCCAAAACATTGGTGACAATGTACAACTTCTATAATTCTAGGAGTTGATGAGAGTTTCTCCTGCACTGCAAATTCAAGCTTTCCTCCCAAAAGAAAGGGATGAGGAGGGCTCCAAAGACCTATATTCATGAGAGACCCCTGGCTCAGTTCTCCAGGGCATTGATCTCTGAGCCTCAGAGCCAAGAAATGTGTTACCTGCTGATATCCTCACCTCCCTGCCTTGCCTCATCTCACAGGGGCCAGGATATTCAGAGCTAAGGGAAGGTCAGACAAGTGCTTACCCCATCAGCCACAAGCAATGCCTGTTGCTGCTGGCCAGCATGCCCACAGTCTGTCAAGGTCCCCATGGACCAGGAGCATTCAGGTCTAAGTCTCATTCATGTTTCTCTGATGGGTAAATCTGTCCTGAGCATCTCTGGACAAACTCTGAATGGTGCAGTGTTGTAGGCAATCATCTTCCCTCACTTGGATACTGCTTCAGAGACTGGGAGAATCTCATAATTTGCATTTTTAGACTGATTAATTCTAATGGTGTCGTTTTAATATTTAATTTACATATGCACAGTTATTTGGGATGCAGATTCACCCCAAGTGATAGTGTGAAATGGCAGGGTAATGACAGGTTTCATGAAAATAAATCTTGGATACACTGACAGCCACTGATGCATTAACATCTCAACAATATTAATTAGCTGTATATAGACAGAATTTTATTATAAACCACTAGAGCCTTCTCCTAAGGATGAATATCAAAATACTCATGCCAGGTGAAAAAGTTAATTTTGTTCCTTTTCACGTACCCTTCTATATTATATTGGATTATAGAAACTAGGATGCTGAATGGTTACTGTGCATATAATAATATGCCATAAGAGGAATGCAGGTGAGCATAACACTGATATAAATGTATTCACCACTCCATTTCATGGGAAATTTTTGAATTTAAAGTTTCAAATATATCAACTACTGCAAAGAAAGGTCTAAGGTATCACTCTGATGGTGTGAGTTAGTTCTAGACCCTCAGCAAGCATAAGCATAAGGGCTCAAAACCCACCACTGTTTCTTCACTTCATCTTGCACAATGAAAGCAGCAAATTGCATAAAGGCATGAAATACCTGTAAGCATTTGCATAGATGCATTTTGTCATTGCCCTGAAGAACCCTTGAGATTTAGGGCAGAAGTCTTTTCAGAGATCAGGCTCTCACCTTTAATGAATTCCACCTCTCCATACTATACCATGCAGGTCACCATGGTGGATTCAACATCTTCCTTCCTCAGCTGGAAATAATCTTGCCTACATAAAGATTGCCTATGCTCATGTCACCAGGCTCTCCATGTCTCTGTGCCTTCTTCTCTACCTCTCATGCACTACAGGTGCTTTGGCTCAACCTTAGCAGATGTTCTCTTTTCTATGTCCAGTTTCCAGCCACAAACCCCCCCCAAATTGGGCCTAACTGATTTCACCCAGGTGCAGTCAATCTGGTTTGTTAAGATGTGCCCAGCTGCATGGGTGCCCCCAAGGTTTACCTAGCTCTTTTACCTTGTTTGGGAACACCATGGGCATGGCAGCTGAGCAGGAAGGTTTGGATACCCAGAGCCCTGAGGCATTCACTGCCACAGCAGTTTTGTACAGCAGCTGTAAGATCTGCATTAACTGATCCCCAAACCAGGAGCACCAACTGTCTTAGACACAAGGGGGCTTTGTGGTCTTAGCTCAGCAAACAGAACCAGAGCTCTGCTGCTGGAGGCCAGAACAAATAACAGAGCATTCTCCTTCCACACAATCATCCCAACTGTTCTTCTTCATCCCTTCTTTAAAGAAGGAAGCACAGCACACTGTTCTGGTTTTGTGCACTGGGTAGTAGTATGCAGGATTTAAAAAACACAGAAAAATTTGGACATATGACTGAATGGTAGCACATGTCATTTCAGAGTATTTTTATTTTAAAGTCTAATTTCTCTGAGATTATTAGTATTCCTGTCAATAAGAGATTGTAATCCTTTTCTGGAAAAACAAATCTTTGTTGGAGTTTAGTATCTGCAGACATTTAGCTTATACACTACTTTTGCAGGATAGTGCCAGAAATAAAAACAAGGTTTATTAATCTTATACTGTTTTTCTCCTGTATCATCATCTGTTATCTACTTAAATGCTCTTATTAGAAACATAATTTTTTATGCTTAAGCAGGATCAAGTACTTGACCTTTCCTTTGAGCAAGCATTTGCTTATTTTGCAAGAGAAAGAAGGAGGACAGCAATTTCAAAAGGCTTTAACAGAGAAAATAAAAGCAAGCCTTTCCACTTGAACTGTGCTCCTCCTTGCTGTGGCAGATTTAAGTCATGCTCCATGTTATTTCAATATGCTTCTTTTGTAACTGAAATGTGTGCAGGGATATGGGCAAGACCACAGACCCTCCATCATTTCACTATCAGCCTGAGATAACCACAGAGCAAACTCTCTGGGGTACACTTTCAAAAAGTGTCAGTGCTCAGTTCTTCTGTGGCATTTGTAGATATTACCACTGGTTCTTGGTCTACCACTGCTGGAGTGGCTCTAGACTGGAGCAGACCTTTATTGACTGCCAAACACAATAAACCACACAGAAACCACAAGTGAAGTGTTCCTTCCCCACTGCTATAACTGGGATTACTTTACCCAGAGGCATGAGGAACCTTGCCACAAAAGAAAAAGAAACGTTTGCTATTTTATTTATTTGTCTATTTATTTTTGTTATTCATGTTCTGCTGAGGAATAACCAGCACACTATCCACTTTCCAGGTCATGATAGGCTGACTGTGCAATGAAAACAGGAAACAGACATGCTTTGGTTATCTGCATATGTTAATGCAGTCTGTCTGGTCAGAAAATTGCTCTAAACAGATTTTTTAAAACTCTAAAGGAGAGATCAGAATATTATACTATATGCAAAATAAGTCAGTCATTTCCAAGAAAGGTGAGTCTTTGGAAAAATCTGAAAGTAATTTTGAGGAATATTGTAACTTTATTAAAAATGAAACTTATTTTTCTTTAAATATCTGTTAAAATATAGCATCTAAAGGCATGACTGGGCTATTTTTCTTGGGGTAAAATTTTAATTGTTTATTATTATTATTATTATTATTATTATTTTAAAATATTAAACCAGATTTTCCTGGCTTTTGACAAAGAGCTTCTAAGACATCTGTGAATATCTACTCTAAGCTTAAGAAACAGCAATGAACACCTCTGTAACTGAGTACTTTCAATATTCTAAACTTGATGTGGACCCTGGTAAACCACTGAGTTTGTTAACAGGGCTGTTCTGGGAGATAAATGATATATCATAAGGATCTTGCTTTCTTGAAGACAGGGTGCTAAATTCTTTTTGTTGTGCTTAGTTCAGGATTGCTCCTCCATAGCAGCAGAAAGAGAAAAAGGCTTCTGCTTTCTTCTCAGCTTGAAAATTTAAAAGACAAGGAGTGCAGCCACATCTGCCTAAACATCCCTGTCTCATTTACAGGCTAAGAGTAAACCCCAGACCACTGTCCCTCATAGCCTGGTTAGCCTTTGCATTGGCCAGCAAATGTCCTTCTGTGGCCCCAGCCTTTTGTGCATCAGCTGTCTTGGCTCCCCATGGCCAGGAGCTGCTGCTGAAGGGTCACAGCTCTGACAACTCAAAGCATCAACACCTGTCCTATGGCCAGCAGCACCTCCAAGCACCCAGGGTCCCTTTGCTCCATCATGACAGCATTTGTGGGTACTCAGTGAAGAGGGTAACATACACCTGGACAGGCAAATAAAGAGGACTAGCAGCCCTTAATGTGTTCTCATGAATCTAAACACACAGGAGTGCTTTGGGTATCTGTGGTGTACATCTACACCAGCTTCAGGTGAATTCTGACCATACATAACTTTCCCCTACCCTCCATCTCTCATCAAAACTGCAAGAAAATGGTAATTTCTTATTTTTCTAAACCAAATTTAAAAGAAATAGAATTAGGTTTCCCTCTTTTCCCCTTGCATGGCCTTATAGTCTGGTTTGGAAAGACACTTATGTCTTCCAAGAGTGTTTTCCTGTTGCTGAAACAAGATGATAGATAATGAATATGGTAAGAGCAGCTAAGTTACAGGAAAAAAAGTCACCTCTTGCCAGAAAGATGAGCACAGTTTGAACTGTCAGATCTTGGTTGTAAATAAATCTTTTCATTTTAGCCTTTGGAGCATTAATATAAATTGTTTCCAAATGCTCTAGACCTGCATGGCTCATGTCACTGAAGTTGCCAGACACAAATCTTCCTTCCTCAGGGGAAGAGAAATAAACAGAGAGAAAATTCTCCATGTGTACTGTTCTTCTGGAAAAATATTCAGGTGGGAGAAATATCTGTGCATCTTGAAGGTAGACTCTGTTTCCTGTGCAGGTGGCTAACACAACATTCCCATCCAGGGTCACAGGTGGAGAGAGCCTCAGCACTACTGACCTAATTAATTCAACAGCAAGCCCCTCTTTGGCATCTACAGGGGCTTAATTCTGTGTCTCCAGATGCTGTTACAACAAGAGATCAGAACTTCACTGAATAAACTAAACAACTCCTACATGTTTTAGACAGTTTTCCCTTGGCCTCTTTCTTCTGCTTGTGCATCTGCACCTCTCAGTGCTCAACACCCCTTAAGAAGAGTTGAAATAAGAGATGGACACACCAGCATTTATTAGGCTTGCAGACATAGCTCAAGAAGCTGGTAAGGTCTGCTTTTTCAGTAGTCAATAGTGTCATGGGATGGGGGAATATTTCTTAATGACATGATGAGCCCTGATATTTATGTGGTAATATGACAACTTTAGGAATTGCTGCCAGTAAAAGAAGACTGAGCCAATGGGGAAAGCAGCATAGATTTTGAGGCAGTCTACTAACTTTTTGGTAATTTTCCTGCCAATTCTTACTTCCTGTGAGACACAGTGTGGGTAGTACTAACATTTGGCATAAGCTGAAGCTTCTTTTTAGGGTGTGCAACTGAAAGATCTTTTCCTTTCGGGGATGTACTTGTTATGTCTGATGTTGAAGGAGGGAGACTGAATGGCAGAAAAAATCAATTTCCCCATCATAATTACATTGAGAGCAATCTGAAAAAGCATAAGTATAGAATGACTACAGTGATAAAATCTAAAGACCTTTTGCCACAAAGAGCTGCAATAATGATGAGTTTCTGTCCCACAACACTTTACAGTCAGCAAGTATCAAACACAAGAGAAAGAAATAGATCAATGGCAAGGAGGTTGAATTGCAAATTGTGTCCATCCAGAGCTGTGCAAGTCTCCTGATTTGTTTTTTTCCCTTCAAGTCCAAAACATTGCATAAAGCCTACACTAAGCTTAACATGTGATTTTATATGACAGAAATTAATGAACAGGCAATGTAAAGGACCATGTGTACAAAGTGAGAGCCAAAAATATTGCTCAGTATGATTTTACATTTCTTGATTGTAAGACAGCAGTAAAATTATTTGTTTGAGATTGTTTCTAGTATTTAGTAGATAGGACCCATTATTACCTCATATTTAATTATCTCTGGAGCAGAAAAAACCCTGTACAATATACTCAAATATCACATAGCAGATCATGAGATTCAGTCCAAGGCATGGATTTAAACAGCCTGGAATTTTGGGATGCTTCACTCTTAATTCCAGCTTACTGAATGAACCTGAATTCCTAACTTTAAGAGTCAAATCTCATCCAGAGGTGCCCCTGCACTGTCTTCACAGAGCAGAGTTCATCCTTAAATCTGTTTGGGATGTAGAAATGAGGACTGCCTCTTCCTGCTCAGGGTGAGGGGGACAATCCCCTGGGACAATCTTAGAGCACATTTAACAAAACTAGATCCTTTTCAGGATAGGAAGGCAGTGTCCTGGTAATTTCTGAAATAGTGGCAGTAACTATTGAATGATTGCTGAATTATTTTTAATTGTTGAATTATTACATTATTGCCTAAATTATTAAATACATATATTATATAATGCTTGCTTCTGCTCCTGTGAAATGCACCTAGAAGATAATTACAGCACTCAAGAGGGAAAGTCCTGTGACCAAGAGACAGGAACATCCACCTCTAAGGGAACAGTCCTTCTTCCAGTCACAATGAACTTCTATATTTTACATTTAGAGCTTTAGATGAAGTGGTATAAACCTGTAAAGTAATCACACTCTATAGTTTTTGCTTTCACACATCATGAGTGCAGAGAAACATTTCACTCTTCAGTATCACGCATCTACTTTTAAATCAGGGCTAGAAAGAAGTAATTCTGAAGAAGGGAGACAAATGTAAGTTCATAAGTTATTTCTGCTCACATTTGAACTTAGCAATAATGCACATTAAATAGGAAACAAAATCCTATCATTTGGGGAAAATACGCCTAATATAGTCTGGTAAAAAAAATGCAGATTTCTGACCAAAATACAGACCATTTGAACAAAAGCTATCACTCACGTCAGACTTAGTCAATGTCTACACATGTAACTCAGCATACCTTGGTTTGACTCCATACGTTTTGCTGAGATTACTCCAGAAGGAAATTAAGTCCTGACTAGTTCTTTCCTGGGAAAGTCCAAATCTATTATGTAGGTTTGGGGTGCAAACAGGCTCAAAACAGAGAGGAAATTCCGTGATCATCCTTTAAATGCTCTGGCAAAGACTGCAGGTGCAGCTCAAGAGAGAACTAACTTGCTGAAAGCAGCTCCTGCCTTATGCCTCCATTGCTAGCTGCTGCTGAAAATGGGCTAGAGGGGAACTTTGGGTGTCATTGCACTTCTCTCTCCAGCACTTCTTCTTACTTTCTGTCTTCTTATCAGTCCTATGATCCTCTCTACCCCTTAAGGACAAAGAGTACCCTACACACTCCCAGTTCCCCCTGGGATAGGAAAGTTAATTAGTTCCTAGACCATCTTTAAGGCCAAAGCAGTTGTACTGCTAGTCCTGGGTGGTCAGGAGCACAGGTAACCAGCTGCCAGGATTTGTGCTTCCCACAAGCACATCTTAGGCTTTGCTAGTTTGTCTCTCTTCTTAAGTATCTACTTGGAATTCAGACTTTCCAGTTGAGACATCACTCACCCCTCAGTTTGTGATAGTTACCACAAAATTCAGCAGTGGATTGACGCCTAAAAAAAAAAAAAAGCTTTCTAGTCATCAAATTAAAGCTTGTCCATTCAGGCAACCCTAAAATCTTAATCCCCTCCCAGCTAGACAGAAAAAAAGATGATAATAAAAACTGGAATCCTAGAGGAAAACTCAGGATTTCAGAATGTCCTATGGGTGGCTCCCACTGTCAGAGGGAGAGGATAAACTCCAGAAATCAGCAACCTATGCCAAGAACACTAAGCAAGTAACATTTTGTTTAAAACTGCGAGCTGAAGTTGGCGAAAGGGCTGCAGCTGCTGTAAATGTCACTTGTGCATGAAAGACAGAGGTAGCCACTTAAGCTGTTAGTACTCAAAACATTTAAGGATTTATAGATCAGATATGGCTTAAAGAGGAGATGCAGCCTGGCAGGCAGTGAAGATCATGCAGTCCAGGTGACATGTACTTTCTGCTTGGGAAATTCCCTTTCCTAAGCAGGCAGCCATGCCCTGCTCCAGCTGTAACCTCCAAACAGATCTCAGATGCAACACGTGCTGCAAGCCTCAGGTAGAGAAAGAAGGTGATGACTGTAATGAAACCCAAAATAAATTGTCCCAGGCAATAATATATATTCATCAAAGGCATTTATGTCATCTTTGCTTGTGTGTGCATTCAGAAAATTATAGAGACATAAGAAAACCTGAGGAGCAAACTTCAATTGTCCCTAATTCAGACAAGCTGAAACACCATACGCAATTTTTTCTACATGCTTTTCCTCTTCCATAATCATTGTTTGACATTTGTCTGAGCCAGGACACCTGGTACCCAACTCCCAGTTGTGTCCCAATACACTACAGCTGTTGCATAACTCCTTCAGTTGTATCAGAGGGGAATCAGATAGACAATCATGGATCCTACACCTTGTCTCCATAGTCCCATGCATGAGCAGAGATGGAGGGTTGGTGTCTGTCTGTGGGGGAATGATTGCCAGACACTGAGATACTGAGAATGCAGAGAATGAAGGTGCAGGAGGATATAACTGTGATGCCTGATAGGCTGTGCATGACTAAAGTCTACTAGCAATGTAAACCTTCCTCTTGCCTTATGCAGGAGATGCTGCTTCTGAAGATCAGCAGGCTCATCCTCTTAATGGACTTGACTGTCTCCATCCCCTACAGAAGCATCTTCTTGTTGCAGAACTACAGGTCAAATTCCATTTGCAAATCCCATGACAATTTTTCATACTCAGAGTTTACTCCTCCCTCTCATCTCTATCACTAGGTCTGGCCAAAGATGGATCAACAGATGGCTAATTCAGATGGGCTGCACTGCAAAATTTATAGCCCAGTTTCTTCCTATTTATTCATTTATTTGACTGAAAGTTGGATTAAAACTGAGGTACAATGTGATAAACAAGAATTGATAAACTTTCCTGGGGGACTGGATCAAGTGTAGTCTGACATGTGCCTGTTCCTGTTTTTGTGGCAGGATAACTGGACTCCAGCAACATGACTGAACGCTTTGATTGCCACTACTGCAAAGAGTCTCTCTTTGGTAAGAAGTACATCCTGAAGGAGGACAGCCCCTACTGTGTGAAATGCTATGAAAATCTTTATTCCAACACCTGTGAGGAATGCAAAAAACCTATTGGGGCTGACTGCAAGGTATGTTGGATTTGTGTCTTGTTACAGAAATCTCAACAGATACAGAGCTCTGAGATCCAACACCTACACAGGGGTTTCCTTCAATGGGAGAGCATGTTTGTTGTCATTACTTTGCAAATCCTTCTTTACCCAGCATATTAATAGAAATGCACTCCTGTAAAGCACAGAATGATCTGATGCTCTGATGCAAGAAATTCTCTTTAATTAATTGGGAGAACCTTTCCTCAGGGCCAGCTGGGATCTGAAAGGGCGACAAAACCTGGTTGAGCCTACTTTTAGGTCAGAGGGAGCTAAGCCACTGCTGGCTTTGCAGTGACCACACTTCTGTGGTCATCAAGAGACACACTCAAGCTAAGGTGCTAACTTGTAGGTCACAGAAATCTAGCTAATGCTGGCCCAAGCAATAAATCAGGTAGACTTAGAAAAATTAGCCTTTAAATACAGAATGATAATAGTGGAGTCTAATCAAAGAATGGGATGGAAATGGGATGGACAGAGCAGAAGCCTCGCTTGCTGGAGTTATGCACTGCTACAACACATGGAGACACCTGCCTGGTACAGATTAGTTGTGACCACCTGTACTTCTTTCAAATTAATTAAAACAACTGGAGTTTATTCCAGTTTCAACTGCCTGAATGAAGACAGAGGAACCATCCAGTGAAGTGTCTGTTATACAGCTACCAACTTCCTCTGATATACATTCTCCCTGCATAAAATTGATCTGTTCAAAGTTAGACAAGACTTTCCCAGGGTGAGATTGCAGTAGAACTTAAATTTGTATTGCATGGCCATAGAATTCTTCATTGACCCAAGGAAATCTGATTTTTGATTTTCCACTGCTGATCCATACCTCTAGAAAGACAAACTAATTCTCATTATTGTTACTACCACTCACTCACTAGTTCAGGGATGCAAAAAATATATGCTTATTCAGACTGGAAAAAATAAATGTTTCATACATTCCAAATTGATCTACAACACCCTATTGGCAAATCAGTAGGAAAGTCCCTTTCAGAAGCCTTAAAAAGGTAAAAATGTTTCACCACCAAGACAGGGAACTGGCAATGATCTGTAGGAAGGTATAAAATTGCCAGTTTTCCTACAGCTCATAAATATTCAGGTTAGAGATGAGATACAGCTGGCCTGGCCTGACCTGAAAAAGCAAAATATTCCTGCCTTGTTCCAGAATGTGCTTTTGCTTTAAGGTCTCTTTCTAATCCCTTGAGAAGATATTTCCACGTGTTGATAGTCAAGAATTTAAAAACTTGGACCAGCTTCAACAAATCTTGGTCAAAGTATTCAGGAATTAATCAGGCTGAACTTTTCAACCCAGATTTATGTATTTAGGGAGTGTGGGTGTTATCTGATATACTGCTTTGCTTTATTTTTAAGGGAGGCACACTTTAATGTCAGATAGAAAAAAAAAAGAAAAATAAAAAGCCTCAACTGTCTGCAATCTAAGAATATTTTATCTATGTAAAAAAACAGAACTATATGTGGAAAACATGACTAAGATATAGTAAATAAAGATTTCTTAAAGAGGTATAGAACATGCCAGAAACAAAGATGTCCTTTTTGGTTTCTGTGATGGCTGTTTGTGCCCATCCATGCTTTATGCTGTGGTTTTTGATGCTGTTGACTGATTTTAAGTGAATTCTGACAGATGGATAAAAGTTGAAATTTAAATTCCTGCAAGTTTTCTGAAAAAAAATTCCGTGTTTGGGTAGAAAAGGAGATCCTATGAATGTTCTCAATGAGAAGAAAACTAGAGTAGTTTTTCAATGACAGTAAGAGACACCAGAGAACACTTTTGAGAATGCCCTTGCAAATGCCTCAGCCACAAGATAAGTTTCAGATGAAGTGTGTGCACTGTATGACCGAGCATAACTTAGCCATGAAACAGTCACAAAAAATCAGTCTTCCCCTTATTGAACTGTACAGACACAGAGGTATATAAATACATAAGAAATACACACACATATGTATGCATTTTTGCATAAATCTTTTTACACATTGCATTTACTTTTTCACCTGAACAAAGAAGATAAATTGTACTGTGTTTGGGAATGAAACCAGTGTGTTTACTGTATGTAGGAAATTAACTCAAATTTGTTCATATGCTCAACATAACCTGAAAATGTAAAATTTGGGAAGAAAAACCTAATGGAGTGACAGTGTCATGAGAAAAGGTCACATCCAGGCCCCTTCATCTGGCAGTGGTGTCCACACTTACATCCACATTACAACCTTATTACATAGTTCTCACATCAGATTCATCACATCACGAGTCCTTTCTTGCCCACCATTATTTGTCTACACTGAGAAAAGCTGCACTGAGAACCAGATGCTCTTAATTTCCTTCTTTCTCACCCTCCCAATTACAATCAAACCTCCTATAACTGGCAGGTTATAGTGAAGCCACAGGTGTTGAGAAGAGGACACATGTAATACTCGAATTCTGACAGAACCAGACTCTGAGAGAATGAAATTAATGCAGGATTTTCACATTGTGTTTTAGCTATAGCACTGAGAGCCCACAAGACAACAGTGCTGCTTAGAAACTTACCTTGAATTCAAGTTGGGGGAGAATTTTCTTCACTATACTTCTAGTTTTTAAAGTAATTTATGGGTAACTGTGACTATAACTGAGTAATAAATATTTTTTTCTTTATTTTAAAATAAGTCTTTTCCACCAAAAAATTCCAGAATGACAATATATGTCTGAATGACAGCCTTGGGCATAGGCCATTTCATTAACTGTAAACAGTTCTAGCTGATGCTTGCAAAACTTTCACAGACAAATTAAAATCTTCATACACTGAGTGGTAGAAGGCACCAGCAGGCAGCATGAAAACACAATGCCATTTCTTTCACACCTGTTATACATTATCCACATGCCAAGAGGTTATAGGAGAAGTTTACTTTTTCTAGAAAAAAATTGGCATTTTGTTGGCTAAGACCCTGGTGAATGCTCACCACACCTACAGTTTCATGCTTATTTCTGGAAATCCATACATCTTCTGCCCATTGGCTTAACTGCTGAAGGGCTACTTTCAGATCCTATGGTATAGAAACCATTGCAAACACAGGAAATACCTACAGTAATCCTGCATTTAATGCAGTCCACAAGCTGGCCTTGGCAGGCAGAAGGGGATAAAAACTCTCTCTGTGAAATGTGAAAATTAAATTATGAGTAGATTGTGAGATACAGCTACTGTGTCAGCACACAGGCCAAAAAATTACTCAAAAGGGTCATTTTCACACATAAACTAAACAAAAAAAAAAAATAAAACCTCCAGAAATGATGATCAGGAAATGGAAAAATAAATATTTTTCTCATTTTTAATATTTAAACCCTGTCCCAACATGTCACACTTTTTCAGCTGGTTACTGAATCTCAGGCTAGTTGTTGTAAAGTGAAATGGTAAAAGAGGAAAATGCCTAAATATCTTCTCATGCATGTAAAGGGCTGAGTACAGCACAATATAGCTTGTTTTCACCTTTTCTCAACATAATTTTGTAGATATGTGCCAGTCTAACATACTTTAGTGTTTTGCTACAGGGTATGTGTAGCTAAAATCTGCACAGTATTTAGTTGGCATAGCCCATTTCCTATATTCAATCTTCTGAAAAGACCATTGTGGCAGCCAAAAAAAGCCATCTACAACATATACAGTCACTGTTGTGGTAATAAGCTCTCTAATGTCCTTCTTCCTACTGGGTCCCTGTTGAAATCCTGTTCAAGAGAAATGGTATTGCGTAATGGCTTCAGTTTACTTAGACCTCAAAAGCCTGAGGAGAAGAAATATAAATGCAGGGTATGAGGACCAAGCTTAACCCAGTTAACTGGTAATCCCAGTCTAAGGGGCTCTCTTGTTTGTTTTTTTTAAACCCACACTTTTCTTTGTCACATACAGTCCCACCTTAGAGGCCAAATTAAACTACTCTACAGAGCTGTGGAGAAGCTGTAAAACCTGATCATGACAGTGTTAACAGTTATCTTGTCACAGTTTTCTTTGTGGGTGTCATAATGAAAACAAGTGAAAATACAGGAATTAGTTGTATATCACTTGTACCTTCTGCTGGAACAGATTTATTTGGGTTACAATCAGCTAGCATAAACTAGAGTTCACATGTCTAGACTAAATCTGATGTTATCTCAGCTTAACAGAGGAGCAGCCTGACATTCAGAAAGCTTTAAGTTAGTTTTTCAGATCAATATATCCACATTTATATCCAAAATACAGACAATACATCCACAGCTTATGGACAAGCCAAAGGCTCCAGTGATATATAAAGCATGTTGAAATAGACCAAACCTCCTTTTCAGTGACCTAAGAACACTCATGATGCATAAATGGTTTCATCAGTACCTTTCTTATTTCAGATGTGACAGGTTCAGAGAGAAAAAACAATATCCATTTCATCAGTCTAATACTCTACTGTCAAAGCCAGGCATCTTAGAACTCTGTCTACATTCAATGACAGTAGTTGTAGTAATCCAGAGTAGCTAAAGATTATTCAATCCACTTTTTTTATACTGGGTATTTTTTGTTGTAGTTTTGCTTCATTACTTCATCATGATGAAATATCTACTACTGTCACCTACCCAGCCATTGCCTATAAAATCTTGCCATCATAACTGACTCAGGGATCAAGTCTTTCATCATTGACACCTAATCTTTGTCTTCATTACTGCTCTTCTAGAAGACATGCACCTTCTTCAGGGTATAATTCCATTGATAAAATAAGCATGCATCAGCACATGAATTTTGAATATTAAAAAATAGCTGGCTGAAAAATGTAAAAACAGGAAATGACAGCTAGTGAGGAAAAATAATTGAATATATCATGTTACAAGAGAAACAAAATCAGATCTGTTGTTCTACTTTATAAAAAGCAAGTTTCAGTTCTTCTGGAAAGCACTGTAAATTGTATTTTTCTGTTGGAAAAGTAATATGAGAGCAGATTTAGGCTATTTGACTTCACTAAAGAGAAAAAAAAATTAAGTTACTTCCAGAAAAGATTGGTTTGAATTTGTTATTAGAAAAGATTAAAACTTTGCAGTCAGAAATCTGTGTTGTTTCAAAAGGATTTAGCTGAAATGAATAGATGAGCTGAATAAACAATTGTCTGAAAGCTGTAAAGTGGAGGTCTTAGATATTCTATCACAGAGTGCAATCTCAGAGGTGAAAGAAGATTGGGTATTGTTAGTCACAATGATTCAAAAAATTTAGGTAAGTAGCACAGAGGTCCAAACAGAAATGCTTAATGGCATGGTCAAATTCTGAGAGAAATTACTAAAGTTCAACATACCACATATCAGCTGAGCTAGATGAAGCTATTTCAGTGTTTCCTGCTAGCTCAAAATAACCACCAGTTATTTTAGGTTAACCTAAACCTGTGGTTCCTTTGGGCTACGATTGCACATTTGGAGTTACCTGGGACTGTACTGACTGACATAGTACAGTTTATGCCAGATCAGGTATGAACCCTTTGTGATGCTTCACACAACTGAAAAGTTTTAATTCATTATTCTAACATTTGCTCTTTTTCTTCAGTTACCCTAATTTGTTCAGTGCCTGCAACAAATGCAAAATAGATTTTGAGTTAACCTGAGAATTTTTTCTGCTGAGTTTTTGTACTCCCTATTCATGACAATTCTAGCCTTTCACACTCCCAACCCAAACCAGAGCCTCTATATTTTGGAGTAGGCACCATTTCTTGTAATCATCCAAGCTCTATTCTGTTTGAACTGCTAAGACACTGTTCAAGAGTTACATGAACAGGCCACCTTAATTTAAATTTTAAACAGACAAATCCACCCTTTTAGGTCACAGTTTTGAGAAGGACTGTTTCTTTTAAATAATAAAATGAACCACTGTGAAGAGTATTTTAAGTGCTTTGGCCAGTGCTCTGGACCACTGGATGCAGGTACCAAGTGGTTTTGTATCTTTCAGTACAATCCACATCTGAAATATACATAAACCAAAACATAAGAGTCAGTAAAAATTTGTCATAGTGAAAAAAAAACCAAAGAGATCAAGCTGATTCCTCCCTTGGTGTAAATCTTTCAAAAAAATACCAGAATGCAATTGAGAAAAAATATCTCTGTTCTGGAGTAAATATCTGTGAAATGAACTAGAAATCAGCAATAGTTAAGGCAAATAGGGGAAGTCTATCATATCTAACAGGTTAATAAGTTTTAATCCAACTCAAAAGCAAGGCTTTATTCTCAAAGGAAGTACCTAAGTGAAATTAGCTGCTCCTCTGTCACATACAAAAAGTGTTACCTTGGACTGAAAAAGGGTTGACAGTTGTCATGAGCTGCTCTTGGTTATCACAGCAAAATAATTTTACCTTAGTCAGAACATTTTGTTTTCTTCAAATTAGCCCCAGCTCCAGGCTGGAGTTCAGATTTGGATGTTTGCATTCTCTGAGCTTCCAATTGTGCAAATGTGGAATGTGCATTCATTCCACTGACTGTGGTTTTGGATTTCTACAGGATCTGTCTTACAAGGACCGTCACTGGCATGAAACCTGCTTCTACTGCTTCCAGTGCAAGAATTCATTGGTGGACAAACCTTTTGCTGCAAAAGAGGAATATCTCCTTTGTACTGACTGCTACTCCAATGAATACTCTTCCAAATGCAATGAGTGCAAGAAGACTATTATGCCAGGTTAGGATGTTCACTTTTTGGACTAAATATCAAGACCAAACTCTGCAACACTTGTGAGAAATGTTTGTCCTTGACTATCTCTACTAAGTCATGTTTAGGTGAGAGTGCATTCTAGGCTACTTCCATGACCAGAACATGTAATGTTCATAATGGCTCATGGAAGAACTTTCATTCACGTGAAATTTTTGTCTCATTACTCTAAATATAGCTTTTCTCAAACAGATGAAAAATTAGTATAAGTGCCTCTCAGGTCTTTCTTGAGCACAAAGATATGAAGAAACAGGAAAGAGCTATTTTCTTTTTCAACATGAAACATGAGATTACATAAGAGATTGCTAAAATCTGGTCTTCTCACATCAATACTGTAGCATTCTGTGGTGATTTCAGGGCTTTGAAGTCGAAGTGCTATGAATGCAGAAATAAAATATTAAAGATGATTTGAAGAATCCTCATATACACTCCATAATGATTGCTAGTTACTTTGTCAGCTGGTTCTGACATTGGTCATCTCAGATAAAAAGAGAAAACCACAACATTTTTCTCCTGGGGTGTAAAAATAAAGGCTTGATGATGAAATAGGACCGCAATATTTAAAAGCAGATGACCCTATCTATTCATGACCAAGTTTAGGCATTTCCTAATACTCCATATGCACCCATTTTACCGACACAGCAATAAAAACTGACATGCTTGGGAATAGTCAGTGCTAGTTTTAAAGCTGGAAATACATGGCAAAGAAAGTCCATTCATATCCCAGAAAGCCAGTTGTATCCTGGGCTGCATCCAAAGCAGTATGGGCAGCAGGTCAAGGGAGGTGATTCTGCCCCATAACTTTGCTCCTGAGAAATCCTACCTGGAGTGCTACATCCAGCTCTGGGAACCCCAACACAAGAAGACCCTGCTGGGGAAGGTCCAGAGGAGTACTGGAGCTTATAAAGACAAGTTGAGAGATTTGGGATTGTTCAGCTTGGAGAAGGATCTGGGGATGCCTGATTGCAGCCTTTCAATACTGAAAGAGGACCTGCAACAAAGATGGGGACTATGTTTTGGCAGGGCCTGCTGCAATAGAATAAAGTGTAATGGTTTTAAAGTAAAAGAGGGTTGGTTTAGATTAGATATAAGGAAAAAGTTTCCTACAATGAGGGAGTAAGGTAAAACACTGGAACAGGTTATCCAGAGAGCTGATGGATTCCCCAAGCTTGGAAAAATTCAAGGTCAGTTTGGATGGAGTTCTGAGCAACCTCATAGAGTTGAAGATGTCCCTGCTTACTGTGAGGGTTTGGACTAGATGATCTCTAAAGGTTCATTTCAACCAAAACTATTCTATGAGTCTATGATTCTATAATTGTATGTGTATATATTTTAATACTGTTCATCGGATTAATCACCATTTCAGTGATTTACTGAATTAATCTCTTTTTTTCTATTATGCCAGCTATGCATTGATATACAGTAATGGAAACTGGGTTCAGTGACACAGAGCCCCTTCTTCTCTTATAATCCAAAAGAGAAGAAATTCATTTTTGTATGCTTTACAACTACCCACTGGTCTCTAGCTGCTTACCGTCTGATAGCTGAGATGTCACCACACTGGAAGAGCAGTACACTCAGCATGTTTTTTCTACTTACACAGAACATTGTGGTAGTTATAGGAGCTATAGGAGTTACAGTGAAAGTATAATTCATTTTGAAAGAGCCAGGAAATGGTTGGATATCCTTTGTGGAGACTGTTAATGCAAACCTTTGCTTTGAGCCACTAAATACAAAATATAGATTTAATGAAGCTTTATCATGACATGCCCATTTAAGTGATTACAAGCTTGGTCTTTCAGTCCTTCTGCAAACTCAGCTCATGCTGACTTCAGTCTAGCAGCTAACAAAAGAGAGGTGTCCCTGCTTTGAGTTTCAGTGACAACAACATCCCAAAGAGAGAAGAGCTGAAAATGTGAAAATAAAATTCTAGACTACTAAAAAAAATCTTTCCACATTTTATTTTTCCAGAATATTATTCTTTCAAGGACTGATTTATTTGCTCCTTGACATGATATAGGAAGTTACCAGCATAGAGAGGGCATAATTTGTAGAAAGTGTCTATTAATAGAATGGAGCAGAAATATTCAAGAATGTAAGCATCAGAAAGAAAGGTAATTAACATTTCACTTACTATTGATGCAAGTCTATTTAAAAAGAAAAAACAAACCACCAAATAAATCCTGAAGTATGCCTCTCAGCAGAATTTAATGAGATCATAAAAGAAGAAAAATATGCAACTAGTAAACAAAGATGAATTAATGCTTGCAAAGGGGAAAAATGGTAAAACTTCACCCTGCAGTAATAGGGGTGGGCAGAATTAGCATCAAAGGTATTAGTGTGGTTTTTCATCATTAGCCAACTCCATCAGCTTGCCAGTCTTCCAAGTATTTGACTTTATGTTTGCTGTCACAGGCCCCAAGAGTGATACAGAACAGGAGGAACATTTGTTTATCCTTCTGGCCAATACCAAATATTCTGGCTCAAACTGGTAGATAGGAAATCATACCTTGTGCAAAGAAATTTATCCATACAATAGGGCATCACCAGTTCTCAGAGTCCAACTGCCATACTGTGGAGTGAATCTGCAAAGAACATTATCTGAACCCTAAATCTTTGTTCTAGAGAAGGACATTTATTTCCTAACTACCATTTTCTGCTTTTCAATAAGGGATTGTTTAAGTTCCACATTTCAACCATATTTTCAATTCAGCTGAAAACAGAGAGAAAGCTTCTTTCTTACTGAAATGTTCAAGAGACAGAAAAAACATTTATGATCGGTGTTGTTGGGCTGGAAACAATTGCAAATTTATAATACAGCTCAATGAGAACAAGAAAAGGCCCCTGAGAAGATATGAAATAATCCATTATCTGAGACAGTGACTATATTGCACTGGGAAAGGAGGAAAGATGCTTGCCAGTAATTGCATGCCCCATCCCCAGCAGAGTTCAAAGCCAGGTTGGATGGGGCTCTGAGAACCTGGTCTAAGGGAAGGTGTCCCTGTTCATGGCAGGGAGTTTAAAACTCAAGGATCTTTAAGGTGTCTTCCAGCCCAAATCATTTTCTGAGTCTGTAATTAGCCAATTACCTTGCTGCTATTTGAAAAGGAAACAAAACATATAAATGAGGTCAATCTTTAATGAGAAATGGACTTTCCTGCACTCAGCACTAGCAGCAGCTCATGTTGGTGTATGTCCAATTTGCTTGAATCTTCCTGTGCATTGGAATTCATTATTTGCCTAACACCACAAAAAGCTGTTCTAGGCTATAGCTATTTTGTTCTTTTCCAGGAAAAGAACCACTTACTCTCCTAAACCCTGAAATGTTACCAAATATCACGCAAAGCTGGTAGGAACATGAAATAGCCTCTAGCTCATAGTTGCAGTGCTTCTTGACAGACAGCCAGACCAACAAGAGCTACAAACTGCTTCTGTCTCACCCAGAAGTTCAGCTGATGCTCTGGTCTCATTGCAGGCACTCGGAAGATGGAATACAAGGGCAACAGCTGGCACGAGACCTGCTTCATCTGCTACCGCTGCCAACAGCCTATTGGGACAAAGAGCTTCATCCCCAAGGACAGCCAAAACTTTTGTGTACCCTGCTATGAAAAGCAGTTTGCCATGCAATGCGTCCAGTGCAAGAAGGTACTTCTCTTATTTTGCATATGTGAAACCTAAGGGATTGGAGTCCATTCCATTTACATCCAATTAGGCAGAATATCACATTTTTGTGTGTGCAAAGATATCAAAAACTAACTGGTTTTAAGAGATTATACAGTTTCTGTTGCACATACTTGTAAGATAAAACTCCCTGAGAAAGTCTGGAGAAGCAGAAAGTAGATACTTCATCTAAAATATGAAATAAAGCAGTCTTTCCCAAAGAAAGTAACAGGGAAGTTGAAGCACATCAGATAATTTCTCCACCATGAAGAAAGGGACAGGTGAAGGAACAGTGATGAGACAAACTAGTACATGAATAAGAAAAGCAACATACAAAGAGTAGCTTGAAAAACAGAGTCTAATTGAGAGTGAGATTTTACAATATATGCAGAATAAAGTACTTTTAGCATGGGGCTTCTTTTTCAAATAAGGAAATCACAATAAAGAACTTGCATGATTTTCTCAAGGTCAACTCTGAGCAAAATTATAATTGTGCTGTTGCTAACCCTTCCTCCCCTCCTCCCACCCACAAAAATATCATCACCCTCCTTTTTCACCAAATCAAAATACAAACCTGCCACTCTTAAGGAAACACTTTCTTGGTTTGTTTTCCTGAACCAGGCCATCACCACAGGAGGTGTTACCTACCGGGAGCAGCCGTGGCACAAGGAGTGTTTCGTGTGCACTGCGTGCAAGAAGCAGCTGTCTGGACAGCGCTTTACCTCCAGGGATGAGTTTGCATACTGCTTGAGCTGCTTCTGCAACCTCTATGCCAAAAAGTGTGCTGGATGCACAAACCCAATCAGTGGTAGGTCTCTTATGGCTGGTGCCTTTACATTTCGTGAAGGCAGTTTTGTGCATTGAGTTGCTACTGAAGGCAAAACTGAAGAAAAAGTCTGACCTGGTACAAGAGATGCCCAAATAAATCTTTTCATGGATTTCCAGATAGTAATTTTTGAGGTTAAGCAGAAGACAATTACTACTAACATACATTTTTCCCTTTTTTTTTTGTTTTCTTTTGTTCAGCTTCAGTACACCTGATGATAACTGCCATGGCCTCAAACTGGAAGGCTTTTTTACTAACCTGCTTCTTTTCCTGAGGCATTCTTCCTTCTGAGTGACAAATCAAGTCATGACACGACAGACTTCTTTTTTAGGTGCATTTTAGGTGCATCTAAATGCACCTCTGCAAAACATAAATTAACATACTCAGGCACCATACAAGTTTCTATAAAAAACCAGAATTCTGTTCAGAGGCAGGTGCTTTGCTTTTCTTCTGCTGTATGTTGCAGGGCCATCCTTTGGAAGTTCATTTCTGCCATTGTCACTAGGGCTAGCAGCCTTGCTCATAAACTTTGTTGAAAGCAACAGAAGTATTTGAGGATGAAAATACTAGTCACTACAGAATAAAAGTGGCAAAATTAGCACAGCAACACAGATTTGTCACAATGGCATTTTTTCACTGCTGTATGTCAGATCTCCATGTCAGTCTGCATGGCCTGATGGCTGACCTGCTATTCTTTTCTTGTAACAGAACGATTTTGCTTTTCAAACAGGACTCGGAGGAACCAAGTACATCTCTTTTGAAGAACGGCAGTGGCATAATGATTGCTTTAACTGTAAGAAGTGCTCCCTTTCATTGGTGGGTCGTGGCTTCCTCACAGAAAGGGATGACATCCTTTGCCCTGAATGTGGAAAGGATATTTAAAGCTCAAACTAAGAGGTGAGGAAGAAGGGAGAAAAGCCGTGCTTGCGATATATAGTTGGAAACACATGGATGTTCAGAGCTAGCTTTGCCACTCTGTGTCTCACTACTATTAACATTTCTTAGCTTTTTTCTTTATACTCTCCAAATCTGGAGGGAAAATAACTTGTAAATCTCTAATAGCAGTGTCAGTGCTTAAGATTTCTACCAATAACAAAAGCTAATGCAAAACCCATGATGTAAAACTATTTGGCTAGTTTTTACATAATATACTTTTTAAAAGTTTTTCTTTCCTAAAAAATATTCCTTTTACAAGCAAGTGATACAGTTCAAGGATTAAAATGGCTACACACCATACATTCATAGGTGGATATTCAGGGTGAAGCCTTCAGCCCACTGAAATCAATGGCAAAGGCCATTCAGTTCCAATAAGGCTGATGTAACCCCAATGTTCTTGAGTTATGTGACTAGTGTGTGCTGTCAATTCTGTGGAAAGACTGCAAAAGTAGAGTGTATTTCATGTACATGGATTTGTGACATGCCATAAAGAGATAATGATGAAACAGTGGAAGTTGGAGTGCTTCATGACAGGTACATATTTTATCGCATGTCTAGCTGATCATTGTGTGAGGTACAAGTTCTGATCAACAGTGTCAGTATTACAGTTAGTTGACATTACACTGCACATTGCATTTTTCAAAATAAAATTGTTTAAAACAAAACTGTGATTGTGGCTTAATTGTATTTACATAATATTTACAAAAAATGCTTTCACATTCCGAAGAAACACAATGCATGCAAACACAAACCTTTTTGCACCATATTTTTGGGGGTGTGAAGTTTAGACAATTCTCAGAAGAGCCCTCCTGTACAACTTAGTCTTTTACTAATTGAAGTCAGTGGGGAAACTATCAGCAAAAATGAACAAGTGTGTGAAAACACACACTGAACTGACTGCAGCTGATAAAAATGTGTTCACAGGCTCTAAACTCAAGCCCAAAATAATTTTCTTCTCAGCAAGCAAGAAGGTCAAGACAATCCAAAGCATCTATCTATCTTTGTGAAAGTTAGAAGTTTAACTTCTACAGTAGGGCATGCTGTAATTTTGTTCTCTATTGGGATACATAATACCCTTTGTTGCAGCATAATTTCTGCTACATGTTTGCTACAGCAGCAACTGTCAGCAACAGCATTTTGGCAGCACAGAAACATCAAAAGGAAACAATACAAAGGAAGATAAACCTTTTCCCAAAGCAAAATGCAAGAAATATGGTCATGTTATGTAATGTACAATCCCAGTACACCTTCCAGATGGAATTCATTTGTGTTCAGAAAAAGGAGGAAAGAAATATGTCATACCTCCAACAGGAATCTTCAGATGTGAAATTAAGATTTAGGAACATACTTTCTCTGTGTGCTACAGGGTAGGGAGAGTTTGTTCCCAGTTTCTCCCACCACTCTTAAGTTTGTCTCTTTGTACCAAGTACAAAGTGCTCACAGGTCATTCAGCTCTCATTAATTTCTACAATCTAAATGGATGTATCAGATCAGATTTATTTTCTTGCACACCATTTGAAGAACTTTGCCTGCTGACATTTTTGAAGCACATACTGTGCTAATCAGAACTTAGTGAATGACTAGATTCTATCCCTCGGTGATTTCATTCTATGATGAAAGCTGTAGCAAATAGCCATAAAAATCCCTCTTTATCCACACCTCCAAAAGGAGGGCACACACTTCACTCTCTCCTCGGGGGCCTGCCTATCCCCCCGGGGACCTTGCAGCTCTGCTCTAGAGTTTTGCCCAGAGAAGAGCTAAAGGGGTGGTGTCCCTGTACTTGGCACTGATGAGAAGTCACATCTTGAGTCATGTGCTCAGTTTTAGGCCCCTCACTATAAGCAGGACAGAGGTGCTGGAGTGCATCCAGAGAAGGGCAATGGAGCTGGTGAAGGGGCTGAAGTTGGGAGTTGCTTAGCCTGGAGAAAAGAAGGCTGGGCTGAGACCTTACTGCTCTCTACAACTGCCTGAAAGGAGATGACAGCAGGGTGGGGCTTGGTGTCTTCTCTTTTGTGATAAGACAGGGGAAACAGACTCAGATTTTGACAAGGGAAGTTTAGGCCAGGTATTAGGAACATTTTCTTGACTGGTAGAAATCACTTGGCTGTGGTAAAGCCATGGAACAGGATCCCAGGGAATGGTAGTCACCCAGCATCCCTGGAAGTGTTCAAAAAACATGCAGACACAGCTCTTGGTGATACAACTTAGTGTGCACGTGGAATTCAGTTGAAGCTTGGACTTGATGATCTTGGAAGTCTTTCCCAACTTTGATGATTCCAAGAAAGCAGTAGGAGCAGCACAGCTTGCACCTTGCCTCCCAAGTGCTACAAAAGATGGCAAAATGGCCCCAGTTTTGGGGAAAGGTAGGTGAAACATGACAAGGCTGGAAAGCATCCCAGCCTGGGAACAAGACTGCTACCATGCAAGAGCAGCATCATGCTATATTCCACTGTAATTCTGCATATCCATCCCTAACCTATACCAACACACGCAAGCTCCTAGCCACTGGAACTGCACAAAATAAATCCCAGACTCCAGACCACTGACAAGTTGCCAGCCACAAAACAGAATTCCCATCAGACTGTTACACAGTGCAAAAAGCAGCACTTCAGGAGATACTAACTGCTGCTACAGCTGCAAAGCAGCTACTGACCTTTTACCCTTTAAGTGCTGATCACTTCAAGTCCACCAAAATATAACTGTATAAAATGAACAAGCTTAACTGCATCACAAAAACAAGGCAGCACTGTTTTGTTTATTTTTAATTTAATTTACTTAAATAGGATAAGGCTACTTAAAAGACAAGTCTTTACATACAAAATGTACATTATGTTAAAGTTCGCTGTACTCAAGTACAAAAACTGCACAAGTGTTTAGTAAAAGGGAAAGGTCACACCATTTCAAAACACACATTCTTACCATTTTACAGCATTCGAGAAGTGCCTTTTACATCATAACAGTGAATGGAGAACTTCTGTAAAGAATTAAGCTACAGTTTTTGGTTTCAATATAAACCAGTGAATTAAAATGTAAACAAGCTTTCAGATCACTAGAGAGCTTCTTTTCCTGGGTTAACTAAGTGGATTCAAAAGTTGATTCTTTTTTTGTTTTACCAAGTCCAGGAGCAGTTATTATTAACCATCCATATCTAAAACAGATCTAAACTGGCTTCACCCTGAGCCAATGAGTTTTAATTAAAATATCTCCATCAACCTAACTGGATTTTTGCCCTGTGAGGTACTACCAATAATCCAAATGAAACACCAAATTTCACAGAAAACCAAAATCCATCTTAAATGATCAAAGGAAGGAAAAACAGGTTTGTGGTGTTTTTTCTAGAGTGACATGTGTTAATGCTCTCAAGGTACTTCTGTCTTCCTATCCATGTCCCTCTCCAACCATCTGTAAGCTGAGAAAGCACTGGTCTGCATTCCACTGGTTTTCCCCATATTTTATAAGCATGATTGTAACCAGGAAAACAATCAAATTTGCTACATTGGCACATTTTTACACTTATGCATGTATAAAATATGCCTGTGTACTTCAGAGAACATGGCACTAATCCATTCACTACTTCCTCTCGAAGTTTCGTATCAAACAGGCTAATCACATATTTCCATCTGTGCATTCCTTGTTTAATATATCAAGAGAAACTTCAATTTGAAGTAATGCTGTCGAAATAGTTCATCTCTTATTACCAACCTAACTTGCACTGCAAATTCTACATTCCTGTGCAACAAAAAGAAAAACAAAATCTGTAGACTGTCTTATCAGCAGAATGGTCAGTTTTCTCACCTAAATTGATTGCCTTTTTAAAGCCATGAAGGCTCTAGGCATCACTCTAAATTTCAATAGCTATTTTAACTATTTAACCAGACATGGAATAAAATTGAATCTTAGTGAAACAATGTGTGAATCACAGTGACATGGAGGAGATGAACTATAGTAATCTTGAAAACTAAGAGTGGGGGGTTTAGTATAGTGTAGTATCACCACCTTTCAAAGAAGTAATTAATTACTTGGTGTACAAGAGTGGATACTTTTAAGGTGACTGGTGATAGTGACTCCAGCTTTATGAGAGGGAGCTGTTAAACTTATTAAAACTTCACAGCAATCTGAATCTCTGTAAGTCTGTAAATTTCAAAATAATTTTATTTAAAGTGTTTAAATATGACCTATCTATTTGAAAATATGGAAGTAATATTTATGTTTCAAGCACCATTAACTACTTCATGGCCATGTAACATGCTGGATTTTCTTCTTTGCTTCCGAAGGCTTTAGGTCATTCTGGAATATAAGAAAATAAATAATTACTCTTAGAGATACTGTGCAAACAAGAGCCAGTCATTAATCTGACATATTTCAATCTGGTACAGTATTCAGCTACAGGCTACTATAATAGCTTTCTATTGCCATCTTGTGGAGAAAGCTAAATATCACAGAACTTCTCTGGTAAAAATAAAAATACAGCAAAAGAATTTAACTACCTGCAAATCATGCATATGTTTTGGTTTTCAGCAACCTACAATTAAACATTCAAAGATTTCTTTCAGTTCTGCAGCTCAGAAACAGGTTGGAATTTCAAAACATACTTCTGAAGTTATTTCAGGTTGTCTTCTTAAAATACTTGTTGAAATGGAATTGTATAAGGAAAAATCCACAAATACACAACTAGGAAGCCAATTTACATTTATCAAACAGTAAAAATGTTAAAAAAGGAAGAAGAAAATTTTGTCTTCCTTTGTAATGACCTGGATAAAAAGAAGAGAAATAATTGCCAAAGCCTCAAAAGAGCTCATCTTTCAAGATGTAAAGATCAAGAAAGCCCAAAGCAAAGTATGGCAGATGAAGTGCTGAAATAATTCCTTTCCACCATCTAAAATAATAATTAAAAAATTATGAGAAATTAGAGCTTTAATAGCTCACATAAGCAGAGTAAAGACAGGAATATGAGTTTCCAAGAACATACTGCAACACACTGGTTCAGGGAGCACAAGAGATCTCTCTTCTCTTTAAAAGATTTTCAGAGTTAGTTTATTTACAGGAATCCTGTGGACTGCAACCACTGAAAGGTTTAAGGGAATTAGATAAAAAGCTAATAGGGATAGTTCTGTGCTATTCATTAAATTTTTCTTGAAACTCAAGGAACAGTCACTTGCTTGGAGACATAATTGTCTTTATTGTCATTACACTAAAAATAGACCAGGCTTTACAGCCATCTTCCAAGTACACTGATTCTTCCTGACAGCATCACTTGCTATTTCTTCTTTAATTTCAGATGGTAGAGTAACATCCATAGAACACACTTGCCTCTCTTCACATGTCTGACCAGCATCAACCAAGGCATGACTGAGCTTACAGGTATTAACTGGAAAACCTGAACTGTGGCTAACATAGAAAGTCAAATGTCAGAGGTCATAGCTTCTGAGTGTGTTGTACAGTGGCACTTAAAAATGTCATCATTGTGTCTACAGAACATTTAAATTAAACACAAAGAAGCTGTGAGGTGTATACTAGACAAGTTCCAAAATCTCTGTAGGTTCAGATCTGACCAATACTTGGAAGAGTTCTATATACTGAAAGAATTTAGTTATACTGGTTGTAGGAACACCTCTCAAGCATCAATTTCATTCAAAGCCTTTCTTCTTTTAAAAGCTGCTAAAGCTATCCTTCAAAACAGCCATGTGTTTTGGTACTCATGTTTAACAAAAGTCTGATGGAATGCACCAATCCATGCAGCAGAATATCACCTACATTCTTTTAAGGAGTTTTAAAAATACATTAATATTTTATTAATTAATATTAATACTGTATTAATATTTTATTGCTTGTCATGAGGCAATATTGAGAAAACAAAGTTCAGTGTCATGCCTTGGGAAAATTCTAATCAATGTAACTAAACACTGTATATCTAAAGCTCCCCCTGCAGCTCAAATGAGAACAGATATTTCTTCCTTCAAGCCCAGATTAATTCCATATTCCATATTGCAGTGGAAATGTGAAAACTGCTTGATTTGTATAATGAAGGAATACAACACAAGTGTTAAGACCTATCTCCATATTGTGCCATGCTTTTAAGAGATGGCCCAATTGTTCCTTGCTCACTGACAAGCCCTGTAATCACACCATGCCAAAACTAACCACTGTTCTTTGTCCCCATCTGGCAGCTACACTCAGCACTGTTACCTACACAGAAGCTTCCTACTGACAAGTACAAATTTCTTTCATTATGACATTTCCCAAACTCGCTACTCTTCTATCCGTTTCTAAATACTCTACTGTAATTACTCCAAAATAAAATCATCCTGGAAACTCTTGCAAGGCTCTAACTTCGGCTCCTGCAAATCTCAATTTAATAAAAACAAATAAAGAAACAAACAAAAAGCTGCAAAACAAGATATTGCACAAACATACCGGCAAATCAGATTCTTCTCTTGGAACAGACCTCTTTAACTTCACAACAGTAGTTCCTGCTATTGGAGACAAAGGGTAAACCTTCAGACCAGTCAACACACTGCTGTCAGTCTTTGAAATATTGTTCTGCTGAGCCTCATTATTCTTTATTCCCAGCTTAGCGTCCTCTGACAAACTGGAGGCTGAGATGTACGTTGAGGCATTGGAAGGAACTGATAATCTTCTAACTGTGTTGGTGGTGCTTCCAGCTGGAGGAGGCTTCAGGCGATCGGCAGCTCCGTTCTCCGTCTTCTTCACCTTGATGCTTGTGCTTGTGGAATTGCCATCAAATACAATTAATGGCCTTTTCCTTAAACCTTCAGCTGCTGTGACACTGAAAATACAAATCATAAAATTCTCAGAAACGCAGGTTAGATGATCAAAAAACAGCATATCCATGACATGAGGAGTGAAAATTAGTTTTATCCTACCTAAATATATATCCCAAAAATATTAATAGTAAGCTCTGAGGTGCTCCAAACTTAAATAAAAATAAATATATACACTTATATATACTTCAATAAAAATAACAAGCAATAAAAGTCACTTTCAAAATATAAAGGTGCAGAGGGCTGTGTGAGGACCAGTGTTACCCAGCAAGAGTTGTGTGAGGAACTGTCTAAGCAGACAATTACAGCTGTATAACCAAAGGCACTGTGCTTCTGCACTGTAGCTATTCTACAGAGACAAATGTTAAGCATTTCAAAAGATGAGCATTTAAGAAAGGGTGTGTTGCCTTACCTGCAGGAATGCCCTCTCATATTCTGATATTTCTAAATGTCCCTGTTTCCACTCTTATTCAAAATCATAATGCTAAGTCCAAAAGATTGCTAGTTAAGGAATAAAAACACTATGCAAAAAAACACACCTTTTTAAAATAAGTTTTCTTTGAACAGGAACCCTATGCAGATTTAATGACATTTTTTTAATAGTTTGTGCCTTTAAGCCTATGTGTAGTCAGAGCAGGACAGTTTAGTAACCACTGATTCATGAAAAGGAATACTATTAAGCTGATATCAAACAGTATTATCAGAAACATCTTGACTGAGGAAAAAAAAGTAACCCACGCTATATGAATTCAGTTTTAAAAATGCAATGCTCAAGAATGACAGTGTTTGGAAAGTGCAAATTACCAATTAAAAACTCAAATCACCATTAAGAAAGATAATATTCCTGTTTAAAAACTTCAGTTTTCAGTTTTGATGGAAAGCTTTTTTGCACCTATTTTATCACGCTAACATTTTCCTACCCAAACACTAACCTCACGCTTCCATCCTCAAGTCTGCAGATAAACAAACTGAGGTACTATAACCTCTTATGCACAGGGAAAATAAACCTGACAAAAGACAGCTCAGTGTTTTGGCCACTGCTATAATTTAAAAAAACACCTAAAAGACTCCCAAATCACTTGACAGAATTTGTTTAGCTCTTCAGTTAGAAACTTTGGTAAAGCTAAGAAACTCAAGACATCAACAAGATGTTATATTGAAAAAGTACAGGAATTTCTATCCACCTTTCTTTAGAATTTACTGCTGAACACATCAGAACACTACTCATGCATATCATATGTCACTTGGGCAGGGGGAAGGTTAACTGAAGAGATTCAGTAAAACAAACTTTTGAAGAACATTTTGATTTCTGAGCAAACACAAACAGAAAAAAAAATTTAAATGAAGCAGAATATTTCTTTCAGAAAGCAAACATTAGTTTTGAAACACACAAAATTGCTGCAGCATGTACCCCTCACTCTAGATAGAGTAGACCACCCCTGTGCAGGAGCAATAGTTAAAAATGCTTTTAGTACTTTCCTTAAACACTGCAAACACGATTATTTAGTAGCAATTATACAGTGAAACAAAAAATATTTCCTTTCTCCTCATAATAAAGTACCTTGAAATCTGCCAATAACTCATTATCAATACATGCTGGGGGATGAAAGAACAATACTAATCCCCTGGATCAATACAGACTGGGGGTGAAGGGATTGAGAGTAGCCCTGCAGAGATGGATTTGGTGATACTGGTGGATGAGGCTGGAGACAGGCCAGCCACATGTGCTTGCAGCCCAGTAAGCCAAATATGTCCAAAGCAGTGTGGCAAGCAGGTCAAGGGAAGTGATTATGCACCCCCTACTCTGCTCTGGTGAGACCCCACACAGAATGCTGCATCCAGATCTGGAGCCTCTGGAGAAAGGACATGGAGCAGCTCCAGAGGAGGGTCATGAAAATGATCATAAGGAAACACTTGAGAGAATGGAGGCTGCTCATCCTGGAGAAGAGATGGCTCCAAGAAGACCCTACTGCAGCCCTTCAGTACTTAAAGGGGATATAAAAGAAAGATGGTTCTGTAAAAAGAAGCACTATAAGCTAGATAGCATTAATAACATTTAGATGAGAAAAGAAAAAAAATCTTCCCCTTTTTTTCTATTTTTGTAGTAGTGGAATCCAGCACTTCTGGCACAGGCAAGCCAGCGCAGCATTCTCTGTAAACTGTAACAATATCCAAAAGCTGTACAAGCTGCATTAATCAGGGGAAGATTAAACTAAATCCATTGTCCTAAATTGTACAAGTCTGGCCCAATAAAGCCAAATTACCTTTTAGTCTCACTTTTCAAGTCATTTTGCTGCCTTTTCTTTTCCATCATTTTTCCCCATCTACTTTTTGGCAAGTCACGCTGAGGCAGGGGAATGGCATGTTGAATATAGAGATCAGTGAGCCCATCTTTGTCCATCTTTGCATCATTTTCAACTAATATATTTTTCTGTGGGGAACAGAAAAAGAGTTGTTAATTTTATGACAAATTCAATGCTCAACCATCTGAGTGGTATAATTTCTTATTTCAAAATCCACAGTAAAGTGTTTTATTTAGTCAGGGTTCCAGAAGCAGAGGTGTGGCTGGGGTTTGGAGAGACCATGAACAGCTCAGTGCCAACAACAGCCTGGTCTCCTACCTTCCTATTGCCAACTTCCTTCATTTTCTGTATGGATTACACTCAGCTCATGTCATCAGTGAGGCAATGGGAAACATGGGATGTTTCAGACAGTGCATAGTGGTTTCCTTTTCCACCACCTGCAAGTGCAGTTCTTCACGTGTTTCCTCATGTGCCACTTTCTGTGTGTCCATTGAAGTCTCCTGACCCCGAGTATCTGCTGCCTTTTTTAGTGTATTTGTGCACAGGTGCCATGAACAACTCTGCTTCATATTCTGGGGTGTGATGGGCTGCATTCTTTGACAGTGTGAGAGATGCACGGATCCAGCTGTGACCAGCACTGGGCAGTTATTCACCTTTGCCCACACAGGCCAATCCTGCAGCCCCTCTCTACCCAAAATACTGCAAGTTTTCCCAAGGAAAAGAGCAGCCAAAAAAGGGAAAAGTTATGATAGATATATTGTTGATGGATTTATGTTTTCATGCACTCTTAAACACACTTCCCTGGGCAGGGGGGTTGGACAAGATGATCTCCGGAAGTCCCTTCCAACCGTAACTATTCTGAGATTCTAAGAACCACCAGTTGGAACACCAGTTTTCTTTCTAGTTGTGTATCAGGTTGTGAACATTTCTTGGTACCTCATGCCAAATATATGGGATGAGAAAAAACTCCACTAACATCCTACAAATCGAGGTCACTGAGAGCAGCTCAAGCCTCTGCCACTACCAGTTCTGGCTGCACTTCACGACTTCTGATATTAGCTGAAAACTGTACATATAGGCTACAGAAACAAAAGCATATGAAAAACCTTTGAGTTTATGCAAAACCCTGAAACTTTGATTACTATTGTTTCGTGCACCTGAAATTTTCAGCCACGGCAGTAACTAGTATTTCAAACAACATCAACTAAAGCTTTGTATGGTCTTAAACTGTCTTTCAAAGTCAATTACTTTTCAATTATCAAGTATCAATATTTACGCATTAAAGCAGTAGCTTGACTGACTGCATAGGCTGCATTCCTTTAACTCACAGAATCACAGAACTATTAGGGTTGGAAGGGACCTCCAGAGATGATCTAGTCCAACCGACCTGCCGAGGCAGGGTCACCTAGAGCAGGATACGCTGGCTATGGACGTGGCAATTTTAACAGTGTAACGCTCATCCTTCCACAGCCAGTTTCACTGTATGCTGACACTGTCTCGATTTGGGCAAACTCCTCTTTAGCAGCCTCGGTGTTCAAACACGGCCCTTTTGCAAACTTTGAGACATCTCCCGCGCCAGATCCTCCTCTCCGCAGGTTCGTGGTGTCCAGAGCACCGACTCGGTGCCTGCTCTTCCCGGAGCGCCGTGATTCTCCTCGCCCCGCCTCAGGGGCCGCCGCTCCGCCCGGCCCGGCTCCCCGGACGCACCTGCTCCAGGGTGAGCCGCAGGAATTCCTCCGAGAGCAGCTCCGGGTGCAGCAGCAGCAGCTCGGACTCCGAGCGCCCAGAGCCCCGCTCCTCCTCGCAGCCGCCCGCCGCCGCTCTTCCCCGCGCCGCCATCTTCCTCCCCCGGCGGCCCCTTCCCGGACTCCCACAAACCCGCGCGCGGAGGAAAACGCGTCTCCAGAGCAGCCGCGCGCCGCGGTGACGTCACAGGGTGGAGCGGGCCGGGACAACCGAGCGGGGATAACCGGGCGGGGACAGCCGGGCAGGAATAACCGAGCGGGGACAACCGGGCAGGAATAACCGAGCGGGGACAGCCGGGCAGGAATAACCGGGCGGGGACAACCGGGCAGGAATAACCGAGCGGGGACAACCGGGCAGGAATAACCGAGTGGGGACAGCCGGGCAGGAATAACCGGGCGGGGACAACCGAGCGGGGACAGCTGGGCAGGAATAACCGAGTGGGGACAGCTGGGCGGGGACAACCGGACGGGGATAACCGGGCCGGGACAGCCGGGCCGCGCAGCGGGGTGGGACAGCGGGAGCCGGGGGTGCGCTCTGCCGGGACGGCGCTGCTCTGCGGGGCAGCCGTGACAGGGGAAACGCGCACAATCCCACAGAATCACACAATATCCTGAGTTGGAAGGGGCCCGCAAGGATCATCGAAGTCCAGCTCCTGGCCCTACCCAGACAGCCCCAAGTATTACACCCCATGTCTGAGGACGTTTTCCAAATGCTTCTTGAACTCTGTCAGGCTTACTGCTCTGGTCACTTCCCTGGGGAGCCTGTTCTAGTTCCTGACTACCTTTGATGAAGAACCTTTTTTATGATATGCAGCTTAAACTTCTCCTGATACAGCTTCAGGTCGTTCCCTTGGGTCCTGTCACTGGTCACCACAGAGAAGAGATCAGTGCCTGCCCCTCATGAGGATCCTGTAGACTGGGATAAGGTTTTTCCCTCAGTCTTCTCCAAGATGAACAGTCCAAGTGACCTCAGCCATTCCTCACACGGCTTCCCCTCAAGGCCCTTCTTTGAACACTCTCCCGCAGCTTTATCACCTTTTTGTGCTGTGTCACCCAGAACTGCCCCAGCACAGAGGTGAGGCTGCCCCAGCTCAGAGCAGAGCAGACAATCCCCTCCCTGCCCGGCTGGGATGCTGTCCCTGATGTCCCCAGGACAGGGTTTGTCCCTTTGGCTGCCAGGGCTCTGCTCAATCATGTTCAACTTTCCATGCACCCCCGGGTCCCTTTCCATGGCTCTGCTCTCCAGCCTCTTGTTCCCCAGTCTCTCCATGCATCCCGGGTTGTCCCATCCCACGTGCAAAATCCAGCACTCGCTTTTGTTAAAATTCATACAACTGGTGGTTGCACAGCTCTGTTTTGTCTGGGTTTCTCTGAAAGGCTTCTCTTTCCTTGAGGGAGTTAGGTGTTGCTGATAAGGTGAGGTCACTCTCCCAGCATGGAACCGGGAGAACATCTATTCTATTGTCATTCTGTCAGCATACAGGAGAATGAACTCGTTGTGCTGCTGCTGCCCGAAACTTGCTACGGAATTAAACACTATCTCCGTCCTGCCCAAAGCTGTTACACCCACTGGTTAATGCTGCTTGATAGGCAACAACAAAAGTTGCTTTGTAATTCCAAAGTACAATAGCTGCCTTCCCATTGGAGATTGTCACCCACTTACATGTTTAAAAGCAGAATAGGGAATTACAAACGGTTACAAGTAAATAACCATATAGTTGTTACAACATAAAATTACAAAGTAATTTGCAGTACTTGATGCACTTTGCAGAATTGTAATGCACAGGCAACAGCGTAACACAATAAAAGTACAACCACGTGGAAGGAATTGCAGATACTTGACTATGTGGGTCACGTTAGAACTGCATATATGCAGCGTTTCAAAAGGCATAAATTCAAAATTCCAGTATTTAAAAATCATTTAAGAGTACAAGTAAGTAGGAACATTATATCATATTGCTTCCTTAAAAGTGTCTCCTGGCAGAATATACAATTTGTTCCCTTGTGCTTTTTCCCTTCGAGGAAGCTGCATCCATGGGGAAGAAAGGGCTGGGTGCCAGGGCTGCCCAAAGCCCCAGCTTTACAGTTCTGTGCCCAGTAGGCACACAGCTATAGACTAGTTCTATTTTCATTTTCTCATTCATTTCTCACTTCAGCCAATTTTGTCACAAAATCAACTGAACTCCAGTAATCTTGTGTGGCTTCTGGGGTGAATATTCAGCCTGTATTTTGTTTTCTTTTTTTTCAATTAATGAAACGAATGAAATTACTTTCTTGTAAATTACATGGATCATTTCCCTCTTCCTAAAGCACCTTGTAAGTTCTGCCTCACAGAAACATATCCTTGCTGACCAAATTAGTTGAGCTGATCAACACTTTTACCCTGAGATTTTCTCATGTTACTATTTACTTTGCAGGCATTTGTACCCAAATTATAGTTCCTCTTTGAATAACCAAAGCATGTCCTCTCACAATAAAGTTCTGAAATTGATGAAATGTAAACGGCCTGATAAAAATACAATGCTTCTCTTCCAATTGCTGTAAAAATAATAGAATTTTAATGAGCTGTATTGTTTTCATAGATTTGTTGAGTGATTCTATTGCATTTCGTAGTAGAGTCTTTTATGTTTTTGGGTTGTTTTTGGTTAATTCAGTAGGGTATTTTTAAATAAATGATACCAGCTACGACTTTCCATTACTTTTCTTTTTAAGATTTAAAATTAGAAAAAGAATGTTTTACATCAGTTCTGATACATTTCTCTTTACTTTGTTCATTAGCTGTATGTGTTGTCTCAAAATAGCTTCTTTCACTCAGTGTGCAAGAAGCCAATCCACACAGAGAATTGAGATATTTGTGTTATTTAGAGTTCTGTGCAGAAAGACGTGCTGGGCAGCAAATCCACAAAGCCAGCATAGCGACCATCGAAATTTAACCATTTACATACTTCAGCAAACATTAATATTCATTGGCTACAAATTGCATAGTTGTTTCATTGATTAGTCTTCTATTGGCCAATGATTCCCTCATTTCTTATGCTATTAGCCTGCACGCTCAGTCTTTCACTCCTCTTTAGCCAGTGCGTTTCTGGGGTCGGTGGCCATGAGTCAGTGATCGCGGCTCTCCCCCTGCCCAAATTACCTTTTACCCAGTCCGAGCTGATTTTAGCCGAGTTGTTGAGCAGGCTTTGTTAGTTTTTTCCTTATCTCGGGAATTCTGCCAAATACATTTGTGGCCCATAAAGTCTGCATTCTTTGTGTCCTCTATCAGTAGCATACCCTTCTCGCCAAGCTTTGCTAACCTCCTCCTAGGTCACTGAGGCATGTCAAGCCCTCAACTTTAACGAGACAATTCTACCGACAAGTAATTTATTTTTTCAACGTATAACAGCTGAGAGTTATATAAATATTAGTGATAGTATAAGTTTCCTATAATATATGAGACTTATATAAACCACTGTATACTAACAGCACAATTGAAAGTCTTATAATAGAAAGGAGACTTATACTATTGTTATTATTCAGTCAAATTGGAGTGAGGGCACTTTCTGGGAATCTGAAAAAAGCATCTTCCATGCATATATATATATGTGTGTGTGTGTGTGTGTGTGTGTGTGTGTATCCCAAGGCTTTGGACTCTCTTATGTCCCTATTATATAGATATAGATATAGATATAGATATAGATATAGATATAGATATAGATATAGATATAGATATAGATATAGATATAGATATAGATATAGATATAGATATAGATATAGATACAGGAATGTGTGAGTCTGTTCTCCCGGGTGTCTCCCGGCCGCGCGGGCGGGTTTCCGCACGTGACCGGACGCGGGCTCCGCCGCAGCCGTGCCGGTGACGCGGCGGGGGCGGGGCCGGCCCGCCCCGGAAGCGGCGCGTCCCCCGCCCGCCCCGGCGGATCGCAGCGCGCCCCGAGGCGGCCCTGCCGCCGCCACCGCAGCGCGAGGCCTGGGAGCGGCGGGCCCGGCTCCGCCGAGCGCCGGCAGGTGCTGCGGGAGGGCGGCGGGACGGAGCGGCTCCGTGTCCGGCCGGGCGGCGGGCGCAGCGGGGCCGGCCGTGGTGGGCCTGGCTGCGTGCGGGGTGTGTGAGGGGACGGGCAGCGCATCCCTGTGCTCCCGGGGGCTCCGCGGCTCGGGGCAATCCTAGCCGCAGGGTCATTAGGGCACGGGAGCGGTGCGGCGGTGAGGGAGGCAGGGTGTTGCTCTCCGGGCGCGGAGAGCACAATGCAGTGCAAGGTTATTGCTTAAGTGGAGCGGGGGAGAGCCGCTTCCCACTTCTTGCAGGAAATGAGTACGTGCGGAGTTGTTGTTGCGCTTGAAAATCAGTGTCTACTAGACTGATAATTTGGCTTTATTTTTGTTTGACAGCAAAACATCCCCATTATCTTCTTTTCCGGACTTCCGAGCATCTAAATGTAGTATCAAAATACTGCCTGTAACTACGGAGTGGCCTGTTCCACTTCAAAGGAACAGCATGTTCTGCAAAATCTGGTCTTTTACACTGCTCACTGACCCCTTAGGTTTCATAAATGAGAATTAACTAAGTCTTTGGCAACTTCAGGTACAATAGCTCTGACCTCTTCAGAGGGAAGTTTATCACTTTAGGCTACACACAGGCTCTTAAAAACTGTTGGGGTTGTTTTGGCAGTCATCCTTTGGACAGCCCTCTCTAACTTAAAATGCTGTGTTCTTTTGATCATGTTGGAGGATAAGCCGGCTGTGTTGCCAGACTTGCATTATCATTTTACCTTTGGCTGTTTCTCTAGTGCTTCCTGGGTTTGTTTGGTTGATTTTTGTGTGTGGGAGGTCATGACACTAATTTACACTCCAGGGGAGGATGGTACTTGAAAATGTCATGGAAACCTGAACTAAAATCCTTTTAACTTCTGAAAAAAACTCAAAAAACTCTGAAGTATTTGGTGCTAATGCTTACTGCTGTACATTGGTAATATGGTTTGCTTCTAGCCATAATCCTAGTTTTATATAATTTTATTTCATGGCTACCTGTAAGTTGTGTACCTTATTTTTGTCATTCAGTTATAGAAATTTTTGACTGTGGTTTTTAGAGCTCTCTTGCGAAAACAAAGGGTTTTGTTGGACATAATAATTGGAAACTAAATTTGTTTTGACTGTGTTTAATTTCAGTGTTGTTTACAGGAGCATTTTGTTGATGTTGATGTCTCTGTTGGCCCACAGAGATTTCATTTGATGTTTTGTATCACCACTGTACATGTGGAGTAGAAGTAATTGTGTGTGTTTGAGATGTTTAGTGTTGTGTCTTCCCCTGCAGTGGCTGACCATTACAGACCAGTCATGACAAGTTAAAAGGTGATTAAACAGGGTCAGCAATTTCTCATCTGCTCTTTGGAACGTTGAGCACAGTTGTCTGCTGGTTTCTTATAAAAGTAATGCAAGTCTGGAGTACAATAAAATTGCATGGACTGTTTTTAAAGCAGTATTATCTGCTTCATAAATTGCATCTGTCCCTTGACGGTGCTTGGTTGCAGAAGGGTAGATACAGTTTGTAGAATAAATATTAGAAGTGCTGGTTAGCACTTAAAGAAAGACTTTTGGAATTATTGTGGTAGTGGAGAACAGAAACACTGAATTTCTGTGATACTGCATCTTGAGCTTAATGAATGCTTTATGGGCCATGTGTGCTGCATATGTTTAAAAAAATAAAACAAGTTACAGACCCAAACCAACAACTTTTACTATGAGTTGGATGATACCTTGTATAAGTTATTATTGAATTGACTTGGAATGTGTTTCTGACTGCTGGAGACTAAGGAATGTAAAATATGTATTAAAATAAAATATACCTGTGACATTTTGTGAAAAGACTTTGTATTAATAGGCCTACAGTGGAGTGTAAAGCAACATGACATGTTAACTAGTAGCACTAAATGCCTTGTGGCTCTCAGGAAATCTAAGACCTGAAGCTTATCTGTTTTCATGTGATAGAAACTTCTGCATGACAGGCTTATAAGTAACTAAGCAATAACCTCTTGTAGTTCCAGTGTCTGAGAGAGCCAATAACATGCTGGCTGTTTGTGGAGAATGCATCACTTCAGAATAGCTGGGTGCTGTTGTGAATCTGTTTCAGAATAGGTTAGAAGTGGAAGCATACAATTTGATTTATTTCTGTGGTTATTAATGTGTGTGCTTGCTCTGCCTTATGTAGTCGGGTTGGAAATAGAGTAAAGGCTATTAAAAAGTGCAGTAGTTAAGTTTTTGTATCAGTGAATGTTAAATTGCTGTCTGTGATATTTGATTCTACGTGCAGAGGTAAACAGTAATGTCTTTTTCTCTTTAATTAGATCACCCAGAAGACACAATGAGCGTTAAAGCTTTCAAGCTCGTTTCTGCTGTTGAGCGGGAGATGTTAATGGGAGACAAAAATTACATCAACATCGAGTGCATTGAGTGTTGTGGGAAGAACCTCTATATTGGAACCAATGACTGCTTTATCTATCACTTTCTGTTGGATGAAAAGGTATCAACAGCTGGAAAAATAACTTTTGCTGCCACCAAGCAACTACACAAATACCTGGGTTTGAAGAAGCCTGTGAGTGAGTTGAAAGCAGCCTCTGCCCTCACCAGACTGCTTGTGCTTTGTGACAACACGATAACACTAGTGAACATGATCAACTTGGAGCCTGTCCCCACTGGTGCTAGGATCAAAGGAGCTGTGACATTCACACTGAATGAAAACCCTGTGAGTGGGGATCCCTTCTGCGTTGAAGTTTGCATTATCTCGGTCAAGCGTCGGACCATTCAAATGTTCATGGTGTTTGAAGACAGAGTCCAGATAGTGAAGGAAGTGTTTACTCCAGAGCAACCCTGTGCTGTGGCTGTAGATGGTTACTACTTATGCCTTGCCCTTACTACACAGTATATAATTTTGAATTATAATACTGGCGTCTCCCAGGACCTATTTCCTTATTGCAGTGATGAGAAACGGCCAATTGTGAAAAGAATAGGCAGACAAGAGTTTCTGTTGGCTGGCCCCGGAGGCCTAGGTGAGACTAAGGATTTTAATTTTTTGCAATTTTTTAACTTCTCTTTATTTCTCTGAATTTCTGAAGCAAAGCTTTACTAATTAAATGTTATGCATAATAATGATGCTTTCCTTCACAGGTCTATATTGGAATGCTAAGATTAAAAGGTGGATGATAAATTGTTGATACTTAGTAATATTCTAACTCTATAATTCTGTTACAACTATAAAAAAACCACACTGAGTGTGTTTTTAATGCACGAGAATTTATGATTATTTTTATTCTAATAATGTGTTTTATTTTAACCAAAGCTTTATTTCATTGTATCTTGCAGCCCTTAGCAAACAAATTGATGGATACCAAGTGAAATTTCAGAGACTGATAGACAGTCTCTAGTGATTAGGGTGACTGGGTTTGTGGAGCTACACATTGCTACAAAATTGTTCAAATAGTGTAGATGAATTAATTTTTTCCTCAGTTGCTATTCAGAGGAGTTTATATGAAGTCCATTGCGCAGGTTTTAACAGATTCATAAGAAGGTGTGTTTTACTACAGTGTTAGTAAGAAATTTTAGTGGAAGCAAGTTGCATCCTAACTCTTATAATAGTAAATGCTGTCTTAACTGTAGGTGTTAACAGATACTACCCAGTTGTTATGCTCCCATATGCTTAATATTTTTAGTAATATTTTTCAGCTCTGTGTTACACAAAATGATAGTTTAAGTATTGCAAAATCAAAGTTAGATCATATGAAATCATGCTGTTGTCTAAGAGATGACTGTAAGGACTACTGTAATCTATCTAAATCAACAATATGCTGTGAGGTCAGTAATCTTGAGCTTTTTTTGGAAAAGCTGCAGTATTCCAGAGCTGACAGACCACAGGCAGAATGCTTTCATGCTGTTTGCCATATGACTCTCCTTTCAAGAGACACGGTTTATGTATTTTACCTGAAACTTTAGAAATAACATGGCACAAAGTTCACAGCTATTTAAGGTCTTAATTCAGGTTTTGGCTTTTTAATATAAATTCCAAAGAAAATCAAGTGTGCAATATAAATACCAAAGAAAATCAGTTGCTTATATTGACATTTTGCTTTGTGACCAGAATGCGAGATGTACATCAACTCACCAACTTTTCTCTAAAGAAGTAGACTCTCCATAGAATTTGAGTTTATGCGAATTAAAGACATTCCAAGATGAACTTGTTTTTTTTTTTTTTAGGTACAGGACTTTTCTAAGTAAAAAGTTTCTGAGTTTGTGTATGTAACCTTTTTTTTTTTTTTATCTAGACACTGGATTTTAAACTTACTGTTAGAATTGTTCATAGCAGTTCCTCAGCCATTTGGTACTTTGTTGTCTTTGCTTGCAGTTAGTATTGAGCTCATTCTTTCAAAAGGAAGAGGAACTTAATTTTCGGTGCTTCTTCATTCTGTCCAGTAATTTGTTACTTTACAATTGAAAATCAATTATTTCTGGTATGTATGAAACTGCTTACCAAAATTCAGTTTTTGAGTTTGTGAAGCTCTGGTTGCATGTTTTTAATCAGATTTCCTGCTGTGCAGAGGCTTTAAGTGTTTAAACTTACAGCAGATACTTCTTAATAATACTGGCACAGGATATGCTCCCCAGCACCAGATGGAGCAACAGCCCCAAAAGGTCTGAGGTATTGACTCAGGGCTGAGCTCCCAATGGAGGGTGCAGCTCCTCACACCCTGAGCTGCACAAAGTGCCTCCTGCCTCTTGATAAGCAAAAATGTTGTCCTTGCCCATGGGGGGTGTGTGCTTGGTTGAGGATTTCTGTTGCCAAGTAAATGAGATGCAGTAGGAGGTCTGCAGAGTACATGGCACCAGAGATGGCAGAAAAGAAATTGAATCTTATCCAGCATCCAGGCATGAGCCTTCAGTCTCCAGCTGTACAAAGGGGAAGGACAGGCTGAGTCTCTGCTGTTCTGTGATAGCCAACACTGGAAACTTGTGACTTCTCATAACTGGAAGAATTCTCCTTCTCTGCTTGCTGATCTGCATCTTTATAGTATGCTCAGTGCTTACAGTAGCAGAAGAAAAGCAGGAAGTGCTGTCCAGCAAATCATTTGAGCATGTACAATGGAAGCACCAGGAGGAATTAGCAAACAATAGTAGTAGGAGACTCCCTTATATTGGAGATGGGGGTTTTCTCATCAACCCTGCTGGTAAGGAAGAACATCTTGAGGAGGAGTACCTCAATTGTGCAGATCACCAACTGATTGACAGCTTGTGTTGTCTTAAAGGACTATGGAACCTATTTAAGAAAGAGATGGGATCCACCAAGTCAAGTAAGGCAAAAACACTTTTGCCAACTTGACTGAGCAACATGGTGAGTTGGATTTAGATCAGGCGTGGTGGTGGTAAGGCTGTGTTGGCAAACAAATCAGTGCAAGGTGGTGTCATAAGAGACTTCATAAGCACAAACAGCTGGAGGAATTCTGCTTCAGGCATATGCAGAGAAAGAGGTCTTTACAAAACATGGTAGTGGAAGCTCTCACACTTTTTCTGCGAAGTTAGCACAGTTGTGCTCCCTTTACAGGGGAGCAATAGGTGGATGGGTGGGCTGCCTTGGAACAAAGGAGGAGGCAGATGAGAGTTTATGGATTTGGGTTAGAGGGCAAACTAACATGGCTGAGCAAACTCATTGTAGTGAGTGCTTGGAACAGACCACTTAATCAGGGAAAAGATATAAGGAAGACTTTCTTTAAGGAACAGGAAGAAAGCTATATTTGTAGGCCCTGGTTTTTAGGGTACACTTGAACCACTTCAGTACCTGCTTAAGGGGCAACACAGCAGGAGACAAACAGGCCAGGAGTTTTCTAGAGTGCATTGATAGTGACTGAGGAGATGATGAAGGGGTGTTCTCTGTTGAACATCAGTGTGTTATCAACATTTTTCTCTTACTTAATCTAAAACACCTGCTGCTAAGAAGAAAATTAACTCCATCCAAAACCAGGGCAGAGGCCAATGTCCATCTGGCATTGACTCTGCTGAACACCATGTAGGGCAGCAAAAAGAGATATTACAAGCACATCATCAGCACAGGAGAGCTAATGGAAGCCTACTGTTAAATGGAGCAGAGGACCTGATGCCAAAGGGCATGGAAAAGGCTGAGGTGCTTAATGCCTTCTTTACATCAGTCTACTGATACAACATTTCAGGAATCATCAGCCCTTAGGAACAGTGGGAAAATCTGGGGCAACCAAAACCTACCCTCAGCAGAGAAGGATCACGTTATGGAATATTTAAATAAACTGGACAGACAAATCCATGGGACCTGATGGGATATTCTCATGAGTGCTTGAGGGCGATGATCAATGCCATTGTGATGCCAGTTTATTATCTCTGAAAGATCATGATGATCAGAGGATATTCCTGAGGACTGGAAGAAAACAAATGTTTTCACTTCTGCCTTAGGTGATCAAGAGAAAAGAGAAAGGGAAGTATATCTGGCCATACCCTGATCTTCACGAAGGTGAGCTAAGAAAATCCTGGAAGCTGTTTCCAAATATACAAAGGACAAGAAGATGATTTGAAGAAATCCATGTGGATTTAAGAGGGGGAAATTGTTTGACTAGTGTGTCTTCTGTGATTAAGTACCAGCTTGGTCAATGAGGCGAGAGCTGTGATCCTGTGAAGTTCAGCAAGGCTTTGATGCTCTCTGCCATGACATACTTTGTAGACAAAGGGATGAAGAATGAGCTGGAGAACAGTTGAGGTGGATTGAAAGCTTGGCTGAAAGATTTGTAGTCAGCAGAGCAGAGTGCAGCTGGAAGCCAGTGACTAGTCTTGTACCCCAAGGGCCCAATGCTGAGTCAATACAGACATCATTTTAACAATATGGCTGATAGGGAAGGTTTTCACAAGTTTACAGATGATACAAAGTATTTCAATATCTCTTGGTCCTGAGAACAGTGTAGCTTTGTTTCAGGTAACTCTTTTAATCCTTGGGTAGCCTATGCAATTTTTAATATGGAATTGATTGCTGGCCTCTTCTCAAGTTTCATCAGTTGCATTCCTGTACTATAAAAAGGCTGTGGTTTCTGGTTGTAGTTATGTTTATTGTTATCCTTAGGTGAGAACTGGATGAAGACAGATAATGTATCATTCTGCCACAGAAGCCCTAGCTATTGAAGGTAGAGGGATATAGAGATACATTGACTTGAATGCATACTTTTTCACTTCCATAATTAATGTTTTTAATTACATAAAGAAGACCTTTTTAATTTAAAAAAATATGGAGTTTGTCATTATTTGTGTTGTTAGAACATCATAGAAATAGAAAAACCTAAGAATTAATCTTTATTAAGCTTTAGTCTTTATTAGGCTTATTAATATAGTAAGCCCTAAGTTTTCTCCTGGTTAGTATGTATTTAGTACAGGTTTTCTCCCACATTTTGAAGTGGGATTATATAATGGAATAACAACTGAAAGCCTTTAAAACTGGACAGTACATTTTGCCTGACATAAAATTTTACTTCTGAGTCATAAGAATATCAAAATCTATAGAGTAAATTAGAAATTATATATAACCACCCAAAAAGTATTTTCTGGAATTTCTCTAGTTGAAAAGCTGATCATCATAGTGAAAAAGAGTCAAGGAGAAAGAGCTGATCATTTGAAAGCTGCTGTAAGGGATCCAAAAATTTGTTCTCTACACTGTAGTTCTGTAAAAGTCTACAACCTTCAGTTTTGTTTTCTGTTTTCCCTTTTGGTTTTTGTTTTTTTTTTCATTCCAAAGAGGTCCTTGTACCCAACTCGCCTTGCCTCATTATCCTCTGTTTGGAAGAGATTTTGTAAATTGAATAACGTAATCTTTTAATCTCTTCTGTTCTTTAGAGCTCAGACTTACTCTGCCAGCTGTCAAGTGGCTCACTGCTGCCAAAGATCAATTTTCAGGGGCATGTCTTTTTAATGGCATGAGAGTACTTGGTTTAAGGAGTATGAATTCATATGCAGAACAGAAGTTTACACTTTGCCAGTAAATCTTTATGGAACTAGGCCTGAAAATTGTGACTGAAATTTCTCTTGAATTAATTTTGAATTTCTCTTCTCTCTGGGAATTAATTGTGACTGAAAATTCTCTTCAGAACTGGGAAATATCAAGTAGCATGAATAGAACCAGTGGCATATGGTCCTAAAGCAATTTAAAAGTCTGTTAAGCTAGGAGAAGAATGGAGGACAGAATAGACATGAGGAAGGGTAATGACAAAAACCCACACTGCAAATGAACTGAAGCTTTAATCTGGTTATTCTGAAGACATCATAGGAGTTTTCATTGGGATTATAGAAAGTCTTTACTCTGTGCTGCTTTATACTCAGCCTCTGCATTTTTTGAAATGATAGAAAACACAGATGCTTCGCAGGAAGTGACTCACCCTCAGGAGCTGGGCCCTTGTTGTCTGGAAATGTTGGCTGTAGCAAAAGTGAAAAAGTATAAGTAAACAATTGTGTCCACTAAAATGCTCTTTAGACATTGGACACTACAAGAACAAGCACATCTGCATTGCCAAAAAGTCAAGTGGTGCAGGTCCACAGCTCCTTCTAAGGCAAGATTGTTTGAAAGTTGAGTCTCAGTAAATGTTACTATTCTGAAATGTATTCAAACTACATGGTGTAATTCCTTTAAGAAAACTTTTAAAATTACTAAACTTGAATAATTCTTGCTAGTTTGTTTCAGTATTCATCTCTTCTCTTATTTGGCATTGTCTGTTCCTGTGCTGAAGGAGAATGAAAAAAAAAAAAAAAGAACTGAATTAACCAACATATCTGTCCAGTTCCAGGAGTGTGATGTGTTGTCATCATGTTGCCTGATACTCCACCTGCTCTGAGACTTTCCATTGCTGAACCTTGGTACCCCTGCTTTGTGTTGGGAAAACAAGAGTCTTCAAGTAGCCCAAGCTCAGGCTTTGTTTTTCCCTTTTTGTAGGCATGTTTGCTACTGTGGATGGGATTTCACAGCGCGCCCCGGTGCACTGGTCAGAGAATGTGCTTGGGGCAGCTTTGTGCTTTCCTTACGTGGTTGCTCTTGATGATGAGTTCATCACAGTGCACAGCATGCTGGACCAGCAGCAAAAGCAAACCCTGCCTTTTAAAGAAGGACACATTCTACAGGACTTTGAAGGTATTGAAAAGGACACTTCATTGCATCACTAATTCTGGAACAGCCCCTGCAGTCACTTGGGTTTGTTTTTTAAACAAGTTATCTAACAAGTGTGTTGACTGTTGAAACTTCTATTGCAAATACTTTCCTGGTTGCATTCGTTGTAGACTTCAGTATCTCAAAATTCCTCACTTGTAACAAAATGTATGCTTACTAAATGTGCTGTAACTGTCAAGTTAATTGTTGGTTAGGAATCTATGGAGTTAGAGCTTTTTCTTGTAACTTGATTATTTCTTTCAAAGGAGTAGTGTTTATTTCATGCTACAGCTCAATAATTGTCACCTGCAGGCATTTGTCCATTGACTATTCTGAAAAAATTATTACATATTAAAAAGGAATACAAAAGAAGAATAATTTTTAAAATATCTGTGTAAGAGGTTTAAAATTGGATCTTTCACATAGAATTGATAAACCAAAAAATGCACAAATTTCTATTGATCTGTTCTTCAATTGAGAACTCTTAAGTGTGGAATATACTATGCTAGTACTTTTTTGTTCCCCCAGAAAAGCTACAAACTCTAGCACTGTGAGCTGTATATTACTTGCTAGATTTGATGTATGGCTTAGTTGAAAGTTCCTACTCTCTGGAATCTGAACAATAATTTCAGTGGCTTTACCAGCTTAGTTCATCATAAGTGGTTCTAGCCAATTTCTCTTAATTTGAGTGGAACAAAATCTGCTGTTACTAAATAAATCTACTCTTATCTCTATATTTCTGAGGTGGAATTCATAGGTAAACTATCAAGTAAATGTCTTAGCAGCAAAAGTCACTTTTGGTACTTTAACACTGTTTAGGTTCTTGTATCTTAAACTGTTTATTTTAAAGCTTATTTCTGAAATTGCTTTTTTCTGTAGAGGCTGTAAATTAAATATATCTGTTTGTTCTGTCTAGGAAAGGTGATTGTTGCTACTAACAAAGGTGTGTATATCTTGGTGCCACTACCTTTGGAAAAACAGATTCAGGATCTTCTAGCTAGCCACAGAGTGGAAGAAGCCCTTGTTCTAGCAAAAGGAGCTCGAAGGAATATTCCAAAAGAGAAATTTCAGGTCTGTCCTTCCTTTCAATTTTCATGAAAATGTAAATTTCACAATGGGGTCATGTGTTCCAGTGGTCAAGTGATTGGAGAAGGTGGGGGAGGAATTTACATTGTAGAGAAATTGTAATACCTTTTATGATTTTAGCCTGAGGGAGTAGGTATTCTGCTGAATTGTTTTATTCTTACAGAAGCTGTGACATTGGCAGGGTTGAATGCTCTTGTTCTTCTGGGATTCTGTTGAATTTTTTCAAGTGTGTAACTTAAGAGAATTGAAAACAAAGCAAAACCAGAAACCTAGTGGCAGAAAATCCAATGGATGCTTCTTTGCTACTAGATTGTTATTATTTGCTATTGCTGTTTAAAAATATATACTTTATTTCAAAGTAGAATTTTGAAATTTTACTTCTTTTATCAAAGATTCTCATCATATCCTAAACTCCACAGCAGCACTTAACTTCCAAGTTAAATGATGGGAAATCTTAAGCAAATGCATCTTACTTCCAAGCTCTTACTTGTACTGCTGTGTAACTCAGATTTAAAGGTTTTTGTGTGTTAAAGTGTCTTACAAACTATTTGGTTACAGTATTGATTAAAGATTTGTGCTCATTCCCTTCTACCTCTGGTTTATATTGCCATGCATATTCTAGTGTATTTGTTCCTATTTAGAGACTTGTTAAAAGCAGCATGACATCTCTACTCATGGAGTAGGTGAGCAAATATTTGGCTTAGTTTCTTTGCTATGGTAAAAACAAAATTTGATCTGTAACCTGCAGAAAAGCTGTGTTTTTCCTTTATTAGATATACTTTGGAGCATTTTGTTGTCATTAAAACAGTTGTGTTACTTTTGGCTTGTTTAGGAAGGTGTAAAGTTTGACACATAACTCTGGAAGCTATAGGATTACAATGGTTAAAAATGATTCTGACTGTTAGGATTTTTTTTTTTTTTTTTTAATTTTAAGTAGCTTTTAATTCCTTTTCATTTTAGTTTCAGTCAAGGCCATTGAAAGGCAGTCATTAAATGAAACTTGTATCAGCTTTCATTTTGATCCTTAACTCCTCTCTTAAATAAGCAGCTGGTAGACTGCTGGAGCTAAAAACCTTTTTGAGAAAATTGTTCCTATTCTTTTGTGAAGATCCAACTACCTGAAAGTACTTGAAGCTGGAAAGTATTTAGGCAAAAACAGAGTTCAGTTTCCAGCATGTTTTGCTTTGCATCTTCATTTCTTACTTTTCTCTTCTAATCTGTTTAAAGAAGCAAATAAAAATCTCATTATGGGTGCATGATCTAATCAATGTCTTCTATGTGTGATGACCTATAATTTTCCAATTATTTCTTTGCAGTTTATGTAGACTTAGTGTGGGAGATTACTTTCTGTGTTTTGCCGCAGATGAACTACAATTCATTATCTAAAATACATGATGTAGAATCTCATTCCTCCTCAAGTTTTCTTGCATTTAGTATTTTTCAGCCTTTAAAATATGTTACTTTATTTTCACAAATATCTTAAGTGCACAGGGTTGCTCTTCCTGAAATTAGTTTCCTAGAATATTGTAAGTTCTTTCTAACTTAGTGTGCTTTTAAGGTTGTTTGGTTACTTTAACTCAAGGCTACAGCTGAAAACCAGAAAACATAGTACTTGCAAGCAAAATAACCTGTTTGTTTTCTGGGGTGTATTTGCAAACTGATATTAACCAATTTTCAAATTCTTGAATTGATGGAGTTTCCCACTGACTCCTATTAAAATGACTCGGCTTAGTTTTGAGACATTCCTTCAGTTTTTCAGAGCTTGTCTGCTGCTGGAAATGCAACATGTTGGTTTGCTTTCTAAGGTGACTGATACCTGGTGCTGTTGTTACATGTTTGTTACAGGCACATCAGACTTTCTTTACTGTAGTCTTGTGTAATATAAGTCTGATGGACCTCAACCAAATTGCAAGCCTTACATATGTTTTTGCAACATTTCTTTGACATACTTGAACTGATTACACAGTCACTCATTTCTAACTCCTTTCCGAGAGCTATCCTCAGATAATACATATGTATTAGAAAATTTGTATTTTCTGATGGGTATCTTCTGGTATCTGTTTTGCAGGCATTACTGAATCCTAAGCAGCTGACACTTCAAAGGTCTTATTTTCCCATTTTGTACAAGCAGTAGTATAGAGAGCATAGGGTTGGCATGAAGGCATTTGGTCCATTTGGTATAGTGATAATCTATCCATGCATAAGAGTGATTATTATTGTCTGGTTCATGAAGTATAGTGTTCCCTTTGTCATATGGTGCTTTAGTTCTGCAGTTTGCAATGCCTGATGCCATCTTATGTGTCACTTGAACTCAGGACACTGCAGGCAGATTTGAGGACATGGGTTTTTTTCTCCTACAGTACAATACTTTGTCATTGTATGCATACATGGGTGCATGCACTCCCTCTGTATAACAGCATAAATATATATGTATATATATGCTTGTAATACAGAATGATGGTGGAATATCAACTCTCAGAATTATTTGTACTTTAGTTATTGAAAAGTAGCAGGTCATGACTGAAAAGCTCTAATCTGATATTTAGCTTGTGGTCCCTGCAGACTGCAAATTTAGCTTTGCCATAATAGATGAAAATTTCTTTGTTGTTGAGCATGACGAATTCCTGCTAGGTAAAAAACACTAAGCAAAAGTGTTCCAAGGAGATGGTTCTACTGGATAGAATTTTTGATTGAAGAATACAAAGGCTTTTCTACCATGCTACCATGAAATGACTGAATACTACTTATTAATTTTTCAGGACAGCTGACGTTTGCAGAAATCATGGTTGATGGTAGTGAAGACCTTGGTTAGATTGACACACATCTTGCATAGGTATCTCTCTTTTTTTTTTTTTTTTTTTTTTCCTTCCTAGTTCTTTTTAGTTTCAAAAAACATATTAACTACACCCAAATCTGACCAAAGGACAAAGTGGCTTTCTAGAAAAATTTCATTGGACAATATGGTTGGTAATTCTGACCATTTTAGAAAGAGCTTTTTTAGCAGTTGAAAGAATTAAGACTTCAACTACAGCAAACACAGCTTCAGCAGTCTTCTTTCTTTTTCCTATTCCTTTTTTTGGTGTGAATTAATACAAAACTTATGTTCTTGTAGTAACTGGTTTTTTTTATGTGAATTAATTCAACACTGCAGAATTTGCCTAAAGAATTGCAAGTCCTATGGTGGTTCTTCAGAAATTATGAAGGACTAAATAATGTGATGAATTTTGACTTGCTGTAGCTTAGTACCTTTTTAAAAGAAGCTTGTTCTAAATCTGACAAAAAAATATACTGAAGCTTTTTTTTTCTTCTGTCATGAACTGAATTTAACTGTGTGTTTGACATATAAGTCTAGCCCATTATTAAAAATCTGTGAGAAAGGGAATATTGGATTTTCCATGATATGTTCTGTTTTCTTCCATAACTTTTACCCTAGGACATCTTAATATCTAGTGTTTATATTGTTAGCTAAAAATCTACTTGGGTACTGTCTATCTCATCATTGCATCTTTAAAAAGTTAAGTGTCTATCTGAAATCATTATTCCACGATTTTTTTGTAGCTTGCCTTTAAGGGAGAATTGAAGATAATGTCAACATTTAAATGAAAGTGAATACCACTTTATCAGTTCAAATTTAAAGCTGGTTCCTTCAGCCTGTAGTTATACTATCAATGAGCTCTTTTCTACTTTTTGTTAAAAAGATGCTATACAGACTAAGCTCTGCAATTAAAGCACTGCTTTCAGTGAGATTAATTCAAACTTTATTACAATATTATAATTGACTAAATATGTAAATTTTAGTGATCACTCTATTGCAAAAATTGAAAACATGCTTTGGGGATGAAAAATCCCCAGCCTATCTACTTTTGGTAGTAGTCAGTGGGGGGAGAAGACTTTCCCTGGAAAGTCAGACTGGATTTTAACATTTTTCTGCTGCCATGAGACGAAAATATTCACAGAATTAAATCCTTCAGCAGTTTCCTTAGGAAGGTGACCAGGTAGGTATTCATTGGTTCACAGATTACTGTGTATTGATTTAGTAACATTATCAGAAATCCAAAATATTTTGGCTATTTTTGAGTCTATCCCCTAAAGTAGTTTTACTTTGTAACTCTAATTAAATTCTCTTTTAGCTTTAGTGAACTCTGTTTTTTATCCTTGCACTTGAATGTAAAGTATTAGTTAATATAAAGATGTCATGAAGTATTATTTGTTTAATTTTCTGTTGTGATGCCTGTCTGAAAAACTATGCCTGATAACGTTTCTCTGTTTCCCCTTTTCTCCTATACACTGGGGAGACAAAAAAAGGCCCCCACTTTTAGAAACCATTTTAGAGACTTGCTAACAACAGAGATTAAGTATTTCCATTAGGCAAACCATTAGTGAAGCATGCACAGTCTAAGTGGACTGAAGCCAAGCTTTTCTATTGGTAAATCCATAACCTTCAATCAAGGTGAAAAATCATCAGACTATCAGTCTACTCTACTTGGGGTCTGGTGCTCTTCAGCAATTCCTTCCTAGAATGTGTTCCTATTGTAGTTTCTCTGGGTATTTTATTGGAAATGTTTTTTTAAGTCTGATATTAGTAACAGCCTTCATGTACAGTGTGAAACATTAGACAGCTGTGTATTCATAAGCCAATTGAGGGGGAAGACTGAGGACATGAGAAGGTAGCTGGGTGTATTTGCCAAAGTACCAGTGTTGTCACAAAAGGGGATGCTCTGCAGGGCACAGTTTAGGTTCTTGCTTTTAATACTTCTCTTTTGCTGTTGAAAATATTCTGAGCACAAGGATTTCATTTAATCTTGTAATTGGTGGTAAACCTTTCAGATTTAATAACTACCTATAATTTAAAATAGTTTTTGTGTTCTCATTCTGCTGTGTTTAAATGTTTAAACATTTTCTGTCTAGGTGTGACCTTAACAGTAAAGCTTGATAACAAATAGCTTCCATATTATGCTTTACTTGGTTTTTAACCATATTTTTATGGGACATTGCTTAATGTACTGCATATTGGATAGGTTGAGCTGTTCTGGAAGAATTTTTTTATTTAAAAAAAAAAAATCAAAGTAGCAAAGCTGACAGAAAGTCAAAAATATGGCCATCATCTGGGGATGAGACTATGAGACTTGCCAGTAATTTTGCACCAGAGAGATGAGACAGGAAGAAAGTGGCTGTGTGTGGTCAAGTGGGACCATCTTTATTTTTTGTGCTTACTGAATCGTGGTTAACTTGAAAGATTACCATTGGCTTTTGTGTTTGCAAATTACTTGAGAAAAAACTTGAGGCAAGTCAGTGTGATACCAGGCAAGTCATTATTTGAACAGAAAAACTTGAACTTGGTGTTTGTTGACTTAGCTTTTAGTGAGTACTCATGAACAGAGTTGTGTTCATACACATTTGTGTAAGAAACTGAGTCTGGGCAGCAGATTCAATATATTCAGGTACATAATTTAAAATGTAGAGGATCAAGTTTTATTTTGCTTGGGACTTGTGAGGTGTGGCTGAAGATCATTTGTTTAATCTTTTTTGGCAGGCAGCTATTGCAGTAGTAACTAGCACTACATAAAAATACAAATATAATAAACCTTTTTTCCCCCTCCTTCTTTTTTATAGGTAATGTACAAACGAATCCTGCAGCAAGCAGGTTTTATACAGTTTGCACAGCTTCAGTTCCTTGAAGCAAAAGAACTCTTCAGGTAATTGTGTGACAAGAAATTTAATATTTTACCTTCTTTAAATAAGGAGTTAGTGTTCTTGGTTTGAAAAATTTAGTTGCTCAAATGTTTTTTGATGTAGATGTGAATTTGGTGTAATAAAATGATTTTGTTGGGGTTAAGAACAGAGTAATGGTGAAACAACTTTGTAGCTGAAGAATTAATGCAACTGATTTTTGGAGGGGGGGGTGCTAACATATAGTAGCATTTATAATTTAGTGTTGTATGTATGGAAATTTTTTTACTTTGTGCCCATGAAGGTCAAGGCTTTATCACTGAGTCTGTGCTATGATTTGCAGCATAAACATTGCTTTGTTTTGTTTTGTTTTTTTAATACTTTTAACAAAAGGTATAGTGTAAGATACAATGTAAGTATTATTGACACAATTGCACTAATTTTTATGAGGGTGCTGATACTGAATTTGTTTTAACACTTGTTCTGCTAGACCTTTTCCAGAAGACAGATTTGTTCTTGAGGTCTGTACTAACCTTGCTGATTTAGCCATTTCAGCAGTCACTTGTTTATAAATTGACCTTAATATTCCACTTTCGTTCAGAAAATGCTGCTTGTTATCTTTTCTACCTGATAATTTCATTTCTGCTGGCCATGCCTCATTCTGTGATGCAGCACTATCTGTAGTTAGTGGAATGCATGCTGACCACAAAATAACTCTCCTTGTTACCTGCTGAAATTCACTTTAAATCAGTTTAGAGTCTATGAAATAGGATTAGGGTTAGGCAATTTTCAATTGTAAGTGTATTTACAGTGTAGGAAAGAAGTTGTCCTTGGATTTATGAAAATGCATTGAGGAAAGTAAAGCTTTAAGGAATGTTGCCATTGGTGGGGGATTTTGCCATTTTGCCTCCTGCTCACCAGTATAATGGGAGACAATGGGCTTGGATGAGCAGTGTACACTGAGTGAAGATGAGAGAATGACAGGAAAGGTCTGAACAGCATTTAGAGACAATTTGTTCTGGCCACAACCACTTCCTCTAGCACCTAGTAATTGTTGTCACTAGTGAGCAACTTGCAGTCTTTCTCCATGCTTGTAGTCTTTCAGACTCCTGGGTATGTGACCCCTGGGTTGTGTATCTGAAGCAGAAGTACAATGGTGGTGTATAGTTAAGAATATTTTAAGAGCAATAAAAAGAGGGAAATGTATCCTGTGGGGAGTTCTACCACCTTATGGAAGGAGCCAAGATTGCTTATCCATCCTCCAACTATCAGTCCATCTGACAAATAAGCCTTAATGAATAGGATTGTGGGAGCTCCTCTATAGAAACAAACATGCTTCATGAGAAAATGTGCTGTCCAGCCACAAATTTTGCAGCTGAGTCAGCATCCCAGGGTGTTCCCTTCCTCTAAAAGCTGCAACTCCAAAGCAGAACAACAGTTCTGCTGATGAATGAATTGCAGATATCTGCTCAGGGAAGAAAGCCAGCGTAACTTTCTGTGCTTTTCTTCTGTCCAGCCATACATAAGCTAAGCAAAATATTTTGGTCAGTCTGACAAAACTTGTTATGGTAATCAGGTTCCTTGATTTTCAGCTCTGGTGGGCACACTGAGTTAGAGTAACAGCTGGGTGTGTCCCGTACAGTCTCAATCAGTCTTGTTCGTTTTAAACTTACTAATGCTCACAGGCAAAATAGAAAGATAGTGGCAGTCTATGAATACATTTCCTCCCATCCTGGTGTGCTGCTCTGCAGATGTTTCAACCTGGTCTTACAAATCACTTCAATCTTAATGTCAAAGGGAAACTTGGTACCTATCTGAGAAAAGAGGGATTTAAGTGGTGAAACAGGGTAGCAGCAGTTCCTCAGAGATCTTGTGTGATACGTAATACTGCTTCTGGCTAAATATGAAGTGAGATTGTCTTACTACTTGGAAATATCTGACAGTTACTGCTTAGCAAGGGGAATTATATTGGATTAAAGGTCTTCATTTTCTTGCATTATTACCCTTCTTGGATAACCTTGTCAAGAAACAGGTACATCTTATGCTTATATTCATAGTTCTTAAAGACTGGAACTTTTAAGAGGAATAATTTTCCAAGTTCCTCATGGTTAATGCTGATGCTTCTGAATACTGAAGAAGGTTGGCAAAAAGGAAGAATGTGGTAGCTTTATGGGAACTTAAATAGTTCAACAAAAGGAGGATAATTTTCTTCAGCTAGATCCATTGATCTTAAAACTGAATGAGAAGTAACAGTAGAGCTTCTTTGGTTTGACAGAATTGTGATTGTGTCATGTTGTGATTTATAGTTATGCTGTTTAATGTTGCTATCATTAGAGTTGTACCAAACAGTGCTTTTTAGGAGGTCATTTGCTGAATTTTCCATGCCTTATTGAGATATTTGGCAGCTGTTATAGGGAAACCAATTCTCTTTAGTGTTTACTGGTTAGATATTGCTTGCCTTCTGACCCACTGGATACTGGAACTTTTCAAAACTTGCTCTTTTTAACAAATAAAAATGTTAACTCTTTACACAGTATTTCTTACCTTGGAAGGCTTATAGAGAGAATTTAGGTATAAGTCTCTCCTACACTGAAAAGGTTAAGAAGTTGCTGGTACTTATACCTGGGGAAATAAAAAGTAGGAATGATGTGGGATTTGCGTCTTAAATGTGATTCAAGAATATAAGCTTTCAGTACAGCCAGTGGGATTTAGTCAAAACAGTTAACCCTGTAGGCTTCTTTGGCATCTCTGATATCTGTAGATACAAAGGTCTGAATTTAAACTTAAGCTTCCTGAAAACTTGTATATTCTGCCTGTTGTATTTTTATATACATGGAGCCCAAAGAGAATTAATGCAGAATCGCTCAAAGGGAAGTTACTTCACAACACTGATGTCTCAAGAGTTTATTTTCTACCATGTGATAAATTCTTATCTGTATTTTGCTGAGCCTGAGATACTAGAAACTGAAGGCTCAGACATCTTTTTCAAAAGAGATGAGATCCTTTGTAGCTGCTCTAAAAGAGTTTTGTCCAGATGTGATGGAAGGATCCACAAGACATCCACAAATCCCAGTGGCTGTAAGCCTTGAGCTGAATGTTAGTCATTTGTGGAGGTGGGGTCATTGTTTAGTATTTGGTACGTTTTTGAAGAAATTCATGGACAATGTGGTACTTTTAAGGAGGCTGCTTGATTGCTGCTTATCACTGCTGTGGGGAGAACAAAACTGTGCAGCTGAGCTTGAGTCAGACCTGCTGTGAAAACCACAGGTGATTCACAGCCCAGACTTTGCCAAAGTTGAAAGTGGATTTTCCTTTTGGAAACAGATAATCGAGGCCAGAATCTGTGAAGTCAGAGGTATGGTAGTTGACTACTTCCTCATTGAGAAAAACTTAGATGGTAATATAAAAGGACTCAGAAGCTACTGTAGAAGTAGGAAAAGGTTTTAAAACTTATTAAAGTGGCATATTAAATATATAACATTTTTTAACTTCATCCACTTTAATGGTCATAGTCTCCAACTCAAGCTTGGGGGTCACCTCTAAATACTTGACAGCATTGCTAGCAAGGGAATTGATGTTTCTATTTTAATTTCTCCTGATTTATTAAGACTCTTTTTTTGCACAAATTTTGAGGCTTCTGTAGATAATATTCAAGTTATGGGTTCGTTCAGATTGAAGGGAAAAAACATCTTTCTTCAAACAAGGTTAATTTTCTAGTGTAAGGCATGTCATATAATATATTTAATCTGGTGGTTCTCAGGACTTAAAATTTCAGAGTAGTTGCAGTAGCTAAAACTGCAGCTAGGTTACTCTAATAAATTAATACTGAAAACTCAAATATTCTTGGAACCATCAGGTCATACCACTGACAGAACTTGCTACTTCTGGGTTATTCTGCCTCTTATCATAATGTAGATCTAAGAATTTCAAAGCCAAATCCCAGAAGAAGGATTAAAAGAAACTTCAACTGCAGAAGTCTCTGAAGTAGACCTGAATGCTTTACCCTCAGTTAGAGGTGGGTCTTTCTAGTGTGAAGGTGGGTTTTAGGCTGTAGGAGTTGGCTGTATGAAAAAAAGGGGAAAACCTGCTGTTCAAACCTCTCCTCATGGGAAGGCTTCCCAATATTGTCTGTTGTGGTTCTTCTCTATTGTCTGTGTTCCTATTCCTGTGGTTTGCAGTCAGTAGGTTCTGGAAGAGAGGATGCTGCTTTTAAATTTGCTATTGCTGCTGTCTCCCAGAATTACCTTCTTCTGGTACAGATTTTTGTACCCAAAGGACTATATTAGCTTGAAAGAAAAGTTCTAAATGGGGATTGTCATGGTGATGATTCATACTAGTTCATATTTCCTGCATGGTTTTGAAATTGTGTCTCTGGCAAGAAGTGAATGATGCAGGGCATGCCTGTAGTGAAGGGATGAGCCTGTTTATGATGATCTTTCACACTTTATTGCCTGTAGAAATCTGCTGCTTTTCTACTTCTGTGTTACCATTTGTTTCTTTTTAGAATTAATTCCAATCAAAGTTGTGAAGAGAAAGTCTTTGAGTTTGCTGATCACCAGGTAGATAAGAATTATTTTTAGAAAGTTCTAAAGCAAAATAACTAAACAGGGTTTCTTTTAGAGAACTGTTGAGTTCATTTTATTTTTCAGTGCAGTATTTCCTGCACTTCAGGAATATTAATTTTTAAATGTGAATTCTGAATAAAAACTTTGACCCTGAAATAAAATATTATAAAATATCCTGATGTCCTGGTGTTCTTCTTAAGCAAGGCCTGGAAAGAGAGTTCACTCTAGCTGTGAAAACTAGGGATTGTTTGCCATATGTGAAAAGAAAATATTCTTCTGTAACAAAATGCGTTCTTTAAAAGCTTGAGGTATTTCAGTCTAGGCTGAAAGAAAAATGTTTTGTCTGGCATATCTATGTTACAAGTTGCTGCTGAATAAAAGTGTAGGGTGTCTTTCACACCTGAAGTAGAAAAGCCACTGCAGAGGAGCCTCCACAGATGTACACCCAAGGCCTCTGTCTGTACAACACACGTCCTGGTTAAATGGATGCACAATCAGTATCTGTGGTTTGCTTGCAGAATCTATATCAGAGGAGAGCCACATGAGGAATCTGGTGCATTTCAGGGTTGGGGAGAATGTTTTCATCATGCAAACACATATTCTGAAAGCTTTAGTTTTGTACAGGAAGTTGTTATTTTTTCCAGAATTATTACACTGACGTGGTCTTTGTGGCTTGCCTGAAAGGGTTCTTTTTTTTTTTTTTCCTCCTGCCATCAGAAAGCTAGCTCCTATAATGTATGGGTGAAGTCTAGGGCAGTCTTAGGACTGCTATAGGGCTGTTCAGCTGGTTTTTGTATATGCCAGAGAACAGCTGTGGAGGGTCAGAAGCAAAAGGCTGGCCAGTCTCTGAATTCTCAGATCTTTCAATGTCTAGAGGAGGAAGAAGAATGATAAAGATATAACAAAAAATATTCCAGAAACTGACTACATGTTAGCACCCTAACTTTAAGCATATGTGAGCACACTATTTTTTTTGTGCCTATGTATACTTTCTCTTTCTTTTTGCTTCATCTAGTTTGCCACTGTAATTGCAGAAGCGGCCAGCTTGATGTCCGGGAGCTGATCTCTCTGTACCCCTTCCTGTTGCCAACTTCCTCTTCATTTATCCGGTCCCACCCCCCTCTGCACGAGTACGCCGACCTGAACCAGCTGACCCAAGGGGACCAGGAGAAGATGGCAAAGTGCAAACGATTCCTCATGAGTTACTTGAACGAGGTCCGCAGCACCGAGGTTGCCAATGGCTACAAGGAGGATATTGACACAGCTTTACTCAAATTGTATGCAGAGGCCAATCATGAAAGCCTGCTGGATCTCTTAGTTTCAGAGAACTTCTGTTTGTTAACAGATAGTGCTGCCTGGCTGGAAAAACACAAAAAGTAAGTGGATTTTTTTTATTATTGCACCTTCTAGGCCAGATAACACCTTCTAAACAGAGGGAAAAATTGCCTTAGATGCTCTTGGCTTCTAGAACAATCTGTTTGAGTACTTGTAGTTCCTGTGCTTACACTTGTCCAAAAGACAACTCAAGTCTGAATTAGCATTGTTGGCATTTTAAAATGTTGGTGAAAAGCTATTACTTGAAGTGTAAGGTAAAGGAAATGAAAGAATTCTGTTGTTATCCTGGTAAATGCGGAATTATTCATGAAGTCTGTATCCAGCACAAAAATAAAGAATTGGTGAAAAAAGTCAATTGTTTGTCCTTGTGATAATGGGAGAGTGGAATGGCTGCAGTAGTTGTACATAGGCAGAATGAAAAGATACCTTAAAGCATGCACTACCTTAGGTAAAAGGTATCAACCAGTTAGTGACTTTAAAGTTGTAGTTGCTTATTCAGGGAAAGAGCTCTTATAATTGCAAGATTTCTGTGTTCCACTGATTGACCAAAAAGAGATTCCTTAAGATAACTGCAAATGACTTCAAACCAGAAATGCCAGCAGGCAGAGAATTTACTCTCATTAAGCAGGAAATATTAGAGAGTAAACGTGTAAAATACAAACTCCAGGCTTATGTAGTATGTCTATTTTAATTTTTGTTTCTTTAGCTTTAAACTGCCTGGTGCAGTAGTAGCAACTATAATGGTGAGGAAGAGTCTTTAATTGTGATAATATTTGGGGTGATTTCATTGATTTCAGGTGTTTTGTTAAAGCTTTTTGGTAAGTGTGGTTTGTGTGGCATACTTTTGCAAGTGTAAATTGAATCAATGTATGGACATTGTTCCATGAGCACAGCCATTACAAAACTTGGCATTACTTTTCTTAGAGTACACAAAAACAGCTCTGTAGTTGCACTGTACAAAGCTCTTCTTTGCCTGACCTGACTCCATGCCACAATAAAGAAAAACGTTTCTGATAGTAAAAGAGAGTTTTAAATAAACACATAATAAAAGATAAGTTAATGACAGCTCATAAACAATTGGATGAGTAGTTACTTGGAGGTGTGTGTGTTATGTCTGTACACAAAACTGGCAGAATGGCATGGGGAGTATATGTAATTGGGCACATACTTTATGTAAGTTGGATCTAGTAACTACAAACTGTCTTGGGGACAGGAGTGATGGGGACACACTTTTAGGGCAGAACTTGTCTCCTTTGATTCATAAAATCAGCCTACAGAGACTTGTTCAAGTGTAGACATGGACATGTACATGTCATTGTAAGCCATTATTTGTTGTACTCTGTACTAATCAGTCCATAATGAAATTAATGGGTAGCAATTTTAATATTATCTTGTTTTTCTTTACAGGTATTTTGCTCTTGGTCTCCTGTATCACTACAATGGTCAGGATGCTGCAGCACTTCAGGTTAGAATAAAGCTTTTAGTGTCATCTGTAAACCATCCAAAATACTGTTTTAGCTCTGAGATATAAAAATATGAGGCCTTAATTTATCTGTTTGAAAAGCTGTGATATTTGTATATGTATGTATGTGTATATGAGAAATTTGAAACTTATGCCAAGACTTCCTTGAATAAATTAATATGCTAGATGTGATAAGTCTGAAGAGCTTACTGAAGTTGACAGCTATTTAGATGCTGTCAGCATAATCTTTTTAAAGCAAAACTGTACAGACCAGAACATATGTTTATACTCCTAAAAGATGGACAAAAGTGCCAAAATAATCAAGCAATGACTTTAAAGATATTTATGGGGCTCAAGGATCATGTCCTGTGCTGATTGATCTGTATACACACAGCAAAACAGTGTTGTAATCTCATGGCAGACACTGACAGCAATTGAGAATTTATTTCCTTACCTGGTGATCTGTGTGTTTCAGATGGGTTAGTAATCCCTTTGAGAACCTTCCATCTGATGTCACTAATACTAGCAGTGGCTTATACACTGCAGAATAAATAATTGTGTTCTTGCTGTCTGCAAAATTTCATCTAGAGAAATTAGAATGTTCTTGATGTGTCTCAGACCATATCCAGTATATTAAGTTTGCCTTGCTGTGTGGCTCTTTGAATACATTAATCACAGTAACCCTATCAAATGCATTCAGGTCAGTTATGTAAATAGCAATAATGGCCTGAGAAAAAAACAGGTAAGGTCAACAAAAACACATTTGTCATGGGCAAAAACTCTTTGATTCTGCAAAAAGCAAGGATTACTGCTAAACTGGTCTACTAGGTGTGGCACATTCTAATTCCAACTATTCTAAAAATAATATCACGTGGTATTTGTAATTCTTCAGTCAAAATGAAGGAAAAGCAGAAAACCAGTTTTTCTTCTAAATTGTCTTGTACACACAGAACACATGAAAAGTACACCGTACCTTGGAGAAAAGGACTTTTGATAAAAGCTTTCTTTGTGATTAGTGTATCTCCTTTAGTCACTCTCAGAATGAGAGCCCACATGATATGGGGCTTGAATTGGATGAATGTGGCAGGTGCAAGACAAGGGTGTGATGGCAAAAGTGAGTGACCAGCAATGTTCCTTGCAATTGGTGTTCTTGTCAACCCCTAGTTCCACAAGTTTTGCACTTTTAGTAGCTCACATAAATTTGGAGGTGGAAGAGCCAGTACATTTTTATGCACTTTGATCTGTGTGTTTTTGTTGCAGTTATGGGTGAAAATAGTTGATGGAGACATTGAAGATTCTACACGTTCAGATCTCTATGAGTACATAGTAGACTTCCTTACGTTCTGCTCAGACCAAGAGCTAGTGTGGAAGTACTCTGAATGGATTTTACAAAAAAATGAGGAGGTTTGTGATTGATATACTTTTCACAGAACATGAGTATTTTCCCTGCAGTGATGTTTGGGTTTTCCTTAATGATAATTTTTCTTAATAGCTGATTGGACCTTTTGCAGGATATTTAATGCCAGTTAAATAGTGATCAGCAGAAGAAAACTTGCAGGTTTCTCAATGCATCCAAGTCCCTTTATTAGCAAGTGCTAGTGATAATTGCCTCTTTTTATTTGGAAGACACAGTTTAGGGCATGAAAAATACAGCATGTCTTCTGTTTTCTTCATATTGAGTAAGATAATTTTCAAATCTTTAAATAAATAAATTAATCACTTGGCAGATTAGCTGTTGCTGCTGCTTTTTATTTTAAAGGGATGGGTGGTATCTGTCTACACCAGGACATGGAATAAATAGCCTCCATTCAAGACAAAATTTTATTGCTAAAAGAATTAACTTAAGCTGCCAAAAAAATAAAATAAAATTGTGTGGTGTTTGGTGTTGTATCAGACAGTCTGTGCTGTTAGAACTTGTCACTGCCTGATTTATATTAATTTAAGCATAGCTATTTTGTGCATTGTCAGATTTCTAAGCTTTTGGTTTGGTAATTACAGAAATCTTTTGTCTTTCTCTGTCTGTATCATCACATGTGAAAAGACTTAGAACATTCTGGTCTCTAATTTGAGCTTTCCTGCTGCAAAGGCTGAAGTCTCTTGCTCTGTTGTGCAACTCCATTCAATACTTTTGTGGAAGTTGTGCCCAAGCCAAGGTTTATAGGCTGGACAATGTATAGACAGCAAGTTAAGGTAGTGCAGATAGGAGTGAGTGATATCACAATAAGAACTGAGTAGTGCAATCCTGTGGTGTTGAGCAGGGTTTTGTGTTTATCTTCCTGAAAAATGTATTAACAATAGTTCTATTCCTTTTTCATTTTAAATACTTGTTTAATAAAATGGTGCCATTGAGTTCCTAAATGACTAATTAACTGCCAATTAACTCTTTCTAGGTTGGTGTACAGATTTTCACTAAAAGGCCTTTGGAAGAGCAGGAGAAAAACAATATTAATCCAGATGATATCATCAATTGCCTTAACAAATATCCTAAAGCACGTGTCAAATATCTAGAACATCTAGTACTGGAAAGAAAAATACAGGTGAGTTCTGTGAGAATGCTAAAAATAGTCATAAGATTCAGAATGCAGATTGTGATCAACAAGCCTGAAAATAGGCAGTGTCTGGAAGAAATCAGCACAGTATGAAGTCTTCCAACTGTACTCAGAGTAGGGTAGGAGTGTTTTTAAGAGGAGGAGTGGATCTTTCATTATTTTGAATTTTTCAGTGCTTTTAATAAATAGACAGTTACTTATGTCTCCTCAGACTTAGGGGGTTTTTTTACATCTGGTTATTGCATACTTTTCTCTATCACTGATGAGGCTCAAATCATCTTCTGGTAAGATCACAGAAAGTAATCAACAACAGGTTGAGCAACTGCTGTTCCTGTTGCACTGTGGCAGCAATATATATACATAAGAATATTTTATTCTTTCTGGAGAGATCTGAACAATTAACAATCAAATTAAACCATGCACCCTTCACTAGAACACAAAACCACTATTGATGCTGAATGCCCCAAAGATGCTTTCAAAAGTCCTAAGTGATAGTGTATTATACTCATGGGGGGTTTTGCTAAATACAAAAGCAGCCAAATCTATTTGGGTATAAGACATTTTAAGCACAGGAGAATTCCTTTAACCTGGAAATTAAGCAAGGAAATGAACACTGAAGGAACTCTGCAGAACTGATGGTCAGTGCACTAATTCACATTCTTCAAATGCACATCAGATCAGTGGTTTCCCCTTATTGGTGTTGCAGGTGTGTTACACCATGACTGATGAATGTACTTGTCTGATGTCATGGATATTTCTAAACTAACTTTTTGAGTTAAACACAGTGCCTTGTGAAATATTTTCACAAATATTTTACTATTAAATCTATCTGTTAGTAAAAGCTGAATTATAAATCAATCTTAATCTTTAAAAATTACTAGATTGTTGTGAATGATTTAGTGAGAATGTTTAAAAGAGTCAAATCATCAGTAAGTTTTAATAAATATTGGATTACACAAAAAACACTGTGCCTTTAAATTGCTTTTTATGTCTGCTGGCTTTGTAAGATTTTATTGCAGAAATAGAACAGGTCAAAGAACATACCTGAATATGAGGAATCCTGTATTTACAGTATGGTTTGTGAGACTGCTCTGAATTAAGTTATCTACCTGTATGGACAAAAAACTTTGTGATTAATGCAAATTAGATAAGTTAAACCAATTTCTATGTAATGAAGTAAATACTGATCACTGTTATTGCTGGGGCCAAGAGATTTGTAAACTGAGCTAACATTGTTCTATTCATCTGTAGAAAGAAAAGTACCATACTCATCTAGCTGTCTTGTACTTGGAGGCAATACTTCAGCTAAAATCTGTGACCACAGATAATTGTACAGAAACAACTGAACTGGTGTTGAAACTTCGCAGTCTGCTTCAGAAATCTGATCTTTATAGAATTCGCTTTATTTTAGGTAGGTTGCATGTTGTCTGTTATAAATGCTGTATGTCATTTCCAAATAATAGTCCTTACAAGGACAGAAAACTGAAAGATCTAAGGTTGAGAAATCTATTTGCCAAGGGCTTGTTTGTTACCCATAACCCTGGAACTCACTCTGGGGTTCATGTTAAATAAAAACATGAGCATCTTTTTAAGTGAAAAGAGCAACATATGTATTTCTGTTGGCATAAGGCAAACAACAGTTGATCTAAATATTTTCCTTGATCAGTGCTTACAATGGTTAATTTTTAATATTTCATCTGCTGGAATGCAAACATGCAATGCAATTAAGCAAGCCAAGTGTTTAAATCTTCTCTGGTTTGGAGGATTATGGCTGAAGAATGATGGAATAGTGGATGAAAAGGAAGTGACTTTTTGAAATTCAATGGGAAAAAATCTAGTGTATGTGGAAATAAAAATGGCTGAGCAGCAGCTAAAATAATTTGCCACTGTTTATTATTGTGTTGCCTTTCCAGGCAGCAAAATGTTATATGATGGATAATGTACAAGTAGAACATTGTCATTGAAACTCTTGTTCTTTTTAATCTTTTAGTCAATTTTTAAACAAATTTTTCAAGGCAAGAATTACAGAACAGATTATTCTCTTGAAATCCATGTACTCAAAAATAAAGGATTTCTCACGACTAGTCTTACATTACATGAAAGTGAGATTAATTCAAGCTAGCATCTTCCTCCTTGATAACCAAAACATTTTGGTGAGAAAAACATTGTATTTCCATGCATTTTACATAGGCCTATGCCAAATCTTTGTCACCTTTACAGTAATTAGATTATTTTCTACTTTATTTTGAAACACAGATGAACTTGCCATTTTACCTGCCTATTGCTGACACTTAAACTTTCAGCTGGATTAAGCGTTTGTAGTGTCCTTTTCTTAAAGGGAAGGACTATTTGACTTTTATTGTCTTTCATGAAGATTATTCTGTGACCTCCTATAATATTGGGAGAAGCAGTTTAAAATATTGCTGCTTCATCTTACAGTTTGTTGTACATGGTAGCAGTATCTGCTAGAATTTAAAAAGTGTCACTGACAGTGGTTTATCACCTGTTATTAATTTATTTGTCCCATATTTTGTGGTGCTCTTTTTTTTGAGGTGTGTTTCCATACATCTGAGCATTCCTGTACTTACAAGCATCTACCTTCTCTCTAGTTGACATGACTGGGAGAGGAAGCATTTGTCTCCTCCACTGAGCACATATCACCTTGTTTCTCATTTAACAGACAAAATCCAGGGCACAGACCTTCACATGGAAAGTGCAATTTTATATGGGAAGCTGGAAGAACATGAGAAGGCTTTGCACATCCTTGTCCATGAGTTGAAGGACTTCCATGCTGCTGAGGATTACTGTGTGTGGAACTCTGAGAACAGAGAGGTGCAGTACAGGCAGAGGCTTTTCCATCTGCTGCTGTCAGTGTATTTGGCTCCAGGCAGTTCGGATTGCGAGCTCGTCATGGCTGCTGTGGATCTCTTGAACAACCACCCTGCAGAGTTTGATGCAGGGCTTGTTCTGCAGGTGGTGCCTGACAGCTGGTCTGTGCAGCTCCTCTCCCCATTCCTGGCTGGAGCAGTGAGACAAAGCATTCACACAAGAAGAATGACTCAGGTGGCACTTGGCTTGGCACAAGCTGAAAACTTAATTTACAAGCACGAGAAGGTATGTTACTGGGGTAAAGCACTTCAAAGCTTTAAATTGAATCCTTTGATATACAGTAATCAAAGAAGTTTTCATGTCTTTGGGATTTATTAGGGGGTTTTTTTGTTGGTTTTTTTTTTTTTGCCATGACTACTAGATTCAAAATTAATTGTATGTTTTTTCTGTAAAACAAAGGGAACATAGGGTCTTAAAATAGGAATAACCTTGGTGAGCCTCTGGGCTGAATATGAAGTGAATCTGGGATTTGCAGGTTACCAAAGTTCTTGCAGAAACTATAACAAGTGTGAGTTAGCATTCCTTTTACTAGGAGGGAGTGTCAGTATTTCGGATTAAATTTTTTTTACAGTGTCACCTGTCAAAATTTGTTAAAAAAATTATCTAGTACTTAGTATTAATAGAAGCTTGTTAGTAGATTTTGTTAATGGTAAATTCAGTTGTGAAGCTTTCTTCTATTCCTAGGTAGGACAGTGTTGCTTAGAGTTCACAGCAGATTCTTTAAATTGTTTTTGTTTTATTCATTTGCAATTATGCTCCATCGTTTCCCTTCCTTTCTTGTTAGATTCACATTTGGATTTTTCCCCCTCTCTTTAGGTTAAACAAAAAGGAGCCCCAATTCTTCTTTCAGACAAAAAGGTGTGCCAGGTGTGCCAAAATCCTTTCTGCGAGCCTGTGTTTGTAAGATACCCGAATGGGAGTATGGCCCACACGCACTGTGCTGCAAACAGACATCTCAATTCCAATGTGACTCATCACTCTCCCAGCTCCAGCAATCAGACTTGAAATATTCCCACAGTTCCCATGAAAAGTGGGCTGGAAAGGAAAAGGTGCAGCTACTTTAAGTATAAATCAAGATGGACAGCTAGTTTTTGGGTTAATGGGAAGACTTCCAGTAAATATAAAATACTGCTACTTATCTTTTATGATTTCTAATGAATGTAGATAGAAAAGAAAATTCACTACCAGACATGGAGAGGTGCAAATATGGGCTCTTCTGTGAATAGGAGTAAACACTTAAGAGAAAAGGAGCCTTCTCGTCACAGTGAGGATGAATGTTACAGAGTGAAGGCAAACAGTTATTTTAAGAATTGTCACTTTGCACTGACTGTGGTGTTGATGAATTTGTGGAGGGGAAGATGGCATCTATTGGAGTTGGAATTCTTGAAGAGTGATGGGACAAGATTGGCATTGTGCAGCTTACTATGAAGACAGATGTCCATGGATTTTAGTGCTTGCTGCAGCATGTCTTCTTTTGGGCTGGATTATCTTCCCCAGGATCACATTGTCAACTTCAATTTTTTGCTCTACAAAATGTTGGCTTTTGATGCACTTTTTAGTACCTCCCTCCCATCCACCTGCTCTATGGAATTTACATGTAAGCACTGCTCTGTGAGGTTTCTGCTCTTGCAGTTACTGTAATGTACTGAGTGGAAACCAATAGCCTCAATCACATGGTGAGCTTGGAAGAAAAAAAAAATTGTCTGGTCAGACTGTAGTCACTTTTATATGGGGGAAGAGGCCCTGACTTTAATACTGATTTATTTATTAATATGCAAATATGCTGTACATACAGTTGAATAAATTGATCTTATCTAGCATTTCCTTGGAGGATTAAGATGTAGCTGATACATAAGTGTACAGATTATGTGCTAAGTGTTTGCTATAACATAACTTAGGCAGGTTGGAACTCCACAAAAATAGGTTTTAGTGCTTATGGATGACTTTGTGCAATCAAAACCACAGAGAGAAGGTATAAAATTATAAGAAATCTGCAAAAGTGCACTACAGGGGTACTGGGTTTTTTATATTCTATTAAATATTCTGTGAACTAAAATTTTTCAAATAACACAGACCCCTTACTTAACTGCCCTCATATGTATGCACATTGCTATTTAGCCATTTTAAAGCAGTTGATTTAAAAGATGCAGCTTCCCCCAAGAGAGGTTAAAATGACAACTTTAAATAAAAGTTAAGTACTGCAAAATGGAAGCATTTCTTTTAATTCTTTAAAGCTCTAATAAACACCAGGCTTACTGACCAGCATGCAGTTGAGTTAATATGGCTGCTCCCTGTTTCAGAATTACAAATCAGTAGAGACTTTCAGCAAAATGGCATGTCTGCTTGGTCCTTTCTGGAATCACAGAATAAGCTGCATTGGAAGGGATTCATTGGCATAATTGAGTCCAGGTCCTGGCCTCACACAGGACACCCCAGAGCCACACCATGTGCTCAGTGTTGTCCAGATGCAGCCTCTTTGGCTAAAGAAGCTGCCTTCTAGTACAGTGCTGCCTCCAAGAAGGGGCAGCAAGACCTCATCCAGGGAAAAAGGATATCCCTCACTTTCTCACAGAAACATGCCATGATTTGGGGTGAAAGGGACCTTAAAGTTCATTTATTCCAAACCACCTGCCACAAGCCGGGGTACCTGACAGTAAACCAAGTTCTTTAAAGCCTCATCCAGCCTGGCCTTGAACACTTCCAAGGATGGGTTGTCCATAACTTCCCTGAGCAATCTCTGCCTGTGCCTCACCACCCTCACAGTAAAGAATTTCTTCCTGGTATCTGCTCTATACTTGCCCTCATTCAGCTTAAGGCCATTCCCCTTTGCCCTATCACTACATGCATCTGTACAAAGTCTCTCTTCAGCTCCCTTGCTGCCTCCCTTCAGCTTCTGGAAGGTGCTGGGAGGTCTTCCAAGAGCTTTCTCTCCAGGGTGAACAGCCCCAGTTGTCTCAACCTGCCTTCATAGGAGAGGGTCCCAGGCTCTACTTGAGGTGTGGAGTACTTTGCTTTAAAGCAAAAGACCTTTGAATCTTTCTCCTTCCTGATTTTGAAATCAGGAAAGTATAACTGTTGAGTTGAATTTTATTTTCAAAAGCCCAAGTTAAGAATTTTGTAGTGCTTTGTACTAAAACATGTAAGCCACATTTAGTGAGAGGCACTTCGAAAGAAGGCAAGTGTGGGCATTTCTGATTCAGTTCTGGCATAAGTGCTTCTGCTGTGGCACTGGTATAAGCAGATTCTCTATCTTGTAGTCATGGGTTTTGACCACTGTGTATGCAACTGGCAGTAATGGTATAGAAAAATTTGTAGCCCCCTGTCCTCAAAAACTTGCTGGTAAGAGTGAAAGTGATTTTTGTAAAGACCCTATAAACCTTTTGTGTACACTAGCATGCATTTCTTAAGAAATACTTTCTTTTGCTGCCAGCATCCTAAATGTGGTTTTGTTTCTATTTAGTAAGGAGGTACTGAAATAAGGACCCCTTCATGATTTAGAGTAATTTTAGCCACTTGGTAGTGATGAACTACTGCTGCAATGGAATAAAGATCATTCCAGACCTCAGAAAAGTTCTTGCTATTGCATGAAAAAGTATGTCTATAAAAGATAAACAATTCTTTATTAAAAGTCAGTATCTTTTTGCAGGAATGTACTTCGGCTAAAATGCAGCAAAACCAATAATTGTACATACAGAACAAATTCAGAAAACAGAATAATGCAAGCCAGATTTTTGCAATCAAGTGTGGTTAATATTTAAGTTGAGGACATCTAGTTCCTTTAAGCCCCCAAAATGTGGAGTGGAAAAAATTGACGTTGGATTCATATGTTGTTACCTGTTGCTTTGTTGAGTTTTTACTAGAACTCATCTGAATGAATTAACATGGAAATCCCACGGTAACTAAAGGAAAAAGCAAAGAAAGCCAATGTGAGGCTGAGGCAGAGCAAGAGCTCAGCAGGGAGGTGGCAGGTGGATGATTTTCTATCCTATGTGTGCCCAGCACAGGAGCAACTGGGATAACTCTCAACCAGAGGAGATGTCAGCCCACATCAGAGTCATGTGTGGTGTTCTGTGCTTTGTCACCAGGAAATTGGTGAAAGGTCTGCATTCAAATTTCTTTAGGTGGGACAACTGAACACCCCCTGTGTAAGAGAGCTTCCCTCTGGGGAACCTGAGTTCATTCCTTCTTTTTTTTTGGCACTGTGAGTTTGCTGATTCCTGGTTTATGCACCTGAAATCCTGGGCCAGCATTGCTACTGTGGTAAGTTATGACTGCAGCAGCACAGAGGGAGTGAACAGGGAAGGAACCAGATTTGGGTGTTAATTGCTGACTGCATATTTGAAGGAGAAGAGCCAGAAAAGAGGAATATTTATCTGACCATTCTTCTAGTTTGGGAATGAAATGCTTTCTGGGAATTAAAGCTCAATGTGAACTTTTTATCTCTAGTTAGGGAATATGGTATCTAAGACCTGCCCTTGGAGAGTGGAGATTCTGTCAAAATATTTATCCTAAATTTAGCTGTTGCTAAATTATTTGAAATTCATCTCCCTCACTTTTTCCAATGAGCCTCTTCCAACTTTGTATGTGTGAGAACCAAAAGAGTAGTGCAAATGTTTTTTAATGTGACCCTGTCTGATTCAGAACATAATAAATGAGATTACTCTCTTACACTGATGCCTCTGCAGATACCAAGACACATTTGTCTAACCTGTGACCTCCAGTTACTGAAATACTGCAGCTTTACTTTTTTAGCCATCCTTTTTTAGCCATACTACAGATGTGTTGGTACATACAAAAAGCACTTGTTAAACTTTATTCTACACTTTCATATCTCCACACTTCCTCACATAAAAATTACTATGATGTGTGTATGTCTTCATATGCAGGTTTTCTCTCTTTAAGTAAAAGGAAGAATAATAAAAAAATTGCTCAGAATCTGTCACTCTGCTCAAAATAAGATTCATGGCTGTGTATTCATGAGAAAGAATTCAGTTGCATCTTCATTTCTTTTGTTTAAATGGATAAGTTTTCACATTGAGATCAGTATTCTTGTAACAAGCACTTGGGGTTTGTTACACAGAACACACCACAGATAGCTATGACCTGATTTGTTCAGACAGCCCACACTGAGATGGCTCAGGTGTGCACAGGAGTCCAGACTACAATGAGAATTTCTCTCTCTTTGCTCCTCTTCTCCCAATCTCCAGAAACTTTCCAGCCTTTGTTACCTGATTAGTATCACTCTTCTAGCACTTAACTGACATGGGTACAAATCTCAAGAGGTCTGGGGGACCCCTGAGCAGATCTGTCTTCAGTAAAATGTCACTTTATTACTCAGCCACACAAAGCCCTACTAATGTGAGCTGTGGAAAAGTGGTGGTAGGGACAGAGTATGTGTGTGTTTTCTGAGAACTTTATTACATGTTTAAACACACAAGCATTACCCTGACTGCTGAGTCTTTATAACAACATCTGTTCTTCGCAGGACTCCTGTCCTGAACGACATTAAAAATATTTTGTTTTATACTGTTCTATCAAGAAGTAATTTTTTTATTTTATTACTTTTCTGGTTTGATGCAGTCTCTATTCAGCATGGCTCTAAGTATTTATTAATATCCTGCTGTTCATAACAGGCAGCAACTAATACATTTTCATTGTGAGCTCTCTTCCTATTGCCTGTATTTGCTAATTAATTTTTCTCTTGCTGTACAACACTTTGGGGCTTATGCCTTGTGAACACTGGTAATTAAATGTGCTGCTACTTTTTAAGGGAAAAGAAGAAAAGTTAATAACATTCTGTAATGTATGATTGATTTCAAAATTGAAGTTCCCCTGCAGTAAATTTGTTCAGATGGAGGTTTGTACTGTTAAGGCTTTTGGATTTAGTGGTTATATTGGTGAACATACACAGCAGTATGTGGAATGTACAAATGTATAAATATGTTGATTTTTAATAAAATAGAATCTTTTAATTACATTTGTCACGGATTCATAGATACATAAACCCTGGAATGGGAATGTCCAAGTGTAGGGAAAAGATTAGAGGATAGAGGATTCATCAGGGTCAGATCCCTGACCTGTGGAAGTGAGGCTGGTGCTTACATACTCTGCAGAAGGCACTGGTGTTGGTGTTCCTCATCTTCCTCCTCACTGCTCAGGACTAATTCAGGGCCAAAGGACCAGCTGCTCCCCAGCTCCAGCAAGAGGGGCCAGAGCCACCACAGTGGCACTGTAGGATGAGGAAACCCCTGGAAAGGAAGGGTGCAAGGGCTGGTAAAGAGTGTGGTAAGCCAAGGAAGCTGGTGATCTCCAAGGGGAGTGAGAGAGTAATGCAAGGGAGAAGTGCAGAAGAGGAGTGTTTAGGGCATGCAGCTCTCCAGCCCAGCTCTGCCAGGCAGTGCTGCAGGACAGGTTGTGTGCACAGCTTACCTGATCCATCAGGGCAAAAAGCCAACACAGTCAGAGCTTCAGGGAAGGGCTTGTTTAGGAGTTCAGGTCTGTGTTCACTTGACAAGGTTTCTACAGCCCCATCAGGTAAGGTTTGCTCCTTTGGCTGGAGTGAAGGCTGTGGGAGCATTGGTGGGTGCTCAGGATGCTCTTAACAGGGTGTTTGGGATCCAAGTGTTGAGTGCAGCACAATGCTGGAAGGAATGAAAAGCTAACACAACAAGCATGACTTTATTAGCTCAGCCAGCAGGAAATACACCCTGGAGAGGCCTGGTTTGTATTTCCCATCCATCCATCCATGGAAAGGTAACACAAAAAGCATTAAGCCCCAAACCCAGTTGTGACTCCAGCACAGTGGGATTTCAGCTACTTTTGCCTCTAGACAGTGGTTAGAAAATGGTCAATGCTAATCATCCAGATTGTAACTCCTTCCAAGACAAATAATCAATGGAGTATAGGCTGAGTTGAGGCAGAAATGAGTCCCAAAGGTCCAGTTCACTGCAGCAACAGGACAGCATGGGGTCAAAGAGGCCAGGGCTGCCAGAAGAAAACTGATGGCTGAACACATGACAGGTTTTCAGTAGATAACAAGGCTGATTACAGTGCCTAAAAATCCAATAGCAGTCATGAACATCATTACCAACGCCTATAATTGCCAATAACCCCCTGAAGGTATTGTCCTGTAACCACCTTGTCAATATGGTATTTGCACTGAGTGGGGCCTGACCTCCCAATGCTTGTTAAATCCTAGAAAAATCTAGGCTGGTTGAGTTCTGGGGAGATGATGTTGTCCAAGCCCAACTTAATGCAGGGTCATCCTGTGTTAGGTTACTTGTCTTGTTTTAAACCAGTGTTGGCAAACTTGAAACCAGATTGGCAATGGCCCAAGGGTCTTCCTGATATGTTTTACCAGAGGCATGTATTGTTTAAATCACCAAAATACTTTATTAAAGAAAGATAAAAGGCTAAAAGCTACATTTGTCTTGAATAAATAGTTTAATTTGTTTTGTGGTGTGGGTGCTTTTGTTGGTTTGTTTTTTGGGGGAGGGTATTTGCTAGTTTGTTTGTTTTTGTTCATTTTTGTTTCTCCAAATATTACAGTAAGACTAAATAAGCAGGGATTTCTAAAACTTAGCTACTTACTGGTGACATCTTCAAGATTATGCACTTTGTGCCTCTCTAACCTGGAGAAGTATATTCAAATAAAAGGCAAATTCTTTATATCTGTTTGAAAGTCAGAGACAGCATGCAAAGATGTTTCAATCCCTTTAGTCCCTGTAACATACAAGGTTACTCAGCAGTGTCATGCCAGAAAGCTCCCAGAGTGTGACAGAAAAGGGGTTTTTCTACTTGAATCACAAGCAGCTGAAGATGGGGAGGGAGGAGTACAGGATGGATTTGTATCTGCTTTTTTAAAAGATGTCATTCACTGGGGATTTGTATTTGCAAAGCAAAAGAAGGTTTTCATTTCTGTCCTTTTTTGATCCATCTTTAGGTTTTAACTTGTCATGTCTCATTTCAAAGCATCTCTGTGGCCTTTTGTGACACGCTGATTTGTCAAGCAGAAGTTTTAGTGTTCCTGCTTCAAAACCCTCCTGAAATCTCTTGTTCTGGATAGCAGCCACTCAGTACATCCCCTCCAGATACTGCAGTCAGTGTGTCAGGAGTACTTCCCATGGCTGCTCATTCTGTAGTGTGAATGGCCATAAGACTGTGCTGGTGTCATGGTTTAACCCCAACCAGCAGCTCTGTGTAAGCCCTGCTCACTAACAAAAATAAATATCTACATTATCAACCCTGTGCTCAGCACAAATCCAAAACACAGCCCCATGCCAGCCACAGAAAATCAACTCTATCCCATCCAAAACCAGCACAGATGGTCAAAACTAAAAACTACAAAGCCAAGAAATCTCAATCCCAGAGGAGGGAGGAGTCTCTTGCTAAGCTGCTGTTAATTATTGATGCCTCAATACCCTAAGCTTTTGGTTTTCCCATCTGTCTGATATCAAATCACAGGAGTGTGTTGTGTTTCATACCAATAATCACTTGTGCTGATAACTTTCCTCCCTGTGGAAGGGAAAAGGGGAATATTTTCTTGATTGAAGCCATGCCATTACAAGATTTGAAGGCAGCCAAAAAGAAGACCTGACAGGGCCTTTTTTCAAAGCAAGTGCCCTTAAAAGCACCTGATGGGCTCTGAATGCAAAAGCCAAGCCTCATGAAATAATGAGCTAGAACAATGCTTAAATGGAAAAAGCTCAGGAGTTGAGTAGGGAAAAGAAAATTCCCCACCTTGTGACTTTCCAAGCAGGTTTTGACTTCTGTGAGAGCAGAACAAACTTCAGTGACTTTTAAATTGCAGAGTTCCCTCCACCCAGCCCCTCCTCCCTGCCTTGGGAATGAGCCACGCTACTCCAGCTCTCAGGGGCTGCCAGGCTGCTCTGTCCCCAGGCCCCTGTGGGTCCCTGGCCACCTTCTCTTACTTGGCCACACCTTGTTCTTCTATATCTTCCTGGCTGCAGAGCTGTGTGGCTTTTGGGACAATGCAGGCTGGGCCCTGCCTGGAGCACTCCCTTTGCCTGGATTTGACAATTTTTCTCCTCCAGTCTTGTATCATATTCATACAGTTTGATATTAGGATTTAGTAAAATGCTAGAAGATAAAACTGAGGTAAAACTAAAGAGATTCCTGTCTTTATTAAATGATGTTGCATTAAATAAAAGCAAAGCTGTGCTCTAACTCAACAATTCATGGTCTCTTGGTAGCAATATCTTTTTGTGTTGAAATGTTTTCATACACCCACTACTTTAATGAAGTCTCTTTGGTGAAATGTTGTCTTCAATGATTTTACTAAGGAATCAGTATCTTATACATACTGTTTTAATACTAAAAAGGGTCTGAAGGCATTTATAAGCAGTCCTGTCACCTCCTGTCCAGCTCTGCAGAGGTCTGAGGAAGCCAAGGGGACAGCCCTGCTGCCTGAGGACTTGCATAACACAATAAATAGCAAGTATCTCTGGTGGGGGTTAGCTGGCAGAAGTGGAGGAAAAGATGAGCCCTATCCATATTTATTCCTCATGTTTTATCTAGATACTTGAGTGCTGCATAACCCAAGACCTAAGTGCTGTGTGCTATGAAAATCATAAAAAACCTAGCAACTTCTATGTGCTTATTTTGTGCATCATCAAAACTATCTGTTGTAGTTTTATACAACCCTCCTCCTGTTGTCACAGCACTGGGAATGTTCTGATATACAAAGTTTTTTCCTTTTGCAACATTTAAGGGGAAGAAAACTGTACCCAAGGTAGAAAATGACCTAATTTCTCCTTGAATACTGTCATGTCCTACCTGTGAAGTGATAGTGGTGGTTGTAAAACTGTGATCTCATGGATTGTACTTTCCAGTAGATGATACAACCACAATGTAGAGAAAGCAAGCAGCACCAGGACAAGAGTGAGTCCTCACCAGAGTAACCAGTCCCTGCCAGTATAACCAGTCCCTGCCAGTATAACCAGTCCTCTCCAGCATAACTGTGCTCCCTGCAGCTGTGGGGTGTTGTGGGGGCAGAAGCAGCTCCAGCACTGTGGTGAGCACAAAAATCAGAGGCAAATGTGCCACAGGCTCAGCTGTGCAGCAAAACCTGCTGTTCCAAGGGTGTCCTTTACTCATCCTTTTCCAATGGAGGCTTCTTTGAGCCAGTCCCAGCAGCAGGTGGGAGGCTGGGCACTCAAGAGGGGACATGTACAGGATCTACACTGCTCTTCCTAAAGTGCAGTGACAGAGATGCATCACAGATGGGTACCAGCTTCAGTGCCACACACCCTACAGCACAGCAACAACAATATTATAAAAAAAGGAATATTCACTCCGAGCATTCAGCTGACTTGGTGATGCCCCAGCTTGTGCACTTGAGCTGTTTCCTCAGTCAAATTACCCAGCCTGGCCTTAGGAGCAATGTGCTCTGATGGCACCAGCAAAGGTCACCAAACAAATCCACACAATAAAAAAGACTGGCAGCTTTATCTTTCATGGTATAAGGAGGCAAGTATCATGCAGAGGCAATGTTTATTCAGGTCATGCTTGTCACTCTGTGTGGATTCTTACCAGAAAATTTTAAAACCCGTAGACATGGCCCAAAAGATGAGTACATTTTTCCTCTCATGTAACCTTGGAGAATAAATTTCCAGCTTCAGCTGGAAAAGAGCTCTAACACTGTAGAGTTATGCTAGCAAGAAGCCCTTCTTCTTCCTCCCTGCTCCTTGCCCTAGTCACCTTTGAGACATTTTTATTCCATTTCCTGTCTCCCACTACCATATTTTAAAATGTGTGGCCTTGTAATAATGCAAGTTCCATTCCTGCACAGCCAACACATAAAGCTGATTAATTCAGCCTTTCTGTAATTATGCACACTGCTTCAATATAGTGTTTCACCCCTTAAATAGTGTTTGAAAAAAAGGTCACACTACATTGTTCCATCAATAGTACTTTAGAAACTGAAAAAAAAAACCCATGCCCACAGAAAATGTCAGGGGTCTCATCCAAGTATCCTGAGCTTGAAGCCTGAATTTAAAAATGAACTTTATCTTTACCTGATAGTAGTCAGTGCTTTAAGTAGTTACATTTATTATTTAAGGTCCAGCACAATTCGGGTTGTTTTTACAGAGAGAATAGAGGAGAACAGCCACAAGAGAGCAAGAGAAAGAAATGATAAGAGAAAAATAAGATTCCCACAGCTTTTAGGGTTATCTTGAGGGCTGGAGGCACCTACATGTGCCACCAGGGCATTGAGAATGGTGGTCCAAAGAGCCAAGTGAAGTCTTGAAGTCCAAAGAGCCAAGTCTTTGTCTCCTCTGTTCCCCTTGGCTCATTCCAGCTACAAGTCCTGGGCTGCACTCTCAAACACAGTGCTCCTCTGGTCACCCTGACCCCTCTGTGCTGGTGGCTGGGAAGGGACAGGGACTGTACCTGACTCATGACATTTTTGTGTACAACCATAGCATCATTATCTCAGTGACATGGCAAAGTTATACCAAGCAGATTCACTAGAAAGGTGACTTATTTACAGCTTTAAAATATATACAAAAAGGACAATAACGAGCCTACTTAATGATCATGAAACAGATTTAATGCCATTTAATTACTGCACCTGTACTAAAAGGCAGAAGGAAAAATATAATTAAACTCCAGAATTAGAAAGAAGGGGGAAAACAGGCCAATAATAGCTACTTCACTAATAAACATAAAGGTTATATGTGGAATCCCCAGAATTTCAAATTCAAAATATATTTGTAAAAGTGAAAAGGTTAGAGGCAGAAAAATAATAATCAGGCAGGCAAAGGTAAATAATCCATTAATGATGCACATCTGCTGAAGTGATGGAGTGAGCAGGATGCAGGCTGGGCTGAGGAGCAGCAGGATGGGCACACCCAGAGCCACCATCCCCTGCCAGAGGGAGGGAAACTGTCACCAGCAGCAGGCACTGGAAACTCCAGGGGGAATGCTGTGCTTACAGGACAGAGGGAAACTCAGCAGGCTGCAGCTGGACAGGTGCCTGGGGAAAATGGAGAAAGCTGTGGGAAAAAAGCCTTTAACCACAGATGTGGCAGCTTCACTCTGCCACTCACCTTCCTCAGCTTCCTTCTTGTAAAAACAATTTCAGGTCACTGACATGCATGAAAAAGAAGGGTGGTGTCTTTTCACTGAGGTTGGCAGCTTGCTGCATTTCCTTCGGATGCATTTGGGGTTTAGGTCTGTAAAACCCATTAATGGCCCCTGACACTGCAGGAACAAAGGACTTCTGAACAACAAATCAGTGTCATTATGCAGAAGCCACTTTACTGTTTACCTTATACCCTACTTATTCATTCTACAACTAATGTCCACACAATCACACATTATTTTATTGGTGCCTCTATCTTGTCCACACACTCTGCACACACCTTGAAGGAAATATGATTGGTTACAATCCAGTGCTTCACCACCCATCTTTATCTTGGTCCTTCTAATCTTGGTATTCAGTTTTTAAGCTTCTTCTGTCCCAATTTAGCACAATTTATGTTTCAGTAGCCTTAACAAATTCCAGAGTGTTTGATAAAACAGCTGAAAAACAGCTAAAATGGCTTGGCTGGTGCACCTGGCATAAACTATGGCCTAAACTATTCAAATACATTGCTACATGACATTTTGTGCAGAACGTGCCAATGGGCAAACTTTTCCAGATTCCCTGAAGTAAAACAGACTCCACACTGCCTCAGCACTGCACTGTCTGGCCCCACAGCCAGGCAAAGAAGAGGTTCCCACATCTGGGAACAGCTGCTGCCCTGGTCCCCACTGTGGTGAGCTCTGTGGTTATGTGTCTGTTGAGGCACTGAAATGTGAGGTGTCTGCTGAAAGGAGCCACTTTGCCTTATTCTGCTCTGAAGCAGAAGAGGTGTGTGCTCTAATGTGGGTGATCTTTTGGTCACCCTTCCCCCAGTGACTCCTCTCTCCTGAAGTGCTCCTGAGGTGGTGAAGGAACATTTTTTCCCTGGACATTTGAATATTCTGTGTCTTGGCCCAAGGTATGGAATTGCTGTGATGCTCATGTTGCTCTGTGCTCAGATGCTTTCCCTGGGAGCCCAATTGACTGTGAAACACCCTGCTCTGAGGAGCTTTGCAGACCATGTGTTTCATTTTTGAATGTCAGAAGGGATGAGACACCACAAGCAGGGATCTACTGATGCAGTAGGGCAGGAAGAAAATGTTACCAAAAAGGATGATCCTGAACAAGGACTGAAATCAGGTCATTCCTGTAAGGTCTTGCTCACTAAGTCTTACAGAGTAATGCCTTGGATGAATTAGAGCACATTTACAAAAATACTTCCTCGTGCCTATTTTTGGTCCAAACTCACAGTAAGAAGACTGGTCCTTTCATAGAATTGCAATGCTGAGATGCACAGAGAGCCCTGGTTTAACAAAGCTTACTTACATGGAAAAGCAATATGATTTTACAGTGCTTTGATAACCATCATGGACATTTCTCTTTGAGGAAGGTAAAGATCTGGACTTGGGAAATGAAGGTCTTTGCCACAAGAGCACACTTAGGCAAGCTTTCTTTTTTCCCCACCAGAAAATAGTTCCTTCAAGTACCCTAAGCAATGCAGAATAAAATATTCTTTACATCAAAATTCTCTGGACTCTTGAAACATGAAAAATGTGAATGTGATTTTCATTATAGTTATTGGGCTGAAAATAGGCACAGGGAGGCATTGAAAACTATTTGAAGAAAGATTTTGAGCTTAGACTATAAAGTAAACAAAGAGGAAATGGGTTTGTTCTTTGAGGAAGAAGGAATTAAATAGTCCTGTAATTCTAACTGCAGAAGAACCACTCCACTGCAAGAACACATGCCAAGCTATTCAAAGGCCCACAGATAAATCTTAATTTTTCTAAAAGAAGTTTTCAAAAAGCTTGGACTTTTAAGTCCAAGCTTTTTGGTGTTTGGACTAAGAAGCCTGCAAGTGTGTCAAATTAATTGTTAATTCTAATTCAGATCTCTCTACTAGCACACAGGCATATTTGTTCTCAGTCTAGCTCCTGGATATTCTCCCTACCAATGCTTAAGGCAGATTTTATTATTGAATTGAAAGTTGAAAAGAAGCTTCAATTTTATCTTACAAATTAAAAAACAATATGTAACCAGGAGATACTTCAATTTATCTACATTTCACCTTTGGTTGCAAGCAAGTCTTAATTAAACAGCCATTTTAATTCAGGTGGCATTAGAAAAATTATTTAGAAAAAAATAATTTAGATTATTTAGAACAAAGAAGCTTGTCTAATTCAAGGAATTGATGTAGAAACTCTAATAAATGAACTAATAAAAAATCACCCCCACTACCTTGAAAGTAAGATTGTTTTTCCTATGTATTAGCATTGCTGTACTACTTTCCAGAAAGGTAGAGTCATTGGAGGTTATCACTAATTAATAGTTTAAAAAGATATTAAATTGAAGATCCAGAATTTTAAAAATCCATAATCTATTCAAAATACACCTGGATCAAGCAGTAGCTATGCTAAAAATGCCATTGCTACAAAGCCAAAGGGGAACCTTTGGTGTTCCACTCTGCTGTGGGATGACAAAGTTGCTGCAGTGACCATGGTGAAAAAGGGCTGATAAATTGCTACAGCTGTGGTTCTCCTGCAAGGTTCAGATGAGCTTCACACACTGCTCCTGTGCTGGAAGCAGCAAAGCAGGACACTGTGCATATGATGTGCATATGTGTTCCCCTTCCCAACAGATTAACAGAAAAATATGTGCTGAATCAATTTAAGAGGAATCTGCTCTTCACTGAAAAATTCATTCAAATAACATAAAGTTTAACATAAGCAAAGTAACATGGAGAAGTTTTGTTTTCCATTTTCATGATCACATGTCATAAACAGTTTGTATGATTAATATATCAGCATAGCAGAGATTTGTTTCTACGGTGCTTTACTAGTACTCAACCATTAAAATTTTATATGTAACAATTATTCCAAAGCCTACTCCTCTACCTGTGAAAGCACAGCAAATCTCTTCTTGTAGCTCTGGTAACCTCTTCTGGATCCATTAACTTTGCCCACTTTTCTATCACTTCTCCCCAAGTCCTATGCCTCTGATGCAAACAATTCCCAGTGGACAATGCCCTATGGTCAAAACTGGCTTTTTATCCCTCCCTGAATAAGGGCCCATGCAAATGAGATACTCAGCTAAATAAATCCAACCAGTAAAATAATGTCATGGAAACAGACCCCCATAACCTGCCTTTGCTTTTACCCACCACTTGTCAGACATGATCACAACAATAGCAAATTAACTTTAGGGGGAAAAAAAAAAAAAACCTGACAGGGCAAAGATACTTGGGCAATATTCAAATGAACCACTTAACCTTTTGGAACTAAAAGCTTCCTGCAATAATGACACATTAGTCATTAACTCAATATGTGCTTTGTTAAATATTAGACAAGAGCTCACATTCAATTTAGCTCTCACATATACTCAGTGACAAAGAGCCATCTGTGCTGACTACAATCTCCAGGATGGGAAGTGTGCTCTGAATGGCACTCCAGCCTAGGAAAACTCTGGTGTGCAGGGAAAAAGAACATAACAGCCAGCAGAGCAGGGGAAAAGGTGATCCAGAAAGGAGAGTAATCCTCTTCATGAAGCTATTCACCCTCCTCAGTGCTACTGATCCTGTGCAGGCACAAAGGAGAACTGAAATAAAGGAGCTGCATGGAGCTCCTAGGCAAGCAGGGAAAAAGCTCTGCCCACAGCAGAGCATTGCCTGTGATGCCCCCAGAGCTTCACCAACAGGCTGCATCACCTCATTCCTTAAACTGGCAGCTGCATTCTCCAGGACACTGGATGGCACAAGCATCACACCAGAGGCATGTGGCCCTGACTTCCCTCAAACTGAGGGGAAAAAGGGGAAGAGAATGATGACTTTAAAATATTTGCCCAGTTGAGTGTGTGGACACAAGTGTTGCATGAATGGGACCTATATATAAAGTGTTTTGAGTTCCTCTCCAAGTAAGGGAAAAAAGGAAGAGGAGATTTACTGTCTGTCAAAAACTAATTTTTGTCTTCTTGTGTTCAGTGCAGAAAATTGCTGTGTACACCCCTTAGCTGCTGGCTGTCACTTCCTTAGCCCTTTGGCAGCCCTCCCAAGTCCATCACCTTGACTGACATGCAGTTGCCAGTTGGTAGATAAAGTCAGCTGGGCTCCATATCTTCTCCTATGCTTGATATCAGGTAGAAAACATCCTGACAGACCTCTGCTGGTCACCTGTTAGTAAAAGCACATTAGTGGGTCCTCAAACAAAAGTCCTTCAAAATACCGAGGTCTGAATTTCATTTACTGTATGATTAAAAAAAAATTCAAGATGAGCTTCTGGGTTATAAAACACATCATTTATTTGTTTTAAACATATATAGATAGATAGATATAATTATTTTTAAAAATTATTACTATTACTTGTGTTCAAATAAGAAATATTAGTTTTCTGTCATCACATGTGTTTCAACTGTCTGCATTTTTCTTCTTCCTTCTTGTTCCACGAGAACTCGGGAGGTGCTTTAGAGAGCTCCTGACCAAGACACAGTACAAGTGTTATCTTGTTTATCTTTAATGATCTTGCTCTGGGCAAGGTCAGGTATTTCATATTGCTCTGCCAAGAAAAGAAAACATATAAGCAATAAGATCTGAAAGGTTTCAGGCCTCCTGGGAATTGTCCCTGTAAAGATCACTACAGCAGAGTCTCAACAGGAACAGCGACAAAAATATGTAGCAAGAGAAACAAGGTTCTACAGCATAAATTTATATTGTCAATTATTTCTAAGACTTTAGAGTCAGAGAAATGTTTTTAAAATTTCTAGTGATCCCTTTATAGAAGGCTTCTCAACAGCACTTGAAAATACAGAGGATTCTTCAACTTCACAAATTCCTAATTTGTGACATATGTCCAAACGAAGTAATTCTTGTCTGAAGAACTCAGGTTTCTGGAAGTGAACTAAGTTCACTCACTTAGATTTACAACTAAATCCCTCTACTCTGAGCCATGACTCCTGCATATTTAGGGTTTCTGTGTGAGTTAGTTGCTCCCTTCTTTGCAAGGACAGAAGCAAGCTTTGCTGAATCTTGGAAAGCCTACAGAAACCATAGAAGTTTTCAGCTGGTGTCTTGCCCTTCTGCTGGAAGATGTCAGACAGAAACAGGCACATTAAAAACAACTGAAAAACAGCAAGACATCTGCTACAATTTGTCCTGTATCTGCTACTACAAATATTTTTCTCAGCTACTTCTCTATAATATCTTGCCAGACACAGTGAAGAGCTGAGAATACGTTGAATGCCAAAACATAAAGCTGAAGAGTTCTTGTCACAGTACATTATGATATGATGATAGTGCTTTTTCTGAATTGTTCCATTAGAAAAGCTATTCTAAGGGGAAAAAATCTGTGGTTAGCAGTCAAAATATTAGGAAGAATTCTTAGTAAATGACACCTTAAAAGTCTACTAGACTAGCTATGGAGATTGCACACATATGGAATGAAAAAACCCCAAAGCCAAACACTACCTGGGTTTGACTGAAAGATTCAATCTACGTTAGTACTCTATAGGTGAATGGGAAAAGACACACTTTTTAGAAATATTTATGGATTTGAACAACAATATACAGGGTTAAAGATAACTAATAAAATGAATCTGAACTGAGGATACATGCTTATACTATGAAATATAAGCAGGCCCCAGCCTAATAATGAGAAGCTGTGGAAACATCCATGCAACTTCAGTTATAGCCATTGTGTGGTCTGCAAACAGGACCTGAGGCAAATGTTTTAATCTAGGTTGCAAATGAGCAGACTAAATTTTAAAAACTCACACTACCCCATGCCCATGAGGGGTTATTTGGATTATGGTGACTGGTTTTACAGATGTACAAGTCTCTGTTCCCTATTACCACAGCACCTGGCATTGAATTCAGAATCACAAATACTGAAGTTCAGTAGCAAAGGAAAATCAGATCCCAACAGATTTCTCTACTACCTGCAGATCACCTCTCCTTTCTGGAGAAGCAAAAAGAAAATGCAAACCTGTACTGTCAGAGCCAGCACATGATGGTTCTTGCTTGGAGAGGTACTGCAGGGTGGGATGCCAGGGAATGTACAGCCACCATCCCTCTGTGTCATTAATCCCTTGCAAGCTCTCAGGGGGTTAAGTGACACACTGAGCCTTGGAAACTGAGCATGGTGCTATGATGGCACTGTCCCATCCCTGTGGGATGCTGCTGCTCAGCCAGTGTGCTCAACTGGGCTGGTGCCCTGCCATCAACCCTCCTCATTCAGGGCATTTCAAGTGAGAGGAATGAATCAGAATTCTGGTTATTACTTAGGGTTTGGGTATTTTCCCCATTTTACAAACCAGCCCTGTGTATGTGGGAATTGATTATGGCATACATGTGACTTTCTCAAATCTACAGTTAAGTCATTGTTATATTTGTAGTGAACCGTATTGAATCGCTTTGTAAATGTTAAAGTACTCGAAGTGCTGCCAACCCCTTTTGTAACCTTATCTTTGCATCCACATCCTTGGCACTCTTTCCCCTTTTGCATTCCTAGCTTCCATGTAAATCATTCCAAATTGCTTCTAATCATCCTACGGATGCTTTAAATTGTCTAGTATGTGATAGACTGAATCTTGCCATCAAACTCTGTAACAGTCATATTTTCACAAATTAATATTAAACTCTGCTTTTGCCACTATCTTTCATAGTGTTTCTTTAAGTGGCCAAATCACTCATTCATGACAAAAATTCACTGCAGTGATCTCAAACAGGCCCAGAGGAGGTTCCCAAGCAAGGTTTTCCACAGCTTAGCAATTAATTTGTTGCTCGTTTCTGAGCTGCTCTGAGGTGGTAACCAGCATCAGCTGCTCCATGGAGATCTGCCCCCCTTCCCTGCACTGACACTTGGAGGAAACCTGGCCAGGATCACAGCCAGGGAGCACTGCTGGCCAGCTCCAGGGCCCTGGGGCTCGGTGGGGGATTCCCACAAAGGTCCCTTGGAGGAAAGCAAGCTTGTCTATGCACATAACTACACGTAGCTGCATGGGACATTTGGAAAGGATTTTCATCTAACTTGGGACATACCTGCTAGCCCTCAGATATTAAAAATGTGGGTTTCAACTTTGGCTTAAATATGCACTATGTATTTTATCAATGTATGAACCACACATATATGTGATTTTTTTGCTTTTGTATATATATAAAATATGCATATGCACTTATATGTAACTATAGAATTGTCATTCTATACAGGTTCCTACAGAGAAGCAAACTAGGCGTTGAGTGGATGTCTCATATAATTGTAACAAAGTTTTTCCAGATTTGGGGAGGGGGGAAATGGGGAGAAGAGAGGGAAGGAAGAGAGAGATTGCACGTGAACATTTTTGTTTGGGGGGATTGAAGGCATTTAAGGGACCTTTACAAAAATCACATTTAAGAAACCTCTCGTTCATCTTGCAAATAGTACAAGAGCTTGCAGGAAATGATAATTATCTCTTACTACCACTTGCTGGTACACTATAAAATATTCTTTTAAAATATCTAATGCGTTGAGGTGTGTCAAGTAGCTTTTTCACCACATGATGTGTGATAAACAGGATATCTCTCGTAATCAGAAATCTAAAGCACGCGGGATGTAAAGTTTAAAAGAGCAGTGTTTTTCCTTAAATGAATGTAATCAATGTGCTTATTAGTTTGCTGCAGCAGAAGGAGGGAGTGGGTGGGTGTTTCAGAGTTGGCACATGTCTATTTGGCAACAGTGAATAGCCTGAGTGTTTATAGAGAGAGCTCTGTGGAATCCCTAGATTCTGCAGATTTTCTTACCAATTTTGTCTCAGATAATTAAGGATTTTAAATAATAAAAGAAAAAGTTAAAGAGGAAGTATGAGCTCCAGCTGGATCAAATAAAAAATAATAAAAAAGAAAGAAGGGTGTTTAAATTCTCAATATTGCCTTAAAACTAAAAATCAGCACTAAGGCACAATTTGGCTCTTAAAAGTAACTATGGAAAACTGGCACCTGCTTCCTCAACAGATCTCCTCCCTGGGTGTATCCAGAGATATATCTTCTTAAACTAGTGGTTTTAAAAGGTTTCTACAGCTGTTGGACCTGCAAGACACAATCCATAAATGGGACAGGACTGAGCTAGAGATGTCCTGGTCCATACCTGGCCAAACTTCATCACTTCTGACACTGCAAGCAGCAGCCCCAATGTCTCGAAATCCCACCCTCTCCTGCCAGTCAGGATAAAATGTTACAGCAACCCTAAAATGAAAAAACTTATCTAAGTTTGCACAAATGCAGCCAAGTTGCTCTCTGGTCTCTTGGGAATAACTGTGGGAGACTTCCAGCTGGACAAAGCTTCTCTTTCCAGCCTGATGAGCAGGAGAGCTGAGCCTCAGGCACAGCATCCATCACCTGTGGGAGGAAACTCCTCATTACAGCAAACTGGCCACGGTGTTAGTGCCTCTTTCATGCTTACCAGAGCCAGCTCAGGAACCAGTGCTGACATCAAGGAGGAGGGGAAGACACAGAGAAAGGATATAATTCAGTTCTGAAGAATGATACACTGCCACCCCAAGCAGTGGTCATTCATGGCATCTCCTGCATAGCTAATGGCAGAAACGAAAGATCTGATGTGGCCTCCTGCCCCTTTCCTCCTAGAAACACAATTCTCTTTCCTCTCCAGCTCCAAAAAGCCATAGGCCAGTTTTGAGCACCAGCTACAAGCTGTGTAGCCATACAAAGTTCAACAAGTCCCAAAGGCCAGTAGAACTGAGCCCTTGGGGGTCTTGTGGCAGACTGGGAGCAGGCGAGGAGGTAGCACTGCTCTTCTCTGAGAGCAGCACCTCTGGGGCCAGCAGACACAAAGACTGAGCTCAGGACACAGCATGAGGGCTGCAGCAGAAGCTGCAGGCTGCCTGAGAGCAGCCAAGAGGATGGACAGACTGTTCAGGTATTGCAGCTCATGGGCAGGCAGTCAGCAATTTGTCCACAGTCATATACAAGCTCTGGAAAGAAGCAGGAGCTAAGTGTGTGCTTGTCCAGCATCATAACAGCTTCCTAACTGCAACTTTATTCTGAATTGTTCCAGTCCTTATAGCACAGTTATCAAATTAGATCAAGGAAAAGTTTATTTATTTAAATCAGAAAGAATTATGAATTTTCCCTAGTTCTAATAGATATAAGTGTAATACCTGGATGCAAATGTGTGTTCATGCATACATGCATAGAATACACTGATCAACTATTATTTTATTATAAGGTATTAGCATCTGGTTGACCACAACCTGTTTCCTGCTTTAACTCTGACTAAAAGATGTTGATACTCTTGGGCAATCCATTCTTTTGCTAGTTATATTAAATTAAAAGCTAAGTCACACCAGCAGCAACTTAAAATGGGGAAAAATACATTGTAAAGATGTTAAATCTCATTTTGTCCAGCCAGCAACTAAACAAATTAGTTTATATTCAATAAAACAGAATATATTTCTTAAAATGCATACCTGCTAGGTGCACTTTGCCCTTTTTTGGTTTCAGAATTTAATATTCAAAAGTTACACTGAACCATATATCACCAAGGCTATGTGTAATCTTAATTCACACATCACAGGCCTCTGCCAGGCAGGATCATTCTCTTGTGAAGGCAGCTCATTCTCAAACACTGGCATCCTACTCCTTCCCCCCAAAAAGAAAGATCATGTGTTTTTATACCCTCTCCAAGAGCCATGTTCATGCACTGGTACCAGACCCAATGTCCAATGCCAATTTAAAGTAATTCCTTTGCTTTGAAGACATTGCCCTCCCTGTCTTAGAGGCATCCTCCCACCTGGGAGGATGGATCCCACTCTCAGGGATCCAGCAAGGGACCCCAAAAGGCACAGCAAGGCTTGCAGCTCTCCCAAGGCATTCAGTGCTCAGTGCTGCATCAAAATGGGTGGCCAAGCTACAGAGGCTTTTCCAGCTTTCAGAGCCTCACCAGATTTTTCTGATCAACAGCTGCAGAGCATGGAGGAGCCTCTTGGCTCAAGACATTTCTGTCTGGTGGGATGCAGAGGAAGAAAGTACAAACCTCCACCTCATTCACTCTCCAGTGAGCTGGAAAATCTGGAGTGCAGCCCATAAAGAACACTGTGCCACAGGCACTGATGAGAGTTTACCAGAGGGATCTTAAATCCTTAAAAATGTAAGGACCTGATGTAAAGGTTTCCACTGACGTCAGATCAGGTCCTGAGGGTAGCACACAGTGGGACATTGACATTATCCTTAGGCAAGTCCACAACACCATTCATCTGGAAGAGTGAGGCTGAGGAAAGAGGTGCTGCTCATCCTGAGCTGTGGGTACATCCAAAGGCCCATCCCACATCCTTCCTCAGCACACATAGCATCTGGATTGAACATTTAAAACTGTATCCCTCAAAGCTCTTTCCTGACTATTCAGCTGTGGCAGTGACCATTTTCTCATGAGATTTTGATTACCCCTACCATTTCCATGACCATCTATTATAAATAATGGCCATGCACAGAACTGTGTAGGTGAAGCACATTAATTTTGATACTGCTCTGTGATGGGGGCAGGAGAAGCTGCTTCTTTAGAAAGGTCCCTCCTCCCCTCCTATTTTCATTTTTCTGCTTCTATACTTGATGACTAGCAATAAAAATGGGTAAACAGAGATCCAAGGGAAATGAAACTACATCTGCAGAACATTCAGAGCCAAAATACACAAGGTGGATAATTTGCATGCTGTATGTAAAAAGTAGTTATGCAGCTTTCTTCCTACTCTTTACATCTCCATAAAACATAATAATAGATTTCTAATTATACATCCAAATAATAGGCAAGCTGCAAGATGCTGGGAGAAAATTAGAAAGGGGGAAAGAAACTAACCAAAGGTACAGATGTAACGAGGGTAGTGACATTTTCTATAAAGACGCTTTAATGGTTGTTAAGTAGTCATTTGAAACAGAAATTTTTTAAGTGTCCTAATAGGAGTTTTCATTTTCAAACAATTTGCTGTGCAGTTAAGTGATGTCAGACTACAAGCTGCAATCTACTACAATGACCAAAGAAGAGCTGTTTTCACACCCATCACAATATATAATTGATTCCTAAATGGGCTTTCTACAAAAGAAACCAATCAGATTTATGCCAAATTCAGGCAGTGGATGAAGTCTTGACTTTTGAAGTTAAACATCTGATAAACTTTATGCTAACATAACATGCTATACTAAATTATAAGTTTCTTAACATAAAAATAAGCTCACAGTGGATCATGAAACACAGCCAGTGTCCCCATTTTACTGGCAAATAAAATCATCTGCATTGCTGTACGGAAGGGGTACATCCTCTGCCCTCGCACAACGTGAGAGTTCCAGCCAGCTCTTCCTTCCCACAGTGAAACCCTTCCCAGACTTTTTCCTGCCAATCTGAGAGCAGCCCAGCTGCCAGGTGGGGGTGATGTGGAACCCCATCCTTCATGAATGAAGGGTGGTACCCCAAGCAGTTGAAGCACTAGACCCCATCACTGCATCAGTCAGTGCCACACTTCCACACCGAGCAGCAATTCACCACCTGAGGTGGCTCCTCTACAGAGCTGGCTCTTCCCTAGGGCTTCCCCAGACTTCAGCAGCTGGCAGGGTTGGCCTGGGGCTCTTGGAAGTTCAGCTGCCCCTGACTCTCTGCAGCTGCTCTCAGCTGTTCTGCCTCCTGCCCAGTTTTTGTTCCATAGTTTGGAGTATCTCTATAGGGCAGCTGTTTTGCATGTTCCTGGTCTGAGGCACGAGTCTTGCAGAGGGTAATGTGTATGCTTTGCACACTCAGCCCATCAGTATCAGCTCCAGCAGCACACCAGGTGCAACCAGCTATCCCCGATGAATTAAGGCAGAGATCATACAGAAATCTGGCTGTTAGAGAAAGAAAGAAGCAAACGTAGTTCTAATGAAATTTTCTAAATATTGTTTTCTTTTCTTATTTTGCCTTAGTCAAATAAAATCATTAAGGGATCTTCACAACTTGAGTGCAAATGAGTCTTTCACCTTTGGAAGCATGATTTAGAGAAGAAAATAATCTGCCGATTTGCTTAACCTCTGAAATTACAGAAAGTTCAGAGGTAATACAGGGGGTGGAATTAGAATAGGTCTCAAAGTGACTGTCTCACAGGAAAGGAAACTCTTTGAGGGAAGCTGAATGTTAAACCTGTGTCAGCTCTCCCAGCAGAAGCAATAGCTACCAGACATATCTCAGATGAAAGAATGCAGGAGGCACTTCTGTGGCCTTGGCTCAAAAACATCCAAGAGATGCCAGGATGCATGTCAGGGTCTCACTAAAGAACATGCTTAACTCCTAAGAATTTAACTGCAGCTGAGTGAGGAGAAAAGCAAATTCCTCATCACCCTGCAGGTGATGTAATCCATGGGTGAACTTTTATTAAATAATAGATCCTAGATCTCTATTACATGAGCAGGGGCAGGCTTTGCTTCAGCACTGCTGGGGTCCCTCCCCAGCAGCACACTGCAGCCTCAGTGAGAGCTTTCTGAGCCTCACTTCCCTCTCTCAGCAAACACACCCTGCAGCAGCTGCCTGGGGCTTTCCTCAGCTGTCCCCAAAGCTGCTACTGAGATGGGGCTGTTCAGCTCGGGCTGAGCATGAGAGGTGACACATAGCAGAAAGGTGTAAGATCCTGACAGCCCAGTTGCCCTATGACTTGGTTTGTGAGCTGAGCAAGGAGGATATTGTACAATCATGGGCTTGCCCTCTCCTTTTGCAATGAAGTTGAAGGAAGATGTTCTGTCAGCACTGTCAGTGTTCATGTCACAGCCTTCTGGGGCATTGTTGTTCCTGCCTAAGAGCACTCAGTGAGGATTTTGCTGGATCACCTCACACTTACAGAGATGGGCATGTCGTGCTCAGACCAAGAGTGAAAGAGTTTTATAAGACAGAGATGCAAGGTCCTTTACAAAGCAATGATTTCTTCTTTCTCTGTTACGCAATCTGTAACAATATTCTTACCATTTTATTGTTGACAATGGATAGTCCATACTCATTCTTTCTTTGCAAAAAACCCCAGTTGATGTTATATGAATGTAAGTTTAAACAAACAAAAATATCCTATTGATACCTCCACCAGTACAAAAGTATTGCAGCTGTCACTGCTCACATGCAATGTAACACTCAAGGAATTAGGAAAATATGGCCAAAGTTTTAGTGGTGCCACCATTCCAAATCCTGCAGGGCTGCTCTGGGACTTGAAATAAGGACAGTACCAAGGCATGCTGTAATTTTTAAAAATAATTTCTGCCCTGGTACTGTTAGTGCAATCAATTTTTTCTTAGCATGACATCAGTTACCACAGTTACTAAGGTAAAATGCTACCAGGTCATCAGGAAAGTGTCAGGACCAGTTCTGGAACCAAGGAGAGTTTGCTTTTGTTGACCTCAGAAGCAAATCAGCACTTTCTGAAAGATTTAACCATCTTGTATCTCCTGCTAATTATCGCCCAGTCTGAAATTACTTCTGGACATGTGGCAAGCACACACTATTCTGCTTGCATTGTTTATTATGTCAGTATCACCAACATCTGAACGTGACATTTATTGAAATGATGAAGAAATAGTCAGGACATGCCTTGAATGCCTCAAAGATTTAGTATGTTGAAATACACTGTGCTGTGAGTGGAGCACTCAAGGTTTTCTTCCTTCCTTCAAAAGGAGCAAGTTCCCAGCAGAGCATCCATCACAGCTGATGGGGCTGGTAACTAGGAGAGAAGTGGCAGGTGGGCTGGAATTGCCCACCAGAAAGGCCTCAACATTTGGGTGTTTAATACTGAGAACTAACAGGAAAGGTGATTTCTGACAAAGTGGCTGAGGGCAGATGCTAAGCACCATGAATTCCATACCCATTACTGCCCATTTGTTTGCTTGTTTCGTTCTGCTCCCACACTTTTTCTGTGGGCAGGTACACAGGCAGTGATTTATGTTTACTTGTTTGTCTGGACATTTAGTAAGATACCACAGCTTGTACCCACTGTGTGCTAGCACAGCATAAAAAAACCCAAAGTTTCTAATTCCAGCCCATTAAATTTTATCCATATAAAATACCAGAGAATACTGGGAAAATTAATTTCAATATTTACAAGAATTTTATGAAATAGTACAAATAAAATGCACTTTCAATAACAAATCTCTCTCCCATTTCTGGTATTTTATTTAAATAACTATATTTATTATATTACGTATGAGATTTCAAAAGGTAGGTTTAGGTTGGACATAAGGCAGGAACTCTTTACAATGAGGGTGGTAAGATACTGGAAGAAGTTGCTCCAAAAAGTTATGGCTGCCCATCCCTGGAAGTGTTCAAGGCTGGGTTGGATGGGGCTTTGAGCCATTGCTCCAGTGGAAAGTGTCCCTGTCCATGGCAGGGACAGTGAAATTAGATGATCTTTAAGGTCCCTTCAATCCCAACCATTCCATGATTTTTGATGACTGGCACAATGCTACGTTAGCATTTCCAAGCTTCAAAGAGCAGCTGGTATTTCTTAGCATAATGCACTATTAATTTGAAGTATTACTTACACACGGAAATTAGATTGCTGAAAACTAGTATTAACTGACATTTATTATTTCTCACTAAACCCTTTTGTCATGAGAAGAAAAAAAATTCCTGAAAAGACAATTCGATTATAGCCTTTGGAAACCCAATACATTTATTCTGGTATTAACCTGCGGTTATCGAAGCAGCGTTCATGAAGATTCCTCCTCTTTCCCAAGATCCGCATCCCAACCCCGGCTCTCCATTCTGTTGCGAGCTGCGCCACCTGGTGGCAGCGCGGCGGCACTGCCCGCACCGGGACAGCCGCGGCTTTCCCGGCGGAGCGAGGGACCGGGACAGGGGACAAGCACCGGAGAACGGGACAAGCACGGAGAACGGGACAAGGGACGAGCACCGGAGAGAGGGACAAGGGACAAGCACCGAGGGCGCTGGCACACACATCCTCCGTTTGTCTCACGGGCTATTCTGGCATCCTACAGCAAAACCATCCACTTGGTGAAGAACGGCAAAACCAAACAAACCAGCCTGGATGAATCACAACATACATCGCCCAAAAAAAGGGAGGGTTGATTTCTTTTTGCCCATATTCAGAAAATATTTTAATGTTCAGTGTACAAGCACATGTCACAGGACACTAAATTATGAAACCTTGTTGGCGAGGTAATGGTCCACATTGCACATGTTCAAAACTGAGACCTAAGAAGCCTGGCTTGAGCACAGAAACTGGGTGTTCAGGGCTGCTTGGAGATGCAATGGAGTAAGAAGAGTGGGAATTTAAAACAGGTTATTCAAACTGATGAACTGATTCTACTGCTGACACAAATAACTATTAATAACCCCAACAAATTTCCTTATTTGGTTCTCCCACATGATAGTTGCTCTGATGTCTGCAAAAACGACTGAATAAATGGTACTTCTACTTTTTCATCAGCTTTAACACTACAGATAGTCTTTCTTAATACAGTTATTTAAATTCCTAGCCTACAAATGTTGACACATATTGCAGACAATTGAGAGAAACTTCATACTAATGAAAAATCAAAAAAAACCCCAACTGTACAATTCTGGGTTGTTTGTTTTTGTTTTTTTTTCTCTTTCAAAAGTTTTTTTCTGTCTTGGCTCACATTCACATTTAATTGTAAGCCTGAGTCAGCAGCTAATAAGCACTGGCTGCATAGCACTAAGTAGTATTTCTAGTGACTTTCCTAAAAAGTAGTGGTAAATTCTGAAACTCTCATTTTCTTTGCTCAGTTAAAACATGGCCATACTTTTTTTGGAAGGTAAAACACTAATATTTCCTTTAAAACATGGTAAAAGACTTCGCATGCTTTAGGTGCTGATAGGCTGTTGACTTGTAGCTTCTTCCCTAGTAATGAGGCAAGTCACATGGACAAACTGACCAATCCTCATATGATAAGACACTAAGATAAAAATTCTACTATTTAATCTTCTCAGGAATCTTCTTCAGCTAGCACCTTCATTACGTTCATTTCATTATGTGAGCACAGCAAAAGTATCCTTAGGTACCTGTCCCAGCATGGATGAATGTTTTTATTACAAATCACAACTTCTACTGATACATGGCATAGAGTTATTTTGCTACACACCAGTAAGTCAGATTTAAATTAAAATAAATACTACTTAAGCCTTTCTGTATTTGCCTTAGTGTAGAACCTCTCATGTAAAACCCCCATTTGTTTTTCAAAGGGACAGGTGAATTGCCTCAGGTCTTCAATTCAACTGAATTCAATTTCAATTTAACCAGTCCCAGAATCTCCTGCATTGGAAGAGATCTCCAAATCCAGAGTTTACCCAGCAGTGCCAAGCCCCACTAAACCATGTCCCCAAGCTCCATGTCTACATGTCTTATAAATACCTTCAGAGATGGAAACTCTACCACTTCCCTAGACAGCCTAATCCAGGGATAGACAATCCTCTAGGTGATGAAAGTTTTCCTAATATCCAATTTAAACCTTTCCTGGCACTTTAGGTGGTTTCCTCTATCACTTGCTACTTTGGAAAAGAGGCCAACACTCAACTTAGAAAACATGCTTTCAGGTAATTTTAGCCTCATGTATTCTGACTGAGATGCTAACTACACCTTAACAAGGAGGAATCTTCCCAACTTTACACAGTACTCTCATGAAACAAAAGTTAAAAAGAAGCACAAGCTTTGGGAAGAGGAATCACAAACATGTCAGTCAGGGATGCATACCCAGTTTCTGATCTTCTCTGTTTTGTTCAGCTGATGAGATCTATTTATTTGTTGCTCCCCTGAATGCTGCTTGGGAAAAAAAGTGACCTGTACACATCACTCACAGTTGCTTATCACCTGTGGTGACCTGCTGGCACCTTTAGTGACCTCTGAGCTGTAGCTTTTGGTATGATCTACAGCAGAGCAGGTACTCTAGCACTTCAACAAATCTGTCTGGGAGAAACAATTCCAGGTACTGAAGTGTTCTAAATTCAAAGAAAGCTGGAAAATGCCCTGTTGTTAAAACTACTGAGGTGTATTTTTCTGCTTTTCCTGGTGAGATGAACTTTTTTTTTTTTTTTTTTTTTTTTTTTTTTTTGCTGTGGCCCACCTCCTCCAGGACAGATGAAGGATATACTCTTCCTTGAAAGTATTTGACCTCTGTCCCTGGAAGGAAGTTTGCAATAAACCAAAACCTTAAGCTTTAGGGTGAGCACTCTAACCACTAATCTATTTTAGAAGGCTACAATTATAGACACGAGGTGGGCAGCACTGTCATCACCTCCTGCTTCTGATTTTAAAGCAGAAAAGTTATGACTGTATTTGGCAAAGAGTCCAATGCTATCTTTGTGCATTAGCCATATTCGGAACACGCCTCCTTGAACAGGCCCCTTGAGATTTAAGGGGTGGAGAAGAGTGTTCTAAAAGACAACTTGAGCTTAATCAATCCCTGCAGCTCTTTCTGCATTTGGGGGAAGAACAGAAAAACTGACTCCTCCAGAGGATGATTCAGAGAACCTAAATTTAGGTACTTGTTCTGAATCACTCCCTACTTAACCTGGGGAAGCATCCTGGAGACAACTGATTCCACAGGCAAAGGTTATCCTCTGTGACAGTTCCTCTCTCAACATCCCCTCAATTGTCAGTACTATTCTCACTGGCTTCTCAACTCCACAGTTTAGGCAGAAAGCTGTTGCTTATTCTCAGGTACCTGCAAGGCAGGTTGGGAGCTGCCTAATGTCAGAATTTAAACTGCCAAATCATGAAACGAATAGACTGATTTTTAAAAGTTACAATCCACCAACAGTTTTATAAATTGTTATTGACTTCATTGGAGTTAAGATGCAAAGCTGGCACTTGGGTGATTATTTTAGATTTAACATTCCATCAAATTGCACCATGATTTTCCACAATTTTAAATAAATTTAGAGTTGTTTGTTGCTTTTTAAAACAGAAGACATAATTATAAAGGGGGAAAAAAAGTCTTTATTACTAAATATATTCATACAACAGCTTTAAATCATAAATCAGCACATTTGGAAATTCTGGTAGCACTTTGTCACTCTTGAAACACTCAAGACTTATCGCTTTTTCCAGGTGAATTTCCGTCTCGGTCCCTCTTGACCAGGCTTTTTTCGTTCCTTCACACGTGGGTCAACTGTTAGCAATCCAGCTACAAAACACAGAGAAGCACCCATTTACTTACTACTACTAGTTGATATTACAGCTATACTCCCTGTGAGCAAATAACTTTGACTTTCACTAGCAGTATGATTTGTATCATCTGGAGGGCTAAAGGTTCACAACCACAAAACACTGAAAGGAGGGTAGTCAGATCCTCAAATATTTTAACTTCTCTTTAGTAACTGAACTTCATTCATATTTTCCATTACACACCACTAAAATGACCACCCACTGCTTTTTATCTACCCATATTGCTTAAGTCATTAAAGCAGTGGTCTCCAAACCTTTTTGATCATGCAGTCCTAACTGTATTTTTGAGCATGTTCCCCTAAATAAATGTATTTATTCACTTATGAATTATATACAGCACATTCTTACTGAATCCAAATGGATCAGCTGCACATTCACCACTCTGAAGACCACTGTTTTGTGGTATATTTATATATAAGTACAAATATATTTATATATATAAATATACTTTAAAATATATTTTGCAATGTCCCAAACATGTTCAGAATTATGCTGATCTCAGTAAAGATACCAAACTCATTACAATGTCTATTTACAAGGGTTTTCCTAGCAAGTCATATTTGCCAGTGCTGAAAAGGTACAGTCAAAGAAACTTGCTGCAAAGTGTGAAGACAGCTTTGGTTTCATGGCTGGCAGTAGAGTGAAAAATATCACAGCTGTTCTGCCACTAATACAGGCAAGTACTCTTGCTACTAATCCAGAAAGAGTGTAGTTAAAAGCTTGCTGTTCAAAACTCTGCATTTGCTGAAACAGCATGGACATCTCATCACTGAGAAGCATCAAATCCTGCAGTTATCTAAACAAATTCTGTCTTATCCTAGGTACCTTGTAAACACTAAATTATGCAAGAGAGGAAAAAAGTTCCCTCAGTTTGGCTAGTAGCATGCAGTATGTTTGTGCTGATTACTCTCTCTTCAAAGCTAACCCTCCAGCATTTATGTTGGAGAAGAAAACTTTTTAAAATATGAAGAAGATGAGATCAGTCAAGTTAAATAAACCACAATCTTGGTACCTTGCAGCTCACTGATGTCTGATCCAGATTAATTTAGTAGTGAATACATATTCATGTTTGTGATTCTATGTTGAGGCAATATAAGTGGGTTAATAGACCTGAAAGAGGTCATGAACAGATGGAAAAATGCTTGAGAAGTCATCCAAAATGTACACAAAGGATGGTAGGAAACAAGTGAAAACAGTCTATAAATAAATACTGATCCCTTTCATACAATACACGAAGTTTCACTGGGATTATTTACTCAAATCTGATCCTTAATGATCCTTGTATTAATTCTGTTAATTACCAGAAACACATTAAGAAACATTGAAATAATTTCAATTTCTACCTTGCCTCATGAATTCCACCTCCTTTTCTGTCACAAAACTCCTTAAGGCTTTTGCAGTGGCTAAACGTATTGCTCCAGCCTGTGCAGATCTTCCTCCACCAGACACTGTGCAAACTGTATCATGTTTTCCAATTCTGCCAAGAAACTGGAAAGGGAACAACAACTGTTCCCTAAGGGAGGAAAAAAAAAAGAAAAAAAAAAAGGAAAAAATAAAAGGAAGAAGAAGAAAAATTAAAAATATTCATGTGCATAAAGTTCCATGCAATGCACATTTCTTATCTTTGTATATACAAAAGCATGGTTAACTTTTGGGCAGAGATCCAGAAAGGCATTCATATCTCATTCAAATCAATAGGAAATTAGCAGCTAGGAGCATATTCCAATTGCCAATGGTAAGTACTTTAAGTTCAGTTTTACAATTACTTTTATTCCACTATTTCTATAAGGAAGCCAAGATCTATCAGGTCTGGATATTGAAACTGAGCAACCTCTCTCTCTATTCTTGAGCTTAAAAATCACAATGTAAAATAAAAATAAAAATCACATAAGGAATATAAACTATGTGAGAAGTCTTCTCTATCACACTGTACACATCCTCCAAAACCTGAAGCTTTACATGGAAAGCCTCACCCTGTTTGCTTCCACTATGTTACTGTATACCATAGCAATTACATATGCATGCAATTTGAAAATCTCCTGCAAAACACTTAAAGGTAATGTTTATTATTTATTTTAAAAATCAATTTCAAGCCATTTCTAAGGGGACTAAAATTTGAACTATCAAAACAGTCTATGCTCTTGGTTTTTGCATCTGAAAAGGAAAGGCAAGGAGCACAGAGCAAGGCTTGCCTATCCTGAAAATAAGGAGAAAATGCAAGACAGTTTTATAAAACAGATAGTTATACAGAGACAAGAACACAGAATCAACACAGCACCAATATATAATCATATATTAACCATGTATTAACCAATATATAACCATGTTTTGCTGGAATAATTTAAATACAGTAAAAATACAGCATTTCATAGTGTTCTCACCTGTCCTGCAGCACTGGGAAGTAATGTAAAATGTCTGTTCCATTCACTGTAATTTTTCCAGTCCCATTGTCATAAACTACTGCAGTAGCACTTGCAGTTTTTCTTTTACCTTAAAGGAATTAAACCAAATCTTTTATGAGGCTTCAATATTCTACAGAACTTCAAGTGCCAAGTAGTTAAACAAATCTCAACATATTCATACAGTTCCAGCTGTTTGGTTTTACAGGCTGAGGTAACAAAAGAATGCAAACAAAGAACAACTATCTTTCAATATATTTTAATCAATGTCTATTAAGTGGGGGAGAAGTGTGTGTTAGGAAACCAATCTCCTTCAGCACAAAGGAAGCAATCATTCTGATAAAGGCATTATGAAACAAATAAGACATTTTTCTTCATTTTGGGGGTGATGAGGCACAAACAAGACTGGTTTTGAACTTATTAAACTTGGTGGCTTTTCTTAAATCACACAGGCTGCATGCTCATCTTCAAACTTCATTAACTACTGTTCTGAAGATACCACTGAAAACCAGTGCAAATTAAATCATGGTTTGGTGATCTCATATCTCTTTGTTGTCATGTAATCTTGAAAACAACCCAGGTAAAGCAGAGCTCCCTAGCCATTTTGCCCCTCAAATTATAATCTGCTGCATAATATCCACAATCTCTAAGATTCCTCTTAAATGTACAGCATAAAGTGTGTGTGCACACGTGCTTTGTCCAAAAACTCAGTCTTTCCTATACATGTTGTTGCCACATCATTATTTCTATGCAATCATTCATATCATATATTGTTTTCCAGCAATGTGTCTCCCCAATGAAAACTTAACAGCCTGTGTTTAGAAGATACAGAGACCTTCACAGCTTTTCTTTAACATCCCCTCCACCTTGGTATGAATGACCAATATCCCATTATCCATCTCTGTCCCTAATATTTAGATATTTCCTCTTCACATTTTCCTAGGCTGTTTGTAAATATCCAAATGCCTTGCTATTTATTCTTTGCATCTTCAAAGTTCCCCTCTGTTGGACTGCCTACGAAAGTCATAATAAAGGTTACCCAGTAATCTAAGCATGCCATTTTTATACTAAGCAATGACACTGTTTATATCCATGGAATTATTCATATGTGTTTGCGTTCCTGCAGTCCTCCACTCTTTATGTTCAGCAGTCAGCTCTGGCAAAAATGAAAGTGTTTTTGTATCCTACAATCTGTGGCACAATGGGGTCCTCTCCACAGAGGTATCACTGTGCATAAATACATATAAAAAGCAGATGATAGGAGTCTGGGTCAAAAACTTGTACTTTCTGACCAGCCCATGTCCTAGCCTGGTGTTGACATCACTAACAGCTATACATGCAGCAGACACATAAATGAGCATGTAAAATGAAGTAGTGACATTTTCAGCAGCGTTGTACATACTATAAAGAAAGCAGTGTGAAGAGGAAAAAAGTCTGCACTGTTATTAATTAACTTGAAATTATTACCTTCCCCAGTGCTGAAGGCCACTCCTCGCTCATCATACTGCAAGGGCTCAATCACCACCTTCTGCAACTGCACTGGAACTTCTTTGGAAAACTTCTGTATATACTTCTCCTCAATGTCAGCACATGGCAATGCTACCAGTTTTTGTAAAAGTTGAATAAATCTTGAATACTGTAAGACAACAAGACTTCATTAAAGTATACAAGTGCAATTGCATTAGCAAAATCTTTCTATTTTTATTTAATGGATTTTTCCTACTTCACTTTTATTGATGATTTCTGACAAGATGACACTTTTGCACCTACATGCTGATTTAAGAACAGCTTGCAGTTGCATCATTTTCTGTGTGACTAAAGACATCTAGTTCTTCCTTCAGAGAACAGTGAAACTTTACTCCAAAGCAAAACCAACCCTTTTTAATAAAGGATTACTGTATTAGAAAGAAGTTCATCTCACTTGAAAAAAAAAGTTAAATGGGGAGGGGAATATCTTAATTATTTTATTATTGTTTTATTAAAATAGGAAAAGGAAAAGATTTTCACCTGCTTTTTAGTAAGTCAGCACATTCACTGATTTGGAAATAATTTTATTTCACTGAACTGAATCTCATAAATGATTATATTTCATAACATATACAAAAAAATGCCTACCTTTGGCTGTTCAAGCTGTTACTTTAATGTTTATGATTTCCTTTAAAACTGAACAATCAAGGTATTTAAAAATTCAAGAGATACTTGACTTAAAGGGCAACCTCTTGAAATAAATTATCCTTCACTACTGTGTGGTTCTCCTTCCCCCTTATACCTCCCTCCAAAGTTCTTCAACATGTGATTAAAGAGTACACACCAGTGTGTTAACCCATTTGTGCCAAAAGCTGTCCTGTTACCACGTGTTACTGGCAGGAGCTCCAGACAGCTGTCACCAGATATAAAGGTATCACACCATCAAAAATAGATTTTTCATATAGATATCATAACCTGATTTTTGAAGTTTCTTTTTTTTTTTTTTTTACTTACAATCAGTTATTGCAAGTATTTGTTCCTCCCTCTGTTACCAGAGTCTTCTCTAGCATAAAATTACTATTTTTCTTGTAACTTAATAATAGTCCCTGGAACTCTGACATTACTTGAAAAATACTTCTACCTAACAACATGACACAGACTTGTGGTAAAGCCTTTAAAGAGCAGAAATAAGGAAATACAAAAATGTAGAAATTTTAGAGTCTATAGAAGTAGAAAGCTTCCAACAGTTTTCATTTGGAGAGTGCAAAGAAGAAAAAAATCAATAGCTCTGATTTTGTTTAATAATGTAAACATCACTGAAATTTTTGTTGCAGTGGCAAAAGGTAAGAGTTTGAGCAGTTAAGACTGGCAGCTTATACTGAGACATTTCAAATATATTTAAATAATGTTTTTTACTATAGTCTGAGGCTTTGTGGTCTTACATGGGAGAGGCCAATATGCAGAAGGGTTTGGTGTGGGTTTTTGGTTGGGGATTTTAAAAGTTTATTGTCATGTACTAAAACCAAGCACTGAAGAACACCAAACTATTTGGCTGTACAAGCAGACCTGACACTTGGAGAGAAAAATGACCATTCCAAATGCAGGAGCTACTGAAAATACTGAAGTCATACTGGCTTCTACTGCAAGCAAGATAAAGTATCCTAGATATTATCAGGATGGAGAATTTACAACAACTACTTCTAACTTATGCTTATGGGCACAATCTGCTTGAGACCTTTTTACATCCCCCACAGTCAAGAAAGCCACCATATCCCACTGTTCCAGATGACAACTGAGCAAAGGGCATGTTTGCTGCTGTTGTGCTATTTCTGCAAAGCTGTTCTTCACAGGACAGACAAGATTGAGGAACACTGCTTCTAGGTGATAAAACACTTGGAATGTTCAGACAAATAGAGTTACATTCTCTGGTACTGTCATATTCAAGCTTCCAAAAGCTGGCTACAGAGACTGAACCTGATGTAAGAAAATATAATACTCTTCAAGGGAGTGTATGGAAAAGCTCTGAGTGAGAAAAAAAAGGGTATGACTATTAGGATGAATAATCTTATCCCCAAAGATACATGGACAACTCCAGACTTACAGAGTGACACAACTTGCAGATACTGAGGAAACTGCAAAACTCTCCACTCTCCCACCATATTCATACCAAGGAGAATGTAACAGGAAATATCTGTATCAAACCACAGATATATACAGCATTCTGTCTTGTTTCTGTTATTTGATTTGGTAGACAATCACTAAGAAAAAGGACTCCTAATTTCTGTGACTTTTATATCATTACCATGTCATCCTTAACATTAAATAAATTAACTCTGTGCAGTTTACTCTTATACAAATCCACTGCATTTCCCCATGCTGAATATTTACCCCTTCTCTACAGTTAGTAACAGAGGTTCTAGCCCTGTTTACTTTTCATCTGTAACTACATAAGTTACCATTTATTTCTATAATAAATTCTTATACCCCATTCCTGACCACATAATTAGATAAAAAAAAAACAAGTGCTCTAGGTCTCACAACGTTGCCAGGAGAATAATGAAATTATGCTAGTAACAATGGAAAGTTCTTAACAGTTATGTATTGTGCTAGATAAAAAATATCAACATAAGTCACTTCAAAACAACATGAATGTCACAGGACTGTGAACATATACAGACTTCATCAGAATACAGAAAACTCTTTCTGAAGAGCACCTGCTTCTGCATGATACCTTTCCAGTATCCAAAAATGCACCCAGAGTCCATATTCTTAAGACACAAGCCTCCTTAAGATTGGGAAGATTAATTACTTACATCATCATCTGACACTTTTTCTACCAACATTTCTTCCAATTCAATCTTAGTCAGCCATCTGCTGCCAGCCAGGTTTCTGTTTAAAATATCACATATATTCTTCCTTTAATTAACCATGCAATTAAGAGTTACATCACAAAAGACCACACATACAGTCAGTCTTCGTTCAGAAATACATTTTCCACTACAAATGAATGCAGATCACATTCCTATAGTAAACATGAGAAGGCCTATGTGTACTTTTAAAAATCTGCCTTTTGAAAGGTATGGGAACTTCATGTATTGAATTAACCACATGACCATTATGAGTATCAACTATGCATTATTCATATTATTGAAGTGTGAGATTGAATTAAAGTAATACTGTAATAGGAAGTGATCTCCCTCCTCCCAACTTACGACTTACTTTAAAAGCCTGCTGCTAGGAAAAATTTGGTTTACTAGCAGCAAAGAGCAAAATCAAAGGCAGAATGTTAAAATCAAATTCTTTTGCCCTTGTCTTTACTTTTCTCATCAGTATAGAGAACAGCACTAGCAGTAAGCACAGTCAAAGCACTAAGATAGCAGTGACACCCTGTATTCTATCCACTGTGCAATCCTGAGCTGCTCAGCACAGTGACTGCACTGACGACAGCAAAAGCAGAAATTTTTAAGAAAACAGCCTCATACATAGATGCTAATGCAAAGAAAAAAAACTAAACAGCCATAAATACACATACCAACATTATCAGGTAAATTTAAGATGTAACCAGCTTCTTAACTCCTCAGGTTTTTTAGAAACAGCGTTTTCAGCAGCATTAAGGAACTGATTCAGTAAAACACTTCTGAAGGTGTTTTTAAGGAGTACTACTTCTCAAGCATGCATTTTAATGCCTTTCTGAGTCAGGATATGAGAAAGGATTTTTTAGAAACAATACAGATTTTAACAATGATATTAAAAAGCTTCCAATCTTGACAGATTCAAGTATATACTTACATTTACATATTGGTACTTGCTACTTCCACTGAAGCTGGAAAAAATTTCTTGAATGTGAAAAGCTATGAAGTAGTTCAGAACAGGTCCTAACTCTATAGCTAATATTACAGAATGCACTCAAAACAGATTATTTTCTGGGAAAAAATCCTCAAACCAAACCCTAACAAACTCCATGTCTCTCAAAAAAAAAAAAAAAAAAAAAAAAGCCTTTCCCACTAACCCTCTACCTACACTTAGGAGATAAATTATCCTATCCACACTAATCTCAGAGGAAGTACCATATCCAGTGTGAGAAGTAAGTCTCAAAAATCCTTTAAATTCTCTGAGCTTTACAAACCTAACAGGGAAAAAAACCTTTCATCTCTGACTAGCTTTAGGTCGTTTTTTACATCAGTAAATCCACTGGCTGAGCTCTGTAAGGAGCCAGGCTATTTTTCAGCAGCATGCAGCAAGAAACTAAATTCATTTGTTCTCTTGTCTGCTCAGAACCTAACACAAATCTATAATAAAACATTCTGTGGGTCACAGAATGCTATTTATATCATGAAGAAACATGAACTTCTGTTATTTAAGAAATTGAAATAATCACAGCAAATTAATCCTTTCTCTTCCTAACATAAATAACAAATGGCTGAAACGAAGAAATGACAAACCAACACGATGTGCTCCTGGAGCAAAGCATAAATCTAGCTAGAAAATACACAGCAAGAACAAAGATAAAAACTTGGGACTGGGAAAAAAAGTAACTATATAGAAAAGCATTAAATGCCTAAACCAAAACTTCCTAGCTGCACCTATTTTAAACACTTGCTTAGCTCAATTTTCTAATATTAAATCCTTGCAAGACATCTCAAAATAAATTTAAAAAAAATCAAGACTACAGTCTAAGAGGAGCAAACAGCACTTAAATGCATATTCTGATGGACACTCAGAAACCAACAACTGTAGATTTCTCAGCTTCTAGTTGACATGGATCTTCTCTATCCAGTGGCTAACTGGACAGAAAAGATGAACAGCTTGCTGTGCATACAAGAGAAGTTAAACAGAAAAAAGAGAAACACTAAATTGAATTACTAATAGTGGTGGTAATAATTAAAGAAATACAGTCAAATGAGCTTTTCTAAAATTACTAGGTTTTGATTACTTCTGTTCAAAGCCATGACAGGAAAAAATAGTGAAATTAAATATTTTTAGACTCTTAAATTTAAATATTAGTAAGTTAAAATATAAAAGAACTGCAATTAAATCCTATGAAAGAGCTCAGCTTTAGGTCTTGAGATTTTTAAAGCAGGAACAATGAAGTTAGTACATTAAAAGCCCTTGTTTTCTTATAAAAAGTTTCCTTCCTTTTTACAAAATGCTTCAATAAAAGACATAATTAGAAAAAATAATACAGAATATATATTTTATACATATATAAAACATTCATATATGAATATACATATGTCTCATACAGAAATACAGGATTCTGGATATTTTCTATTTTTTTTTTTTCAAATAACCCTTCAGAACTTTTATGAAGCAAAGAATATTGAAAAGAGCAGAGAGAGATTAAAGAGTAAGAGAAATAGATGGGAAATTCTCTATTCTAACAATGAGAACTCAGTGCACCACACATATCTGGTAAAACTTTTCAACATGAAATTACCATACAAATATTACACAAGGAATTGAGCAAGAGCCTGAAAATGTGTTTGTGGACTAGAAGGCAGGTAGGGTGGGGAACTACCAGAAGTGCCAAAACAGGACATGAAAGCACATTAAGAAAACTGCTACCAATACTCATTCTAATTGGAATCCTACCTTTTTTCCTTCTGAAGAGGAAGGTCTTGAGCTATCAGTTGGTCTTGATGCTTCTGAACATTCAGCAATTTTTCGTATGTTTCCTTAAATGTATATGGAAGAAGTATTTAAATAGATTTTTTCATTCAATATTAAAATTTTGCTACTTAAAACACATGTTGATGTGCTTTTACTCTCCAAACACTTAAAATACAGATGTCAGAAAACAAGCAGAGCTATGACAAAAAAGAAATCATGCACAGTTCAAATTCATTGATTTTGAATTCTGCAACAGTTTTTTGCCTTCTTGCATATGCTTGAAAAAAAATTTCTCAACTGTATACAGTAAGAAAGATAACTATATTTGTATAATGAATGCAACTCCAAAACATACTGCGCAATAATTTCATCAGTGCATTCACATTTTGGTTTGACTTCCTCAAAATAATGACAAGGTTTAATATTTATTTAATCCCATTTAGTTAGAATTTTTGCACATGTAGAAGTGTCAGATTTACTGGTGGTCAATATCAGTCACAACTTCTTACCCTGGCATGTCTACATGGATTCAAAGTTGCACATTTACCATAGTAAGAACTTGGGTTCTCTAAATCATGTAGATGTACTTTGAATTTTCAGGATTTTTAAATGTTTTCTCAAAATTCTTAGCTATATTATTATTTTCAAACAATGATGTGACAGTGATTTAGAACTTCATGAAAAAAAGAAGAAAAAAAGGAGAAAATACTCAAAAAAATCACAGTAAATATATTACAGAAAAAACACATTTTAAATAACATATTTTTAGGGGTTTTTTTTTCAGTTCAGAAATTTATGAAGACTACTTGTTCTAAAACATAACATCTAATATTCTTAATTGCAACAGTGATCCAAATGCAAAAGTAAATTAGGAGTATTGGGAGTCTTATATAAATTATATTGAAACAACAGGACAGTTGTACTACAACCAAATACTTCTATGTCAAATAATTTACTTTCCTTTACAAGTGAAATAAGCTTATAGTCACTTTACTACACTGTACTAATACAAATTTTAGCAAATATTAGATAGAAACAACAGTGTAGGAATTAGCAGGGACAAGAAACAATGGTTTGGAGTTTTTTTATTTGTATTATTTACCAAAAAAATTAAAGAAAGAAACATGAGACAGCTCTGTCCTGTCAGATATTAACTAATGAAATGCTAATTCTGAACATAAAACTGGGATTTATAATAGGATGTAGTGAAATTTCTGCAACAGCTTAAAAATAACCCCAAAATAGAAGCTCTTTGCTTAGTTATAAATACCTACTGTTCAACCTGATTTTTTCACTAATATAAAATACACCTGCACATACACTAAAAATATTTGTGCTTAAAATGTATGAACAAAGAACAGATTGTTATCTGAGCTGCACTCAAAGCATTTAGAGACAACTCACTGAAGTCTCTGACGCAGGTCACTGATGACATTTTTAATGGCACAGTGGAACAAAATATTTTAAAAATAATTCCACAGTTAAAAATCCTTAAGTACAAAATAATTCACTTTTGTGACAGCATGAGAATTCATATATTATAGTAATAAGCCTTTCAGAAATCCTTTATTTTTCATGAAATAATTGTATCAGATAGGAACTAGGAAAAATTTTCAACCTAAAGTTTATTTATCCCCAAACACAGGCAATGTTACATAAAAGAGCATAAATCCTATTTTCAAGTATTTCCAAACCTCACAAATATAACTGTAGTATTCTAAGAAAAGATATGGTATTACTACTGTTAACAAGATTTATGTCACATCACTCTAATCTTAACAATTCCATTCAGAGATGACCATTAGGCTTCAAAAATTATTGCCTGTGCATTAAAAACACAGATAATCTGGGTTAGAGAGCTTGAGGCGTGCCTATACCAACAAATTTTTAAGTATCTGTAGTTAAGATAAGTGGTAAAGAATGAGTATGGGAACTTCTGCTTGGGACCACAGAGAGAAGGAAGAGAAGGGGAAGGAGGGCTGTGTCTGTCCCTCAGCAAGCTGGGGAGAGCTCAGCTGGAACAGTCTCAGAGATTGAATCTGATGAGCTCCATGAGTTACTGCATTTCAAGAAATTAAACCAGGCACAAAGACGATATTTTGGTGTCAGATGCTTAGAAGAAGTACTGGGTTATTAGGTCTTATAAATGTGTAAGAAGGTTTTTCATCTTACTGCTACTCTTGACTTACCTCTTGCCTTCAAAGACAAAGGGTGTCACCACTCTACCTGCAAACACAATTTCCTGTCTGCCTCCTCACAAACACTCATCCTCCTCCAATACATTCTGGCATATATTTTTATTTATTGGTATGGTCAGCAAATATACATGAACAGGAGCTTAACATAGCTACAACACAGTTCCTTTAAAAAGGACACAGAGAGGTAATCACAGCTGTGACCTTAAGACAGCTTACTACAGTCAGAATTGCTTCTATACAGCAACTCAAGTATTTTCAGCTAACTGGACACAAATTAAAAGAAGACTTAAGGATTTTGTCATATTTCAAAACTATTGATAAACACAGGCAAATAATACAAGATACGGGTTATGACCTACCACTTTTTAGCCTCAGAAATTGCCAGTTACAATGACAAAAAGCTTTAGAACATCTGCGATAATAAAATTTTCCTGAAGACCTTCCCTAAGTAATCCCAAAGAACACCAACACTCCACAGCCCATTTTAAGTTCTAAGAACGTGCACTTTTAAGAATTAAAATGATCTCTTTAAACTGTTCTAGTTAAATTACAGCAATCATGTCTATTCAAACAAAGAACCCTTTACACAGGAGATGAAGTCAAGCAACATTGAAAAGTAGCATTTTAAAGTAATTTCAAGTGTAAGAGAAATGTTAAACATAATTTTCTAAATATTTCTGGCAATGAAAGTGGACTTGCAACTCCTATAAAATTTTGGTCTGAAGTGCAAAAAAAAAAAAAAAAAAAAAGATGCATCTAATCTCTGTATAGAGATAAAGCCAACAGACTGAAAGAACCACTCACGTGTGGAGTAAAATCTGTGGATGAGCCTTTGCAAAATCAGGAATCACATCTAATGCCCAGTAATTTATCTGACAAATCTTCACTCCCCAACGGCTAAAGAAAGCTTCTGAAGACACACTTGCTTTTTCAAAGCTGGCAGGTGAAGATTTTACTAATCACTTGAGGATTCAATAGTCCAATTCATGACTGTACACATCTGTGTGTCTTGTAAACTCAGCTATTACACAATCAAAATAGCTGATTTTACAAGATTGACTATGCACTGAAATGCTTCCATTCCTAATAGAGAGATCAAATTTCAAATTTCTTCAAGAACACTTAAAATAATAAAAAAATATTTTACCCTGAGTTAAAAAATGATTTTTATAGGGAAAAAAATTCTATTAACATTATAGTTAAGATATGTTTTAGAGCCCATATTTTACCTCAGTTTGCACTTTGTTTCTTGTGGTTTTTTTGAGTTCAGCATACACTTTGAAGGGTTTTAAGTTTTAGAATATTTTTGAGAGTTAAAATGCTCAATTGTTAGAGCATTTACCTCAATCCACAAGACCTGATATTTCTAAAGTACGTACAAGAAGCATGATTACATGGAATTACTCTTTTCCTGTACACAATGGTATGAAGATACCATTTTGTCTTGCTCTGCACATTACAAAAATGCTATTATTCTAAAAAACTGTTAAGTGATGATCAAATGTACTACCAAACATTTGTGAAATGGTGTTTCATGGAATAAACATTCATTTATGTATCAGAAGAAAAATAAATTGTCCTTTTCCCTACAGCTAAACTTTATTCAACAAGCAGAACAAAAACAATAAGGCATGTAACAAATATCTTCTATGATAGCTCATTTCATATTGAAAGCCAAACATGTATACCAGCAATTATAATACATACAAAGTTTATTTTCCAAGTATTTATTTATCTTTATTTTCTAAGTGGATAATATTATTTATTAGCACTAACTAAAAAATAATGATATGCCAGTTATATAACTAGCAAGTAATAAAATTCAAGTTCCATATGAACCTATGGAGTATCAATGGCATACAAGTTTAAGCTAAATAATATGTTTATCCTGTTTATTAGATTTAATAGCAATTTAAGAGACATCCTCAAATCAAATTGATTACTTACACTAGGCTGCATTAACACACAACTCTTTTCTAGACAAATTAATTAGCTTTGAGACTTAAGAATACATTTTGTTAAATACATTGCATTAAGGTTAACCACTTATTAGTTTAATAAGTGGTTAAAAAACAATGTTGGGAATTTCATGCAGATTTTTGGCTTTCATTTGGCCGACTTAAAAAAAACTCTGTTAAATCTCACTTAATGGATTTACATTTATAGAAGCCTATTTAATGAAAATATTCAGAAACAGTTGAAGAACACTCAAGTGTCCTATACTAATGAAAAATGCATTTGTCAAGGCCATTTGTTTGAAGGTGGTTGTCACGCTCTTAGAAACGAAACGCACACTATACGTTCAGAGATTTCCAAGGCAAGCCCGCATACTCTAACTGCTAGGAAGAGCTAAAAATAAACTTGTGCTCCTTGTAAAATTTGTAATTTCTTCATTATGATGGAATGCAACAAAACATCTTGCCCTTGGGTTGCTCTGTTTCAGCCAAAACAAATGCAAATGGCTTGTCAGATGACAGCTGTTTGATAAGGCTCCTCTACAAGACCTGCATGCTTTACTTTTTTCCGTGAAACTTGGGATGAAAGGCAGAAGGCAGGAAGAGAATTAATGTAGCATACAGTCTAAAGGCAATGCTACAACCGTGATTAAGTAGAAAAGTTAAAAGGCACAGATTTTCCACAGCCTTGCTGCGTGCAACCCATCCGTGTAACAAGTTGACAGGCCTAGCGCGTCAGCTCCATCATCCTCTCCGACAGCTAAAACGCAGCATTGCATCCCTTTTCAGAGAAAATTTGCGTCTGCACCATGAAGCGTTGTACATTATTTCTTAGCACTGCAGGGGGCTCAAGTCCATATGGAACCTTCACAAATATTACCACAGATCAAACCAGCGGCGTTTCGAGGCAGATTTGACATACCTATTTAAATGAACAGCAGGGGTCCTCGGGCTGCCTCGGGCTGTGCAGCAGAAAACCTCTGTGGAAAGCCTATGCTGCAGCTCCATTACTCAGCAAAGACACTCTCTACATTTATCATTCATTTCATTTCTGCCAGGGCAAGAAGCTCATTTGCCCAAGGTCAATAACAGAAAAAAAAAAAAAAAGTAAAAAAAAGAAAAAAAAAGTGGGGGTGTTTTTTATTCTCCCAAAGAAACAAATGTACCTGACAAGAGGGGATTTTGTCCTTTGGGTACACAGAACACAAACAAATATCAGATCATTCTAATAAAAACACTATACTCAGTAAAGCTGTGTACTGAATTTGTGACCATAAAGTTCATTTTTCTGACAACTGACTAACCACAGAACTAACTTCTTAAACCTATTAATAAGGAAACAAAATCTAACATGAATATCCAATTAAATATTTCTGCATTATTACATTATATATTATTAATACTTTCGTCTTCTATAAGTGCACATGAAAGAAACATGAATAGAGTCTTTCCATAGACTCTTGTAAAGATGCAGATAATGTTTGTGTTACTGATGGCCACAGATATGAATCTGTTCACACCCCATGCCAAGACTCAGAGTCTAGTGGTCTTCTATTTGATACAGCTTTTTTCATAAAGGTAAAAGATGCAGATCCTTTATTCCTGGAACCATATTAATCAGAAAAAGCCTTAAGTTTGCATGAATGGAACCATCTCAGAAAAATCAATTAAGCAGTTTAAATGCAAATTTTCTTCACACTAAATGTCAGCACAAATAACATTTCCTATAGCTTTGCCCTTCACAGAGGAAAAAAAAAAGAACTATTTTTTATTCTACAATGAACTTTGCTAGAACTAGCCATTTTTGTTGTATGTATATTCTCCATTACTAATATTTTGCTACCAACTAGATACAGCCCACAGGAAATTGTTCAGACTATTCAAAACCAGTCCATAGCCAAAACTGTAAAATGAACCAAAAATTAAAGGAAGAATTATTACATAGTGTGTTCTCCTAAACAAGACATAAAAATGCTGATAATAATGAATACTGTGACACAAAAATGAACATTGCATATAGCTTCAGTGGTGATATTATGGCCTACTGTGAAAACATAACTAAACTCAGGAGCTCCTGAGTGGCACCTCTAGAATAACATGCACTTGACTGGGAGCTGACATTATTTAATACAGATAACATACTCACATGCATTAATGAATAATATGACTGCTTGCCAGTATAAAAGAGAAAGTGAAATGGTCGGCCATCTTCTCCCCACTGGATTTCTAATGGAAGGCAAGATTAGACAAGAAAGCAATATACAATTATTAAAAAAACATATCCCTTGTATTTAACTGCAGTTATAAACTTCTTTCATAATGCTGATTTTCCTTTTAAATATCAGACAACAAAGACATTTTCCAGGTGCTCAATCTGCCTGGAAATCTAGTACTTTACACAATCTTTTATAAACATAATCTCCCTCTGCAATTATAATAAAATATTTAACATCAGAGCTGCAAATAATATTTTAAATAAGGAAATCCCTCATGTACAACTATAAAGACAGTATAGGTGGCATTGCAAATAGAAATATACATTTTAGGATAAAAAGAAGTACAAAGTAAGAGACAACTGAAATCTACATTGAAAAGTGAAAGATGAAAGATAAGCAGCTCTGGAAAAAACAGTGCTAAAGCAAAGGAGATTTTTGTTAGCATAATACATCTAAGCTAAGCTAAGCATGTCTACAATTGTCTTTTGTGGGCAACAATTCAGAACTCAGATGATTTTAGAACTCTTTTGTGCTATTACATTTGGAATATTTAATAATAAGACCTATCCTATAGTTTACACAATTAGTTCAGCAAGACAACAAATGTTCCATTTTAATTCAGCATATCCAGTGTGTTTCATTCATTACAAAATGTTATTTAAACACAAATAAATTTCAACTTCAGAGAAAAAAAAAAGGCAAAGTTAGATAATATAACAAAGGTCTCTTTCAAAGAAAGAGAAATTAAAAAAAAAAAAAAAAGTGAGAACTTTTTAAAAATTTTACTGTAGAGAAACTCCCAGGCATTTTATCCAGTGAAGTTAATAAAGGCTATCTATAAACTAAAGGCAAAAATAAGACTCCAAAAATCTGTCTGATAAGCACAACATATACTGGTTTGGAACATCAAGATATAAGACAGCAGAAGTTGAATGTAAAGATGCAAAACTTAGCAGAAATGAAAGAATACAGGGGAGTTTTACCCACATATGCTACTACTGCACTATGTGATTTTCCATGTATGCAGGTCTGAAACACATTTTGTTGAAAAAACTGTCCTGGAAACCTTTCAAAGTATAAATTTAAGTTTTTGTACTTCAAAGTTATCAAAGGCACAATACATAGACAAGACAAAGCTGCCTTAAGAGATACTTATTGAAAGTGGTATTTTTAGATGTAAATACAAAACCATACATTTTTACTAATTTGTACAGTCCTCAGGATACAGCTAACATTTTAAAGAATTCTTTAGTCCTCAAAGCATATAGTATAGTAGCCTAATACTTCAATAAAACAGCCCTTGGATATTAAAACTACTTAATGATTAACTCTCTCCTACCCTTTCACTTTTTACTTTTTTACTTCACAATACAGGAAAGTTAAAAAATAAGGCATGATACAATTTGAAAGCTGAAATTCCAAAGTGTTAGATAGTTTAGACAGCTTTCCAAAGACACGAAGTCCCCCAAGAAACAAGTATCAATTATTCCAGCAGCAGGGAAAAGGAAGGAAAATGGTAAGATTTTATTGATAATTGGAAATGTTTATCTGGGACTTGATAGCTCAGTGAATATAGAATTTCACAGCCATGCTACTAGTTCATACAAAATACTAGTCAAAGACAACAGATTTTGACCTTATCTTTTAGATGTTCCATGTAAAATGAAATTGTTGATTTTAGTGAACTAACATACTGGCATATCACTGACATTGGAACTTTATACAGTGTTTCAGGAGCAAAACCAAAGACAGTACGGACAGACATGCAGAGTTAGGACTTCAAGGTCAAAGAACTGATTAGGAGAGTTTCCACTCTGCCTATTATTTAAAAGAATCAAAACTCTTAATTTTTAATCTTCTAGAGCAACAAAGTTACAAAGAAAACTTTTGGTTTAAAATAGTGTTAATGAATATTTTATGGAGGTGATAGACAACTCTGACAAAAAGCTACTGAATTTAACAAAAGGTTTTACCATAACTTCAAGAGATTCTCCACATCATTTTATTTATTGCTTATTTTTAAACAATGAAAAACATTTATCTTAGTCAGTTAAGGCAACTTCTGAGTGGTATTCCAGAACAGACCAATAATTTTTATCCTAAAACACAGAGTATCAGAACAGACTTTTACTGTTCATGTCCTAGCAGTCATTAGGGACATAGAGAAAAGAGACAACCCATAATAAAAAGAAATTCTACATATGCAACAATTCTAATACTTGGAAATAATCAAATAAGTATCTAAGAACACTTACTTCTCTGCTCTGGAAAAACTTCATTAGGATGCTGTAAAAAAATAAAAAATATCAGCAAAAGGAAAGAGGTACTCAAAGTATCATGCTACAGTTATTCAGGAATGTAACAAGAAAACCTACCTTCATCAAAGGTCTGGCTTGCTCATCAAATAAACCAGAAGGAAAGAGATAGGCGATGGCTCTCTGAAAACAAGAAGAAATATCTTGTATGAGACTTTTTCCCCACAAAAGCATCATCAAAACATTTCTTGCATACTCTCTTAAGCAAAAAAATAGCATAACATTTGTACAGTAGGCAACCAAATCAGTAAGAAAATATGACACATATGTGGTGTGCTGAAAAGAAAAGCAGATAATTTCCTCTGGAATCCTCCAAGTAAAACCTCATTCTGAAGGGTGCACTCTGCTGCATCAGAATGAGTGAACTTTCCACTGCCAAATTTACTTTTTATAGAATGCATTTATCATAACTTACCAGAACTACTCAAGTGCAAAGACCACCTTTATACACAGTGATTTTCCAGTAAAATTTCAAGTGCTGTGACTTCCAGAGGAAATCACAACACTTATCTATTTATCTTTCTGAAAATATCAGTGCTTGCTAACAGTGCCTACTGGCAGATCAAGCATAGAGATTGTATTTAAGGCAACAGGAAAAAGCCAAATTTTAAACATTTGGAATCCCACTTTCTACAATTTCCAGACATAGTTTCCTCAAGTCTAAAATGCCATGTTTGTTTTGGCAGTAATAGCTATTTTACATAGCCTAAATAAGTATTTCACTGATCACTGCATTTGGAAACAACTGTTAATGACTAAAATCTTTGCTGAACTTGACTAACTGTCCAGAGAAGAGTCAAGTGACACCTTTTTTTTTTCCTTAGATACCTGAAGGATTGCTAAAACACTTTTGAAAAATATATTACTTTCATTACACATTCATTGTTTACTGTTTTCACTAAGTACAAAGCACATGCTTTATTTTTACTTAATCAATATTTACCAATATTTATGTGATATATAAAACAAGCATTATTTGCCTACAACAAAATTAAGTTAGTGTATCAATATTCCAAACCATTCTGGCCAAAATGTAAGGCAAGGCACCTTACAAAGCCCTATGACACACATTTCTGTTCAATATCATCTTACTGTCCCTCTTCAATGCCACTAAACCGCAATTTAATAACACAAAAAACATGCATTTTTCAGAGCTGCTTATTTTCATTTGTTTTTAAAAACAAACCAGAAAAAGCTAGCTACCAAAAGCTCCCAGATATAAGAGTCTGGCAAGCATAGCCAACTTCAGAGAGTGGGTAGTAGATCTTCAGACAGAAATACTGTGCTTGTACAGTAAAATGGACCAACCAAATAAACCCTTCTGGCAGTGGTGTCATTTATATTTCCATTAGACAGTACAGAAAAGCAGAATTACAATAAAATCTGAGTTTAAAATCTTCTCTCAAGAAGAATGGTTCTTTGTTAGTTAGGCTACCTTAGGGCTATTACACATTGATAATTTTTTCCATAGACTTGGAGCATTTGTCAGTGCTTCAACAGATTTAATATGCATGGAGTGTAAAAAGACCTAACCTATTACCTTCATTAATCCCCTACTGGCATTCTGAACAGAAATTTTCAGAATTCTGAAGCAAACAAAAGGCTTAACTTGATTTTATAAAATGGCAATTTTGTTTCTCCTAGTGACTACTGTATTCCCATTTGTTAGTCAATGGGCATTTTATGCATACACACAGTAGGTGAACACCTATTTATGAACAAATGGGGATTAATTATAATGACAAGCGAGAAATCTACTGTGAGCCAAATGATGTTAAACCAACACCTTATATAATATATTGAAAGAAATTACTACAGGGTCCTGAGACTGACTGTGTGTGTACTTAAGACATAATCTTTATACAAGCATTTCCAGAATCTCAGCCCAAACAGCTACTGTAACTATGACACCTCAATAAATGCGAATTATAACAATTTAATATTTATAATGAAAAAATAGATTCCATCATTCCACTTCTGGGAAAGCTTATTTTATTGTTAAGTGTCACAAAGTACACTCATGTCTTTCACACTATAGCATGAACACATACATCCTGTATTAAGAAATCCTAACATCTACTATCAGGTCTCCACACAACAACTAACCAGAGGAACAGCTCATTTCATAAGCTTAGTTTTTTGTTGTTACAAAATGGAAAGAAATAGTCCTCCTGACTTCCCTCTTTTTATGGAAAAGTAATCAAGGATGAACTGTCCTGGGATGCAACAGATTCCAGTTCAGCTTTATTCAGAAGTTTCTTCTTAATTTTACATTGCTGCCCCTCAGGCTGTACTTTACCAACTCCACAGAAAGTCAGACTGCCTCTTGGGAACTTCATCTACAGAGGCTGATTTTGTCTATGCAAATGTTTCATTATTCTAGAAAATAAATTTTTTTTAAAAAGCCCTGTACTAGCAATATAAAGAGATGGTGAATCAATCTGAGGAATTACATCAGAATTAGTCTCTCCATACTGCAGATGAAGCACATAACCATGAAATGATTTTCCTGAAATCTTCTTTAAATGACTTCAGATATGGAACATAGGTTTCCTTTCAGGAATATCCAGGTCTCAAACAAAAATTCCATAAATAATTAATTGCATATGTTGCATCTTCCTGAACAGAAAAAGCAGGTGAATGTATCTCTTAAAACTTTATAATCAAGGTGTAAATGCTAGCAGTAAAGTTGCCAAGAAATCTTTTACATTTAACTGCAGTTTCCCATTCCAGAAGTGGTTTTCACCTCAAGGGTCCTTGCCAATACCCTTTTTAATGCTTATTTGGACTTGATCTCCAGATTAAAGAAATTGTTGTGCTGAATATGAAGAACTCTTTTCTCAATGTCATCCTGTCAGCTATAGAAGACACATTTCCCCCACTCTAGACTCCACAGGTTCTGGGATTGCCATTTCACATTCTGTTTGTTAAATCACACTGCTGCTATTGTAATTGGAAATAAACCACAACTTTCTAAAAATGAATAATTAAACATCCATAATTTTTTTCAGTATAATCACAATTAAAAACTCTGGTACCTAATAACACAACAGTGTTCCCAAAAATAATTACATAAATTACTTTGAAAAGGTGGAATGAGGTACAGTCTGCTTCTGCTATGAGTTACCAAAAAAAATGAGTCGTGTCTTTCAAGGATTTGAAAATCTTTGGTTTTGAATTTCTTTGTTGATCCACACAGAGAAAAAGAAAATATCCAGTAGTCACACTTTTAAAAACAGCAGATCATAATGAACATGTTAGTAACAATATAGCTTACATCTGACATTTCTTAAACTTCACAGCTGATAAACTGAACTTGCCTGTACCAAACTAAAAGAAATCCTGTTATATCATTTGTTGAGGGACCAGAAGTGTCAACATACTGCCCACAGAACCAAAATGCCTTTTGCATGCAGCTTTAGCTTTGAATTCAAGCCAGATGGAATAATAAGTACAACCCTCTACCCCTATTAAGAAAAAACAGAGAATCACTAAAAATCTGGCAGTCCTTCAAACATGCAAACCAATTAATTAAATAATGTGTCCAGCAATGCATGTGTATGCTGTGCAAATTCAGTGTACCTGCCACACCCTCACCTCTCCTCTTCCCTGTGGATGTTGCACATCCTTGAAGTCTGATCCCTTTTCTCTTCCTAGCACCTCCCTACAAGCTAAGGAGTTTTGTTTGCTCACTTTCTCACAAATCAGAGACTAACTCAATCAAATAAGTTCAGTTGGGTCAGTAAGAATCAGAACATTTTCTTTTGCTTTTATTTTTTTCCCAGTGTCTTGAGAAACTAGGAATTCAATACTTTAATTCAAATAGAGTTGATTGAGCCATATTGGAATAGGAGACTTCAACAGTTCAGTTCTTCAATTGATCTTGCCCATTTTTATTGAAGCTCAAACACAAAACATTCCACTAATGCCCATTGCTCAAAATATGTGCAAAGATAGTTATCTAAGGAACATCCAGCAAATAAAGGTATTTTAGGGAAAAAGGAAAAAGAAAAAAAAAAATTAAAAACCAAAACAAACACCACCTCTACCCTGGGGGCTCCTTTGCAGCAGCACCCTTTTTGGCAGCAGGTTCAAGAATCCAGCTCATTCCTTTTAAAATATACACGAAATTTTAATCATCAAAACACTGAAGTGAGAAGTGACACTTTATGCCATAACATTTTAATGAAACACCTGAGCAAAAGCTGTTTCAGCTTCTACTCCTCAACTTGATCACACGAGAGCCACTTTTGCTTCTTAAACTGTGCCTCTTGAATCACATCATTTAGTCACTGTACTTCATCACTTCTCAGACCAAGATGTTTTCTGGAACAGCTGCTTTCCTTCTAACCACATTAGCAGTATTCTCTAACAGTTTTCAGCATCCAAAATCCAGAATATCTGGGGTAAACCCAGGAATGAATGAAACAAAAAGGGGACACAAAATGTTAAATCTGAAAAATCTTATTTCACATGACAGACAAACCACAACCCACCCCCCCAAAAAGGTGGCACAACTAAGTTTATATTGCAAAACAAACCTCTCCTCTAGCAACTAACTACAAGAATTTATTTAAACCACTGCTCATCTAAAGCTGATTCTAGCTTGCAGAGTTTCAAGTCCAAAGTGACATACCATTTTAATGCTATCACTTGAAAAAAAAAAAAATCGGAACAATCCACTGTCATCATTATATGAAAAACTCCACCTTCTTTTAATATTGCATTATTTTTATACTAGGTAATCACTTTCAAAATGAAAATTAATGTCTTGTCGTGAGCTTGCAGAGCAAAACAAAACCCAAAAAATATGCTGAAAGAAACAATTTCTATCTTCATTTCATTTGTTCAAAATATGGAACAGAATTAGAAAAAGTTAAAAAAAATAAAAAATACAGCAGTCATCAGCTCAGATTGATGCAGAAGTAAAAGAATACTGAGGCAGAGTTTGCTTCCACTGGGAAAAAAATTAAAAAGAGTTGAAAAAAAGCATTCTAGCTTCAACTATTTAAATAAATCCAAAATCCATTATTTATTGTAAGGACAATGCTGGAGAAGTCACTCTTCTTGCAGACAACAGACAGTTCAGGAACACATTTTGTTCTGAATAACATTTCCGACATTTCACATTTGCCAACGTTCATTCATTTCTAATATTCTGTGTTGCTAAAATTTGAACATTAGTTAGAAATGAGATATGCCAAGTCACCTTTAAAGCAACTGAATACAAGCAATTTTTTCAATAAAGAATCCTTAATTTTTTGAAAGAAACCTTATGAGGAATTAAGTTTTTCAACATTTAACATTTTCACAGTTAACCATCTTACTAGTACTTTTTCAACAGTATAAATGCTAGTAGACAAAAACATAAACATATGTTCAAATTATTCCATCTGCTTGACATCCATTAGGTCATAAGACAGAAAACAAGCAAAAATGAACAGGGATCTTTAGCTTTTGAGTTTTACTAACTCTTACAGGGAAAGAGTATTGCTTTATGATGAGCTCGTATCTGAGAGAGCATTTAGTGACTGCATAAAAATGAATAATAAAAATACTGGCATATAAATAGGTCATGAAGCTTAAGAAACTCTTCTTGTATTAATCTTACTTAGATTTCTGGGCTTTAAAGTGGAATATCACAGAACTGACAGTGGAAAATGACTGTGGGCTGTTTACTTTAACTGTAAGTTAAAAGTTAAATCACAAAATAAAAGGATTACAGACTCAAACGGGGAAAAGCACTAGGTCAGGACTGCAATCTCTATTAATTAGGTATCCCAGCTGGGCAGTGGGTATGCAGCTGTTAACTTGATCAATGACTTACCTAAATGTCATCTCTACTGATTCGCTTATAAATTACCAGCAAGTGAGACTAATGTACAGGTGCTAATTTATTTAAACTGTTCTCTGCAGTTCTACATAGCTTTATAAACTGCATCTGGCACCTAATGTTAGCTGTCAGTTGTACTTAGACATGCCTGTCCTAACGACTCTGTTCATTAGAAATGAGCACAAATTATGAAATATTGTGAAAAATGATACATCAAATGGAATGGGCAAAGCAAATCAATTAGAAAAACTTCATAGCACATATTCACACATAGGAGAATAAAACATCCTAGCTTCAGAGTGAGGTCTATAATACCAATTAAAAAGCAATTGGTAGACTTGTGCAGTTATATATCAATTTGCTGGATTTTTTTCTCCTCCAGAAATACTGTTGTAATGCACAGCTTAACTTTTCATTCCTAAATAAAAGCACCAATAAGAGGCAATTCTGCTTCCATAACATCTGAGGATTAGCAAGTAAGTCAACTTATTTTCCTGTTTTAAAACTTCACAAGGTTTAGCTTTTATTAAACTCTACCTAAAACTCCAGTGAAGGACAGAATCCTAACATTTCTACTTTTGAAATACACAGCAAAGACTGATTAACACCAGAAGACATGGAGGTATATAAGTACTCATCAGAAAGAATTATTGCTGTTCAAAATGTAAAGCTTGGTAATTCTCCTGCCAGTGCTTAAGGAGCTTTTATATTTTTATAACAGAAATTTAATTATGCATAGCAGACACTATTACACACTCTAATTATTTCCCCAACACCTGATGGAATATGAAGAAATCAAACTGCAGATACTTGGAATCACCAAACAAAACACTACTCTTCTGGCTCCATTTCTCCATCATTTCAGAAACAGCCTCCAAAGCACTCCCATACTTGTCACCTGCACTGCATTTGTAAAAGCTGATTTCCAGAATGAATCTGCTTTTACTAATGGTGGAGCTTAGATAACGTGCAAATGATCACAGTCCTGTGATATATAAACAAGAAACCACTACACAGATATGGTCATTTTGCATTTCTTGCAGTCTTGCCTTCTAGAAGCTTTCTAGACCCTGTCAAGGAAGAAAGGAAGCCAGACTACAAATTAATGCATTCTCCTACCATTAACCTTTCAGGCAAACTCAACTATCAGCATCATCACTGTACTGTATCAACAGGGGAGATATTCTGGTGGTAGATTGGTGCATGTTTAGTTTTTAAGAAAGCAACTCAAAAAAATAAAGATAATTTAAGATAAAAGAAAAAAAAAACCACCTGAAAAATACATGGAAAGGAAATTCTGTAGTTTGTAGTGAAATAAAATAGCCAATGTAAAGAAACAGGCTGGTATTAGTGCTGACCTCAGTGAACACCTTGACTGTCGACCTTACCCACTTACACTGAGACTGGCAGGGTCTCTGCACTGGCACTTGTTTGCAGAAGAGCAGAGTGATACCTACATCTCTGCATTGAAGTAGATGCAGTATCAGTGCACTCACAAAGCTTGATTTCCTATGGATTTGTGACTTGAACTCAAGCTGCCTTTATGGATTTTCTGATATCTGATAAAACTCAGGTCTCATTTCAGCCTTTTTCTCAACAGGCCATTACTCTGGATCACTTAAACTTGCTGCCTATTTTTAAAATTTAGTTTTGAAGCCTGTCAAACGTCAAAATGAGCCTGTATCACAACCTACAGATTATTTCTTGGCATAAGCAGACTTCCAAGACCTCTCAAATGGGCACAGCCATGCAGACAGAATTTTGCCACTGAGAGAGCCAACAAACAAATCACCTTGCCCTGAAAAAAACTAAACCATAGACACTTCTTGCTTTGCACTTACCCCATCACTACCTCTATCCTAAGGGCTCTGCTGGGCTACCTTGGCTACAGCAGCAGTGTTGCTGCTGTGCAAAGAAAACTTGGGCCATGAGACTTCACACAGCTTCACCTGAGAGTGAACACCACCAAATGACACCTCTCCTTCCTACCTCTGGTGTGCGATAAAATAAGATAGATATCACAGAAGTGAAGGCCAGTGAGACATAAAAAAAAAAAAAAGAAAAAAATGAAAAATCCATGCAACAAAACATCTTTCTGAGTGAAAGGGAGCTTATCTTTACATGAGCCTAAATGACAGAGAGAAAGAGGAGGCTACCCATCTGCCAGTCATGAGAAGGAATGACAATAGAACAGTATGTTTGTAGATACTGATATGAGCTTAAATTCACATCTACATTAATATCCTCAAGCTAAACCAGCATATTGGTTATAAAATATCCTATAAAATTTAATACACATTACCAACAACCAGTATCACACAAGAAAACCCTAAATATACACAGCAGGTCAAATTGTGAGTAAAGGTTTTGAAATGCTACATAAACCTTTACAGTGCCTCTTATAGCCTCAGATCAAGGGGATTATCCATTAGCACTTTTAAAAAGAACCTACTGTGCTTTAACAAGATACAGTATACAGCTCTATGCTGGTATGTCTGACCTCACATGGCAGCAGAAGTAGAATGTCTATTCACAGTCACAGTTGCAATGTTTGCAATGTATAGTAGAATTCTTGCTTATTCTGACAGTTTGATTAAAATTCACAGAGAGCTGAGGGGCTCATGCTGAAGTAAAGTGCTTTCAATATCTGAAACTCTACAGTAAATTACTTCTCCAACAGAGCAACTGTACTTACATCAATATCTTCTTGGGTAAAAGTTTCTGGATCTTCTCCCATCATGTTGGCTAAATGTCTCTTTCCTAGGTTGAACTCTTCAATCTGTTTTTTAATAAATGCGTCTGTGTACTTTTCAGGTCCTGAGGCTCCAGCATTTTTCCTCTGTACTGGTGTAGTGGTACAGATCAGCCTTAATGTCTAACAAAAAAAAAAAACCAAGATAAACAAACAAAAAAGTTAGTGATTTATTTTGCATTTCTGGCATAGTGAGCTGTAAATAAAATTAACACATGAATACTACAGCAAGCTATTAATAGCAAAATTCAACACATCACAGGAATTAGTTATAAAAAGCATTATTACTCATTAAACCATTTTCTTCCAATTGTTTAATGTCCATGAACAGATAAACACATTCTAAAACCTACATTTTCACACATTGCAATTAATTTAGAAGATTCTGGAATGGAAAGAAACATAGTATATCCTAAGTCAGGAACATCCTGCAAAAGCAAGGTACAGCACTGACCATCATCATAAAAGATAATAAAAATCCATCAGCAAATAAGCAAGTTTTGCCTTCACCTAAAGGCATCCGACAACAAAGTACGATAAGAATATGCAGGGCAGCTCCCTAGTGGCTTTTCAGAAACCACTGACAAAAACTGCTAAAAGCTCCGGAAGGGCCAAAGGGTGCTCCTTCTTTGTCTGTGGTGACAGCAGTTACCTTCTGATCTGTGTGGCACACAGGTTTGGTCTTACTTCTATCACAACAACCAGCTGTTAAGAGGACTAATTTTACTGATGTTCTCTGCCAGCCCAACATGAGCTGCACTGATAGAGCTGTAATGTCTCAATTCTGGCCTAGTGTCAATATTATCCACTATTTTGGCTCTCCAACATTGGTATTTAAGTTCTTTGCAGCTTAATTATTCTACGAACTGAATGAGAACTGATTATTTGTGTGGTCGCCTGTGGGTGGGGGGAGGGAATCACAAGAAAGCAAGCAATGTGAGACAGAAAAGCAAAGACAGAAAAAGAATCACTTTGGATTCAGAAAAATGCCAAGTTTTGTTCATCACATAGGAGCCTGAAAGACTTCACCCCATCCCTTCAAGATGCCACGGCTGGGCTTTGTGAGGAGACAGTGCAGCCTCACAAGGCAGAGTGCCCATCTCACAGCTCACCCTGCCAGCATTCTTTCCTCCACTCCCTTTACTCGCCCTGTGCCAGCTCTGGCACAGGACCCCTCTGCAAGCCAACCCAGCTGCCTGCATGTGGCAGAACACTAACTTCTGCTTCATCCCAACAAGCAGGCAATTCTCAGCCAAGCTGCTATGTCTGAGCAGTTCAGAGATCACTCTGAGAATTGCCAAAGCTGAACAAGAAGGTGGCTGAAACACTCAACTGGGAGGAAGAAAGTAGAGGGGGAGTCCCTTCTTTACCTTCCTTTCATTGAGCAAACTGAAATTGGCCCTGATGCTATGGGAGCTGCAGCTTCAATCTACCTTTAGCAGGATATTAAAAACCAAACACACACAGCAATGTGAACTAGTTAGGGTTCTGATGACAAGGAACAGAACAAAAGTAGTATTCAAACTTACTCAATCTTCTCCAAATCTTGGGAATAGTCTTTTTCAGAGCACAATTTAGACAAGCTGAGCATTTTGATGGATTTCACCCTTCTGAGTTCAGCTAATATAATTAAAACAAAACACTTTCTACCTTCCATTAACTAACAAAAATACAACAATAATCTCAAAACCCAGTTATATAACCACAACAATACAAACACGTCTCATCAAAACAAGATTACATAAATGTATTTGCAAGGCAAACAGAAAAGCAGATCAAACTTGTACCTTCTGTTAGCAACATCAGTTAGCTGTGACAAGAAGCTTTTGGTGCTCTGCATTACATGGTCAAGTCCTACACTAACAGGAAATGAAACACAGCTTTTCTTTGTACTTTCACAGAGCCCAGTTGGCATTTTGGACACCTGGCAGTCCAGGATGGACTGATCCAACTCATCTAATTTGCTGCACATATGTAAAGCTATTCAAGACCAACTTACCCATTCATACCTGTGTCGGTGTTCAATACACAAAACCTAACAATTATACTTGAAATTTCAATTTGAAATGAAGACCACAATATGCTGCTTTAACCTGTATATAGCCCATGCCTGGGCTGAAATATAGGTCCTATGAATTCAATCAGGTTTGATATAGAAGGCAAACTTTGAATAAATCACATGAGTTAGAAAAGACTGACCCTCTGTGTTTTTACCTGACAAAGATTTGCCTATCAGGGTATGAGCCTCAGGAAAATAACATATCTCTGTTCAAAAAGATTTAAAAACAGGTCTAAGGTAGAATTTGGTGCTGAAGAGCCTGTTGCTGCTTCATACTCTCCATAGCTTGTATATATTGTATGCAGCACTAATCCTTTCTTTTCTTTTTAATATTCATGTTTCCTGTGAGGATACACAGAATTAAAAGGAAAATAATCAAAATTTTAAATGTACACATATTCCACAGGCATGGCTCTGGTGATTTCCTTATAAAGCAGCGAGGAAAGCAAAGGTATCTCCATGTATTCCCTATTCTTCTCTCCCAGTCACTCCTCAGGAAAGAATTCAATTCATCTTCTGTCTAACTTGTCTTAATAGTAACTAATTATTTGTAATTCTTGTTAATGAACATATGATTCCTTATTACTTGGTCCAAAATAGCTTTCTCTCTGGTATGCTTTAAACAGAATACTTTAAAAAAGATTGCTTTCATCTTATTCCTGTCAATTTCTATTGTAATTTTCTCATTTTTGTCCTTCTTCCCTCAAGCTATTCATATTCTTCTCTAGTTTCAATTCGTCACTAATCAAAAGTCCCTGGACACACAAACTGTTCATAATTAGAAAACAGCCTCTTATGTAAATTAATATCTATTGTATTGGGTACCTCTTCTGGGATAAGAGCACTATTTCATGGGTGGCACAGGCAGAAACTGCAAAGCACAGCTAAATGCTTCTGGCATTTCAGTCAAACAAGAAAGCATGCTCCTCCACTTTGTGGAAGAAACCACAGAGGTTTGCATTCACTCCTCACACATTTCACAAAGCATTACTGAAGACAGCAGACTCACCATTATTAAATAATAGCAATGCTTATTAACAATGCTCATGAAATAATATGCTCTTCCACCAGAACTTAGGAGAAGGGAAAGCCTTTACTTCTGGACACAATTCATTGTGATTGACCCTCCCTTCCCAACTCCTTTCTGGGCAACCTTGAATTAGGTTGTTTGGCAAATCCTGATTTTACAGAGAGATCATAAGCTTACAGTAAAATCAGTTTATGTTAAATTCACCTTAGGAAAAAAAAATAGCATTTTCAGATAACTTCAACTTCTCTGGGCTATTTTCTTCCACAATGAGAACTAGGACTGTCTGTTTACTCATTCTGTTCATTTTGCTTCACTAGAGTTATACAGATATAAACCAACCCAACTAACAGAGGAGTCAAGTTTCCTGTACTTTTTGAATGTGAGGAAAGGTAGACTGGAATCAGGAGATTTAAATTCAAGTCCAAAAGTCATTCATTTTACAAGACACGTTTACAGAGATAGAAGATGACACAAATGACATGGCACATATACTGCATGTTGCACCCTTTTCATGATTCTTCCATGCAGACTTCAACCACCTCCTTCTCTAAAACCACGTACTGCACAAACAAATTTGTTCCAAGAAGTGATCTCTGGGATAAGACTTCACTAAGGGATGTGGAACTGGAGCTGTATAACACATCAGTATGCAGGACTGAAGCTGCCCAGTGTCCAATACTCCAGCTACTGCCACAGCTGCTGGTACTGAACCCAGCAGACATGCAAGATGGTCCTCTGTTTATTTAATGCACAAGAAAAAAAAAACATTTTTTACATACCTATTATACAGACTATAAATGCTCAGAGCCATCTCAATTTCTAAAGAATGGTTTTTCCTCAATAAGAGAGTTTTGTATTTCTAGAGTGCTGTTTCACAAAAATGTGTTTTACTTGATTTATTTAAAACAACACTGATATAATCTTAGATTTCAGTTGGCCTACAAACTAATTATATGAAGCAGTATCAGGTTTATGTCTCAGAAGCATTTTGCAAAACACATTGGAAAACATCACAAGATGTCAGCAAATATATGCATAAGTGATTTGATGCTATTTTTTATACCAGATTTCACAAAGTATTTCATCAGAAGAAACTTATTTTTCAGAATTAAGTCCCTTGGCAGGCAACCATAGAACTGCATCTCACTGGCTCAGAAAACCTACTTTCTGTGCATGTTTGACCAAATCTAGATATTAAGTTTTGCTGGGGTTCTTTACACTGGGGAAGTAAAAAAATAGCATTAAATGTATTGATGCACAGAAAAAGTCAGATGTGTGTAACAGGGAATAGAATTCTGATCTGATTGTTTTTAGGCTAAAATTTTCAGATACTAATTAAGAGGTTTTCAATTGTATCTTAGTTAACAGCTGCAAAAAAAGGCTTCTCTTACATTTCAAGTATGTAGTTCTGAAAGTCCATCACCAAAGTACTATCATCTCTTTCTGATATTGGTACATATAACACTTACAGTGATTTAGATAAAGTACTTAACCCAATCAAATAAAATAGGAACTCTGAACTCTTCTGCTGAGAATAGCTATTCAATCACACCAGAGTGAATGATAGACAGTAACTAAGCTGGATCCTTTTTTCTTATAAACAGCACTACATCTCTGCCATTTGCTTATCTGAAGAATAGGAAATTACACACGTTGCTCAGTCAATGCCAAGGGAACTGGAATTACAAAGTTATTCTTCCACTTCGTCTCTCAATGCAAGGCACTTTGAAGTTAAAAAAACAAATATTTTCCCCCATTAAGAAGTAATGAACTAAACAACTGCAAGAGACTTTTAGGACAAGCATCATAAAAAAAATTTCCAAACAGTCAGGACAGGTAAGTGTTTAATGCAAGAAATTGTTATAATAGGTCAGAACACAGATACATCAACTTATACCCTGTTCTCAAACACAGCCTGTATCAGAGGCACAAGGACAGGACAGAGGTAGTGAGTGATAATTTTCCCAGGGCACTTGCCTGGTTTCCAGCAATCTGCAGTTCAGGCATGCTGGCATCTTATTTTTAATGGAGCTCAGTGAAATTTTCTTCCAAGTTTCTCAACTTGCTTTTTGTATCCACATAAATCCTTACCATCCTAAACATTCTCACCAGACAGTTCCACAGGTTAGCTACACCTAATGGAAAGAAGGGTCTCTAATGTTTTTGGGCCTTGTCTCCCTTTAGTTCTCTCCATATCCTTTGGTTCACAGACAGCTAGACAATTTGTGTACAGCCACAGGCTTAGGGGATCAGTAAATAGATAATAAATACAAATAGATAAATGATCCCTCAAGGCCCCTTCGAGTCCTACCTTCCTCTGTGACTCCTCCTTTGAGAACATTCTCTCATTTACAACACAAATAATTTTCAGCTAAAACTTAAGGATGTGCCTCACCAGGAAAACCAAGTTACTGTCATGTCATGGCTTTCAACACAAGACAACCAAAGCAACACAAACTACTCCAATTGAGAATGAAATCAAGTATTAAAATATTTTCAGCTTTATACTTTTTGTCATTTCTTGCACACCTTAGGAGCATTTATTCCTGAACACTGCATCAAGAACTACCCATATGGGCACCAGGTCTTTATTCCTAATGGGTAAAGTTAATCTAGATGTAACCAACAAAAATAGCTCAAATTGTTCCTTCCAGTATTTCATTTCCTCATTGCATCTTTCTTCTGTTACCCCATGGTTTGGTCTAGTTCTACCAACAGTTCTTTAGCCCACCTTATCCTAAATTACTTTGTAACTTGAAAGTTACCAGCAGGCCTTTTTATCTGCTTGCTGGTCACTGACTAAATATACACACAGGTGCATCAATACCACAGCACAAATACTGACAGCAGCTAAGCTTTTAAATTAAATGGCACACAGCTGACACCCCTACCCCTAAAATAAAATTATTCTGTTTAATCCCAAGTTTCCTTACTTGCAGAGCACGTTTCTCTCTCCACTGCAGGCATTCAGAGACCCGCCCTGTGCAGCCTGGTCTAGTGGGACCTGCCATGGCAGAGGGGCTGGGACCAGACGGGCTTTAAGGTCCTTTACAACCCAAATCTTTCTGTGATTCTGTGCTCCATGATCTACCCACCTGCTGACCGAACACCATTCACAGAATCACAGCACTGTCAGGGCTGGAAAAAACCTCTGGAGATCATCTAATCTAACCCCTGCCAAGGCAAGGTAACCTGGAGCAGGGAACACAGGTGGGTTTGGAATGCCTCAGGGAGGGAGACTCCTGCCAACAACTATGTAAAGAACTGCTTCCTCATGTTGAAGTGGAACTTCTTGCGTTTTAAATTTATCATTCAAAATTTATCAACCCAAACCCTGCCATCTGTGCCGCTGGCTTTGCTCTATATACCGCTCTGTTAATTCTAGGCTTAACCAAGCTTCTTCTGCTTCACATCAAGGGAAACAAACGCAGCTCACGGGAAGGACGGCTTGAACGCGGCGCCAGCCCCCGACACTCCCCCCGCAGCCCCGCCGGCCCAGGAGCAGGGCAGCCCCGCAGCGGGGCCTGGGAGCCAGTGTCCCCGCCGCGGGGACGCTCCGGGCGGGGCGCGCACCGCGGCCCCTCAGCGCCCGCCCGCTCTCACCTGCGCGCGCGGCCCCGCGCCCCAGCGCCGGCACAGCCGCAGCACGCGCCCCACGGCCGCCGCCATCGCCGCGGCGCTCCGCCCTCCCACTGGGGGCGGGGCCGCGCCTGCGCGCCGCTCCCGGCTCAGCCTGCGGGCCCTGGCGGTGGTGCTGCCTCTGTGGCGCCTCGGCATTCCTGAAATCCAGCCGGGTCGGGAGAGTGGTGGGGTATAGCTGGAGTTACATTCACCGTGGCCACCGGGTCAGCAGGACACCCCCACACCCCCGGCGCGGCCTCCTGTCTCGGAAGGACAGCGCTGAAAGCAGGACTCCTGTTTGGCAGCGTGTCTGGGGCGACAGCACTGCTCTGGAGATTTATAATAAAAAACAGATTTCACCTTAGCACTGGTTTGTTTGGATTTTTCCCATGGAGAAAAAAAAAATGAAATCAAAGAATCTCAGAATCAACTAGGTTGAAAAAGACCTCTGAGATCGTCGCGTCCGACCGTGGCAATCGGCGCGGTGTCAGCTGGACCCGGGCACTGCGTGCCACGGCCAGGCTTTCCTAAAACGCCTCCAGGGACTGTGACTCGGACAGCCCATTCCGGTGTCTAATCGCCCTTTCTGTGAAGAAATTCTTCCTAAAGTCCAATCTAAACCTCCCCTGGTGCAGCTTAAGTTCATGCGCTCTCATCCTGTCGCTGGTTGCTTGGGAGAAGAGGCCGGTCCCCACCTGGCTGCAGCTCCTTTCAGGTGGCTGTAGAGAGTGAGAAGGGCCCCCCGAGCCTCCTCCTCTCCAGAATGAACAACCCCAGCCCCCTCAGGTGCCTCTCATAGCACTTGTGCACCAGCTCCCTTCCTTTTCTCTGGATGGTGTATTTTAGAGACACAGCAGTCCTCTCTTGATGACAGGAGGCTGGTGTCCATCTCCCAAGGTGATGACAGTATCTCTGAATGCTGAACCATGGGAGCTTTGAGAGTGTTCCTAATTTCTCTGAGTTACATAGGACGTACCCTTATAGGTGATTTGGTTTTGTCAGTAGTTTTTTCTACCATGGGACAAGTGGAAATTAATTAAAAACTGAATTTAAGAAGCTTTACTGGGACCTTATTTTTAAGAGGAGTTACTATTTGAGAGGAAATTCCAGAAATGAATCTCTGCTCTTCCAGGTTTGTTTTTCTGTTAAGTTTTTCACTGGTGACCCTTGTGCCCCCCATGCACATGTAATAAAAAGGGTTATAAAAGAGGTTATAAGAAAACTAGATGTGGACGAAGGAAGTCATCCATGTGGGGAGGTCAAGGAGAAGCTGCCTGGAAAGGTTCATCCATTCTTGCAGTTGCCAGCTGTGAAAGTGAAAACATCAGCAGCTTTAGTGACATGGATATGTGCAAATGATTGCCATGAACACTGCACTGAGGGAGAGCAGTGAAGTGTCTCTCCTGGACACACCTGGCCAAGCAACTGCAGCCATGCTTTCAGTCAGGACATGTTGGGATAGCATGTAGTTACTAGCTGTTTCTCCAGAAGAGAAAAAGGGGGTTGGCTTAGGGTCACAGTCCCACTGACCCACCTTCTGGAGCAGCCAGCAGAGCTGAAGGGGTGGGGAATGCCAGCATGAGTATGGCCTCTTCACGGCCTATGGTGAATCTCATCTGCCATCTGTCACCCTGCAGCTTGGCTTTGTTCAGCAGCAGAGGAGCTCTTCAGCCCTCACTGTGCTGAGCAATTGTTACTTCTCGCCCCTGTCAGATCTACAGAAACAAAGCGCTGCTGGAGTGAATGGTTTTTATTCCCCACATATAATTAATCATCAATTAAGCTTGAGGAGCAGGCCACCTATAAAATATCACCCACTTATTCTTGGCAACTAGTTGATGTAAATACAACTTCCATGATTTTCTACATTTTTCTACTCCTATGCTCACTGTGAAAAAATCCTAAATACATGTGAAATCTGGAGCATGATTTCAAAGACATTGGGGTTCATACAGTTTCAGTTGGAGGTTACAGAACTTCTCTTGAATATTCCTGAATAGAGACTATGGTGTATGTGAAGTCCAGCAGTTAAGGGCTATGTTGTTTTTTCTTGGATTGTTAGAGCTGTCAGCCCTTAGAAACTGATGGCTGCCCTTTCAAGATGGAAGACTTTTGCACAAATTTCACTATATTTCCCCAATCACCATGTTTCTGCCAAGGAGTTTACTTCTGCTTGCTTGCCCCTAGGAGACACTTGTACAGAGATCCCTGAGTGGCCATTTTCACTGATCAAGAGTGCATGTAATTATTACTTGGGATGCTTTGAAAGAACTGTACTTCTGTGGTAGGCATGGCTAGCATATTCCAGAAGGATTCCTTCTAGTGGAAAGATTGCCACTTCTACTTAGGTGCCAGTTCAAAATCAGTTTTTAACAGAAATGAAGGTAGGATAAAAATGAGCAGCGATTATTTACATGCTCAACCACCTGCACTCCATCCCTCTGTCAAAATTTGTGAAGACAGGAGTGGAGGGAAATGCAAGAGCACCATGCTTAATCTGCTTATCCCAAGATTAACTCCAAAGGGCTTCTCTTTCTGTCTCTGTTTAGTTGACAGACTGTAGATGCTTACCTAATCCATACAAACTACCCCAATTCTTCACTAAGCCATCTGAGGAACTTTAGTTGCTTGTGTGGCAGGGATGTCCTTTTAGAGCCCAGCTGGGCAATGTTGTACTCTGGGGACCTGTTTCAATTGTGAGCCTGATTACCCATATCCTCATGTAACCTGCTATCCATGCTCTGTGCAGTCACAGAACTGGGGACTGCTGCCTGCAGCACATTACCTGCTTTTGTCTTTAGACTTAGATAATGAGGAGTCAGCATATCATTTGGAACGATTCAAAGCTTTGAAGAGCTGTCTTTGAGAATGGCCTGACATAATCAAAAGGGTCCCTCTGTATGAGTGAGGTTTCTGAAGTGAAAAATCACTGAAAGCAGAATAAGGAAACCAGGCTGAGCCAGTCACATGCATGGGTTGGGGGTAGCTGGAGGGGCACATCTGTAGTATATGCAAATTCTTAAGCACAAACCTAAAGCTGAGCTCCAGACCAAAGCTGCTGATTGCTTGTTACCAGCCTACATGCAGACAATCCTGAAGTGAGATTTGGGGTGTTCTTTTGTAATCAGAGATGGGTTTTGTAGATAGCATGAGTTCAGGTTACTAGTATAGGTAGTGTGAAAACCAGTTTCTTGAGGAACAGGTATCCCAGTGGCAATGCTGGAGATATATGGCTCTCCAGCTCACTGCCTTATAGAAGCAGTCCAAAAATTGGCAAGGATCTGGGGCAGCCCAAAGGTCCATTGAGCATGATGGCTTCACTCTACCAGTGATAGGTGCTTACAAAATCACAGGATATGTTGAGTTGGAAAGGACCCATCAAGTCCAACTCCTGGTCCTCCACAGGACCATCCCCAAGAGTCACACCATGTGCCTGAGAGCATTGTCCAAATGCTTCTGGAACTGTGTCAGGCTTGGCATTGTGACCACTTCCCTGGGGAGCCTGCTCAGTGCCCAGCCACCCTACAGAGAAAGAACCTTTTCCCAGTAGTCAACCTAACCCTTCCCTGGCACCACTTGAGGCTGTTCCCTCCAATCACTGGTCACCAGAGAGAAGAGATCAGTGCCTGCTCCTCCTCATCCACTCATAGACTGTGATGAGGTATAAAGATAGGGCAGATATGCAGAGAAAAAGTCTCCTCATCGGCAGTGAGCTGAAGAGTGTATCTTGGGCTTAGGTATGAGAGAAACACACACAGGAGAAGAGGTCAGAACCTGATGAAGGATGTAGCAAGATCTGCTGCCTTGCAATAGAATGAGGTAACCTGCAGCAGAGATGGAGGACTCCATCCATCAGAAGACAAAGCAAATAGTTGTAGGAGGGTTAAAACTTCAGAGGATAACCTAGTCCAAATCCATTTCTGAAGAGATGCTTTAATTGTTACATTTGCTCTAAACAGAAATAAAAGAGTAGATTAATTTTGGAATTCTGAGCTAAAGTTATTCTTATAACGTGTTTTCTGTTCTCTTTCCCCTGTGACTTTCTTCCTTAAGCTGTAAGTACTCTGGCAGAAGTTCTGGGGCATATGTGCCAAAAGGGACAGCAATCAATAGGGGCTGACTGAGTGACAGTGTCTCAGGATGTTACAGTATCCTCATGCTGAGAGCATTTCTCAGAGCCTTACCAGGAGCACTTTCTGGATTGTCTTCAGGCCCAAGGATGTTTAGGAACACCCAGGTCCAGCGTTGAACGAAAAATTGGAGTTTTTGTCTAGGGAGAGCACTGGAGAAGAGTCGCTTGACAGAAAGCTGATCAGTATGTATTTAAAAAACCCCAAAATTAATGTTTGAAATGCAGACAATTCAGCAGTATTTTAACTCTGTTCCAGTTAAGTAATTTCCAGATATTTTATGACATGTGTGCTTTTTGACACAGAAATTGTTATGCGTTGATCTTCCTCAGCACTATTGAAAGGCTTGAGGCTGATATATCCAGAAGTCATGCTTTCTTTAATGCAAACACATAAATTCTATTTTAAAAGGCTAATAATAACAACAGCTATTTCATTGCACCTACTTTTCTTCAAATGTGGAACGAGCACACTTCATTTCATAGACTGCATACACCAGCTACCTAAAGGTTGTCAATTATGTTACGCTATAAAAGGCACAGCACTTAGGGGGCTGTCAGTCAAGTCTGTAGTGAGAGAGATTTCAAGAATCTTTATTCCAACACTATCAAATATAAAAATAAAGCAAATTTACCTGACAACACCAAATACACAGACATGCTATTTCATTTTATAGTGGAAGTTGTTTGAACTGAGCATAGAATTAAGAAAAGTGAATCAAGAGTAGCCAGAGACCTTTATTTGTAAAGCAGTGCCCCTTGTTTTATTCCTTACCACAGTTTTCCTTCTCCATGGAAGAAGGTGTTGCCCAGATTTCACTGCACTTTGGATCACAGCCCTGCATCTGTTTTGTCTTTTCTTCATGGTCTGAGGATTGCTGGTTGGGTTATTTTTTCCCCACAGTTTATGGGTATCATTGAGCACTGTAAGGCATTTTGAGGAACATTCTTTTCTGTAGTATGATGTTCCAGCTCTGCCATAATTTATGTTCTTGGGTAGACCCCACTGAATTTACGAACAGTTCCCAGAAAGAAAGAGAACTTATATGGATGTAATTTGGAGGCGTCTGAAGATAGTTTTATCCCACATGAATGCCAGAGTAAGCCCAAAGAGATAAAAATGCAGTGTCTACACCTATTTTTAGTTGGCAAGTGCTTGGAGACTATGTAATGTGTCTTTGTCATTTGTCTAGCATACACTTTGCCTCCATATGTTTATCACTGTTGGTATTGCTGATTCAGTATTTCAATAATAGAATCATTTGGAGCTGTTCTTTAGACTGGGGTTTGCATCAGACTTTTTTTTGTCTCAGTATGATTAGACTAATGTCATTGCTGATCCTAGCAGCATCTTTTGAGTCAGATCTGACATTATATCCAAAAGTTGTGCCTATGCTTCTAAATCAAAGAGGCCTAAGGGCTGGCCTAGAGACAAAGTGACCTCAGCATTGATTAGGGCCACCTTCCCTGTATAGCACAGCTGTTTGGAAGACCCCAAAATAGAACCAGAAATACAAATAATCTCTCTCATCTAGACACAGAGTAGTTTTATTCCTTCACCCAACCGAAGGAAATATATTGCTATTTCCATTACTAACCTGTTCAGATTTATAAACTTTTCATTATTGATTCTTTTAAGGGCTAATACACACATATATTCAGAATAAATGGGTGAAATTTTTCAGATCGTGTGTGCTTCCCAAGATTCATTTATAGGCAGGGAGTAGTAAGTCCTGTCTGCCTCACCAGATAACCAGAAAATGCATCTCATTTCAGAGCATGCCCTCATGGGACAACATGAGGGATTTGCCACTGTACAATTTATGGACACTGCTGGAGGTTGTGAGCTCCATCTGTATCTTTGTCAGAGTGCAAGATCTCTTTGGTTTTGGAGGTTGGCATGTGTCTTCCTGTAGCCTCAGATCTTTCCTGCTGAATTAAAATTCGTGCAGGTGTGTGGGGCTCAGTGACCAAGCCCTCTCCTGTAGAGTGCTGTGGTTCCAGACACTAAGTTGACCCTGCTCAGCAGACCAGATTGTGGAAGCTGTGATCAGCTTGGCCACAAACTAGTCTAACAGAAGACTGAACTCACCTTCTGAGAACTGTATGGGAGCTGAAAAGTTAGAGAATAGAAGTGGTCCTCTCAGTGTCTCTGGAGTTCAGGAAATGGCAGATCCAGCACTTTGTACTTTTCTATCTTCTTGGAGATGTTCTAAAGAAGACCATGTGATTATTCAGAACTAACTTTATTCTCCCCTCAAGATGAAACTAATGACCAAAATACTGTCCAATTCGGAGCTGAAAAGGAAGTTTTAACTTTACATCAATAGGCTTTCAGTCTCTGAAATAATGAAATACAAAAAATTGTATAATTTCAGGTTTTAAAAAGCTGTAGCAACAGAAGCTTCTGAGTCATCAGAGCTTCCACAGAAAAATTTAATGAAGTAAATACAATGCATCTTTACCAGAAATAACAAGGAAAGAGAATACAAAAAAAAAAAAAAAAAAGGAAAATAACCCCCCCACAAATACTTGCTCTTACTTTCTGACCATGATATTCAAATAACAAAGAAAATAATTTGCAGTTGTCTGCTGTAAAACTCTCAACAGAAACAAGCAAATCACGTGCCTGTATTGAATCTGTGTCAAGACCATAAAGTGTCCAGCAAAACCACCTATCTAACATATTGCAGATGTCTTTCCCAGATGTTCTGAGTAAAGAACTGGCAGCTCTCTTTTGGCAGCTCTCTTACTGCAGCAACAAGGCACTACCTACAGTCTACCCTGTGGGTGCCAGTACTGAAAACCCAGTCAATGTGACACCTGGAAGTTGTTCTACTGCACAAATAGAGATCTTAATCCATGATAATCTTGTGTGGGTCTGGTTGGAGAAGCAAGTATGCATGGAAAGCTGTGCAGTGCAGGAGGTAACCCAAATGCAAAAATAGTACTCTGCTCATGGAGAAATAAGCTGGCACCTGGAAAGTAATTTTACTTACAGGTGCTTTATGCCTGCCTGGAGAACCTGTCAGACAATGATCACTTTAAGCCAAGTTCCAACTGTGGGAACTAATCCTGAGAAGAAGATAGGAAGCAGTAATGAATACTTTCTCTTTTCAACCTGACCTACAGGTAGAAAGGCAGTTCCTGTTTTGGCATCTCTTGTTCTGCCATCTTCAGCCATCAAAGAAAGCACATAAGAGGGTAAATGATACAGTCTGGAGCTCACTCATGATATAGTACATGTAATTGAGATTATTATCAGTCTCAGTAGAAACTGTCTGAATCATCACCTCCTTACATGTGAGAATCTAATACTGCATGTCAGCCTAAATCTGAACATCTGCAGCAAGCAACTGTATTTCTCATGTTATGATAGCTCTGTTTCTAAATGGGAGGTGAAACAGAAGAGAAAGTTTGCAGATTTTGATGGGGAAAAGAGAAGGAAACTCCAACTTCTGTGATCATAGTCACAAACTGACTGATTTACTTACTTATTGATGGTCTAAGCCATGTGCCATTTATAATGTGCTGCCACAATCCAGCCGGACATGGTTGGCTGGCAGCAAATTATCTTGAATCTTGTGGAGGTAAGTAGGCTCCAGCATATTTTTAAGATGCCAGACATTTTGTCTCTTTGGCCAAGCCTTCTCAGTCATTTATAAAGTTACATGGAAAGGTCAATCTGTACTTACAGATACAATAAGATTTAACCTGATTACATTATTTCCATTTACTTAAAAAATAAATAATTTTTTAAAATCACAGCAAAATGAATAAGCTTGTTAAATATCTCTTGGGAAAGGACTTCACTATCCCCTGGGATATGACTGCTAGTTTTCCACTCTTCTGAATACGTTAAAAAAAGTTAATCAGACTGGAATTTCAGTAAGAGTTTCTGTTGGAATATAGAGGTTCTGAGCAAATACAGTTTTTTAAATGAAAGAAGCCTTCAGAAGAAAGTCTATTTCTGAGTGAAGTTGTCAGGGGAAATGTGATATTATTTAAAATAAAAACTACAATTTCAAACATTAAAAATAAAAAGGGAGATGAGTCAACTATATGTAATTACTCTGTTGCACGAAATTAAATTATTAAATTATACGAGGAATTATTTGGAATTAGAGCTGAGCCAAGGCCAGGATTCTGCTGCCATATGTTTTTACAGAACTTCTTACCTGGAGAACAAAGCTTTTCCCCATAATGACACACTATTCCATGCCTTGCACCACAAGGAGTTCCAAAACCAGATCCTAAGCATTTCCATGATCAATTAATGGATTTTTTTCAGGCCAGGGGCTTTCAGTTTGATGTGGAAGGTGGCAGCTCTGCCACACTGAGGGACCATCCTCAGGAGCCCTGGAGATTGGCCTTTTCTCTTGTGTCTGATGCCTGCCTTGCCTGCAGGGAGTTATCAGGTGCTTTGTCAGGATGGCAAGCACACTAGTGATTAAATGTTAAATCTACCTACCTTTTGTGGGTGCTGGCCAATACATGGTTGAGTTACAATATGAAGCTGTGTACATGCAGCTTGCAGCCTTTTTAAACCCTGCTGAAGATGTCTGAACAAGCTGACCCAAAAGAGGAGCTGTAAAAAGGAAATATCTTCTTTTTACTTAAAAATATTCTCCTTAAACCAAAATATATAGTGTTTGTTTATACTAAAACGAGACCATATCCATAAATTGAAATAATAAAAAAGAATAATTAATATTCATTCTTGTGTACCTATTCTCTGTTTGCTTTATGGTTTGTAGCAGATGGAAGCCAAATGTTTTTAAGGAATCAAAACTAATTTTATAATGAGGTGGTTCATCTTTCCAAAATAACTACTCCTTAAAATGCCAGTTATCCTTTTGATTTTAATGTATAAAAACATTACTGTTGGAATATGATGGTATTTTAGTAGCCTCAAGTGAATCTATATTCTTGAGCTTTCTTCCATAATCCATTTCTGAAGATTCTTCCTTTTCACACCACTATCTCATTGTTTTACTTGTCTTTGGAAAAATCTAGAAACCTTTGTGCTGCAGCAATATTCTCACTGTCTGCTAACAAGCTGTTATGATTCTATTTGTGGTAGATCTTCTTGATTTAGAACAAAATCTGTTTTTTAAAACTTATTTTGTTGCATGGGCATATATAGTACATTATGAGTAATTATAACACAAACCAATAAAGAATTCTGTCTTTTTTCTTTGTTAAGATTTAAAGACTTTCTAAGTCAATATTTAAATAAATGTAAGTGAATATATGGAAAGAAAATAAACAGAACTGAATAAAGGAGAACAGAGAAGGACGTTGACAAAATATGCTTTCTCTTAAGTGACAATTCCAAATGTTCATTTAGGAGTAAAAATAAATGATGGTGGGACAGAAGCCTGTGGCAGAAAGGAAAATATAGTATGTGTCCAAAGCACCTAAATAAACAAGACTGGGAATAAAAGCTCTTATTCTTAAATTCACAGGAAAAAATTCTTAAATACATCCTTAAGTTGCTTAACTGAGGAGGATTCAAAGCATCTAGTATAAAAAGTACCAAATACAGATTAATTTTTTTTAATTTAAAAATGCAACTCAACATTTCAAGTGGCAAGATTATCTTAAAATTTCCAACTATGATCTATCCTGATCTTTCCTTAAGTAAATATCTAAAAAATCTTCTGAAGAAACCCCAAAAGAATAAGTATATTCATATAGTGACTTTCTGGGATAACTTATCAGGTAAGTAGGCTACAACAGCAGAGAAAACATTCTTTCTTGGAAAGCATTTAATACATCACTGTTGCTGAGAGTAGCTCTGCTATGTCAGTGCCATTGTAACAGAGACAGCTCCTACCTCTTAAAGACAAGTGAGGAAAAAGGCAAGTTGAGCAAATGTCTCTGTAGATAGGAGAAGACTTGTTTGAGAAATTTTTATACATGTGATCTCCAAAAGAAGAACTTACAAACTAGCCTGTTATGATGATTTCAGAAATTCCTCCAGTAATTTTTCTAAAAATTGAATATACAGTTTTGAATGGCTGTTATAATAAGGGTTTATAGAAAGTGGTTTTGAAGCAAAGAATTTTTCTCTCTTACTTTTGCAACAGAGAAGAATGAGTAATGTTAATGTAATTCCATGTCAAAAGTACAAAAAGTGCACAGATCTAGGAAGTAGGTGATGCTACTCCTAAGCTGTGAAGAACAGCACATCATGTGTACTTTGCACTTCACATTTTATGATGCCAGAAGTTAAATGCATAATATAAAATTTGCAGGAGCTGAACTATATGATAATTATGATAATTGGGGACATTTCTCTCCAGGGAGTGAGCTCTAATAATTAAGGAGTGACTTGATGTTAAAATAAAAATCTCACTATGCATTGATTAATTAAATAAAAGGTATCCAGAAGGTTTATTGCATAGTAGTAAGGGACATGATTTGTACTTTCTATGGGCCACAGTATGCATTTATTAAAAACCATATCTCTGTTTACTGGAAGTTCAGGCAGCAACAGGACATACTCTTTCATCTGAAAATTACAGCTGTGGAAATGAACACCTGGGTAGGAGGATGTAAAACCCTCTTCATTTTTATATTGCCTATAACAGCAGCAAACCTGTGCTTTGTGATGCTTCCATTTCCATTTCTGATAGCCATGAAAAAGCAATACTTGTCTCACTTTCATCCACAGATGTACCTCAGGTGAAGAGCAGCACACATGGACAAGATATTGTTCTCCAGAGGTGCATCAGAGAGTGTCCTGGAGTTCTGAGGGTGACTGAAGTGGTCCAGCTCATCATCCACTCTCTCAGTGTCTCCAAACCTTTGGAGAATGCCCCACATCTGAGGCATTCTGAATTTGAAGGGGTGCAGGTAGGAATTTGTCTTGAATTTGTGAAGAGGGTAAGTATGTCTTTACCTGGGAAGTTCTTAAACTGTGTTTGGTGTTAAGCAAAGCATCCTGGGGCCCTGTACAGGCACTGAGGCTAGCTGTCACAGAGTGGCTTGCAACTGCACTGATAAAGCCTTACCCTTCAGCAAAGGGCATTCACATCCACACCACCTGTTGGAAGTGGTGCCAAGGCTGTACTAATTCTTGAACTATGGCTGGCAAAGTCCTATATGGAAAGACCAAAGTTGTGCTTGCAACTATTCCAACTTTTCTAAAATATTCTAACTGTAATTTCACTGTATAGCTGATGGACTTCCCCTATCCAAGAACTTTGCCTGACACTGTTTAACTTAGCAATATATAACCCTAGAGACTGGATCAGTAAGAGTACCAAGAATCACAGACATAGCCCAAGGAGTCTGATTTCTCTGCCCTGGCTTCAGGACATTTAGAAGAAAACCTCTTCTGATTTTAAGACTCATGATGACACTGAGGTCCCTGTGCACAGGTATTGCCTCTGCTTGGAGATATTGTCCCCAGGCTGCAAGCTGTGTGGGCTGGGCTTAGAAGGGAATGACAGTCTCCCTTGAAGGGCTGAGGTGGTTAACACTAAATAAGGTGACATTTGCTCTGAGCTGTGGGGAGCTGTGTGACAACACACACTTCGAGAGCTCACCCTATTCAGATGAGATCCAAGCTAATTTCTCAGTATGCAGCTACTGGACACTTTTGATCTTGGGCTCAATCCTTTTATCTGTATATGTAAGCAGAATACTGTAGATTTAGAATTAGATCAATTAAACTCTCCTCAGGAACCTATGTTTTTTGATCAGTGCTGAGTCACCTTAGAGTGAGCAAGTCAGAGTGTTTTCCTCATGAGTTTTGGGCTGAGAATATTGCTCTAGCTTTTAGATTCTGTATGTACTAGGTGATGTTTCGAGCTAAAAAGGGGGTTTTTCAGAGCCTTGTTGTCAGGTCTAGTAGAACAACTAACTTCTGAAATCTGTAAGGACAGACTCAAATGAAAATACCCTAGATTGAGCAATTGGTACAGGAAATTATTTCCAAAATGAGGGTAACTCCTCTAAAATTCACCCCCTTCAAGTCTTCTCCTTTTTAGAGACTTCTAGCACAAGTCCCTCTGCCTGTTGTGGCTGATGCAGTGTCAAACAGTTCAAGTGCCAATGCAGCTGATCCGATGTACACAGACTGATATTGAAAAAGAAAACCAAGTGGTTATATTCTGAAATCATGTTCTTAACTGACTCATCAAAGTTATTTTTGTTTTGTTCAGTTAGAGGAATATAATGGTGACACATAGTGATGAAGCCTTATTCTCCTACCCATATTTGTTTGTTTTGTCTTTGTAAGTACATTCTGTTAATGGCATATATTTTTACTATGTAGATGATGCAATGTGAGGAACTGCTTTCCACACAGTTTAATCTGAGATTGTATGCCATAACACTGCTTACATTGATATGAATACTACTTGAGCTTACAGTGTCAGAGATAGCTATCTCAATAGGATAGTAAAACAGCTGATTACTTCCTGAAGCACCTCTTTAAATCAGGAATCCTCACAATAAAATGCCTTTTAGGAATCCTTTTAATATTAGAACATTCAATAGTTAATCACCTTCAAAAACTGTAAGCTACTATGGTAAAAGTAGGAAAATGTCCTTCCTCTTTCCACAGGTACTTCATCCTTGTTTGAAATTTAAATTCAGCTTTGATTTATTATTTTTAAATGCTTTCATTTAATAATGAATTTAAAAAAGGGGTTTTTTTGCAAAGTTGAGTAGAAAATAAGAATGCTGAAAGCCTCCTCTCAGTCTAGACTGCTGTTTTTTGTGTACAGGGGCAAAATGTTAGATGTCATTCCTGAATAATGTTCAGCAGTTTTTTATCCGTCAGTTATCCAAATACAAGCAAAGGTCAACTCCATATTTCAGTAACCTGACTAGTCCCTTTGTTGAATGGCCAGCTCCACTTAGCTGCAGATGGTCATTTGATATAAAAGTTTAAGACATCACAAAAAGAGGTGCTGTAAGCTCTGGAATCTATTATTCCAGTCTGTTCTCCTATTTTCTATTACACGGGATCTTGTCCTCAGTAGAAAAGTTCCGAAAGTTTACATCAATTAACTTTATTTGATCTATGTAAACTAGATAAAAATCTGTGAGGCTAACACTTTGAGTCCAGTTCAAATTTGTGTAGATTAACTTCTCTTAATTAGCAACCTAAGTGAAAACAAGGCAAGGGTAAAATCACTTCCTATGCTCCACTGATGGATGTGTCTTCAGTGAAGAGTTAACATGAATTATCCGTGCTTGAATTACTCTGTTTGTATAAGGTCTGTTTGCATGAAAGCAACCACACTGTGAAATAACACTAGAGTTTGTTTTGTCCACACTATGCTTGTGTGTAATACTAACAGTTGTAGATGGGCATCCTATGGATTTCTGTACTGGAGCAAACTGCAAAACAAAACAAGACAAAACATCCCCAGTTGATTGTTTATAAGAAAAGGCCGACCTCTTTAGATGAGCAGAAGGCACTGGAGGACTGTATACCCTTGAAGTTTTCCCATGGAGCAAACATATGTCCCTGCTACAGGGAGATCAATTGTTAGACTGCATCCATTAGTGGGCCAGTAGTTAGAGCCACAGGCTTCACCAGGCTGAAGCTGGGATCTGGTTAAACTTGGGCAACATTTAGGCTAAAGTTAGCATTGCAGAGATGATCTTGCATTTGGGATTTGCACTCCTGCACAGTAAGAGGCAGATCTAGTATAGCAAGATTTTTTTATATTGCTCAGATCTTCTTAGTAAAGTGTCAGATTCAGGATGAGTTTACCTGGGTGCCCTGTGTCTGCTGCTTTTGAGGTCGGGTGCCTGCTCAGAGTAACAGTCTGCATATTTTCCTGAGCCTTTTTCTGTGATATACCACGTTCTATCTATCCTCTGACATATGTAGAAAACTTAGTCATTACATTAAAGATGTATCTTCTCTGCTCCAAAGTTTGAAAATAAGAAAGAAGGTAAGAGTTTTCAGGACAGGTTACTGAAAATGGCAGCTCATATTGAGGGAAATTGAAAACAATAGCCAGCTATTCAAAATTTTAAAATATATTTGGGAATCTAAATATGTATTTGCTCACTTAAATGAATGGCCTGACTTTTGGAGATGTTAAGTTGATCCAAATTCAGAATGTTTTCCATCCCCAAAAATCTGGCCAATTGCTTTCATGTCTCTCTGTGAAATGTAGTCACCCAAGTTTGACAGTTTTGGCTCTAAGGTTTAACTTGACTGAAAACAAACTGGCTTCAAAACTGTAGGGGAGGTTAGCAGCAGCTGCTCAAACCTATGTATCCAAGAAAGAAAATCTTAAAATGTCAAATGGATTTCTTCTCATGAAGCCAACCAGCAATAAACAGGAACAGAAACATACCTGGAAGGGTAAAACCTCAGTCTGTTATTTCTTGCTCACATGATGTTTCTGAGCAACCCTGCCCAGGGTCAGGGGCTCAGGTGGGCTGTTGTACAGGAACCTGAGGCTTGTCGTTTTCATAACAACATCTATAATTTTGATACTGCTCTCTTCAGTTCTCAGTGGAGGAGCTGTGAGCTGGCACAATTATAACCGCCATACCATTCCTCTTCAAAATAAATGAATAATCTTGCAGGAAACAAGAGCTGCCCAGGCTGTGGCAGACTGGTAGAGAATGCTGTAAAGTATTTGCAATGCTTTGTGCATCTGTGGATTAAACGAAGTTCAAAGTATACAGAAAAAGGTAGTTAGGAAACTTTCCAATTGGATTTGATACTCAAACTGAGAGTTGAAAGCTGAGACCAGAATTAGTGAACCTTTTGGCTTTAAGTATTTGAAATTCTAGCATAAAATTATATTTCAGTAATGGAAAAAATAGAAATTAATAGTGAAATGATTCTGCATTCAAGAAGTGCAAATCTGTCTTCAAGTTCACTTAGCAAAGTGACATTTAAATTACTATGAAGAATTGTGTGTGCTATATATTATTTGTAATTTCATAAAATGTTGGGATGAGATTGTCCTGGGATCAGCATATGATTAAACTGATTATATACCTTATATACATGGTATGCTTCTTTTTCAGTCACAATCAAAATACAACCTTCTTTTATTAATATAATAATTTAGATGTCATAACTGAAATCTCAGTTAAATATTTTTTAATTTCTTTTCACAGCCTTTTATTCTCTATTAACACACTCATTCCTCTCACCTAAAAAAAGATTCTACTTTTCCCATCACCACGATGGCTGACATCTGCTAGGATGACCCCCTGCCCCTCGCAGCAAAGCACTGCTATGCAGAAATGGACGACAGACAGATGCTCTTCTCCTCATTCTAAAGAACTTTAAAAATACGGATGGGTGCAGAAGAGGGCACCAAATACTAACTGTCAAAGCAGACACTGTTTTTCTCTCCTTAACACCCATGCTGAGTATTTTTCTGTTCCTCACTCCCAACCCCCATATATGCATATGTGTCTTAATACTCAAAATAAGTCTTACTATTTTATTTTGAGTCTAGGAACGCTTCCATCCAATTTCCTTCAGGTCTGTTGATCTTCCTTTTCTGCTGTGAAAACAAGGGTGTGAGTAGCAGAAAACTAAAGAATATGCTACTGTAACCCACGCTGGCACTGTGTGTCTCTCCTGACTGCCATCTTTAAGCTCAGGCAGCAGAGGTTAAAGTCACTAAGCTCAGAAACCCACATTTCAGTTCCTGTTACCCTTGCTGTGCCACCCTGGGTGTTATACAAGGAGGACTCTTAATGTAAAGTGAAGTTAAAATTACCTCAGGAAATTCCAAAATTAAGATTTCAAGTGTGATATGTTAATGGGACTGCATTACACAGATAGCACCTTCTGCATTTTTATTGCTTTTATAGTTAAGGCTTATTATCTGTCATATGTGCATTCTGACCCAGTTCTTCAAAATCCATTGAAGTCAAAATAGTCAAGGCTTTATCACTGCAATCCAGGGGTAATTGAAGAATTACATGCTGATGACAAGATGCAGGGACAGGGCAGAAGGCAGAAATTATTACTTTACCTAGTTCTAGTATTGCTGCTGTCCCAGGACCATGGAATCAAACTGCTCCAGCATTGTTCTTTTCTCCTTTAGATGTAGTTTGCACATTTTTCCTCATTGTGGCTGAATATCTGTAGCCTAGTCCATATATAATTCTCATGGAAAACAGAAATTCTAAATTAAAATCCTGTTGGAATTGGGCAAGAGTAGTTTCTTCAGGATTAGTAGGGCACTGAATTATGTGGAGAACTAGATGGCCAGCTAGTGATGTATGAGGGCAAAGCTCTTGAGCATGTACTGAAGAATGCTTTGTTTTGGTGTCTAGGAAACTTTGTGGCTGAAAGCAAAGGCAGTGGTAGATATTGGACATATGAAAGGCAATTCTGTTGTGCTTGTTCAGAGAGTCAAGAAACAACCAGAGGCTGGTGTGAAAGAACTGAAAAAATTATGAATCAATGAATAAAAAAAATATAGAAGTATGTATTACTTTGCTGACAGTAGAATATTCTGGATACACAATGTGTTGAATGATTTATTTTTAACTATTTGTCTTTCTGACTATCTGCTAATAATACATGAGCCCAAAGAGACATGGAAAAATTTATCCACACATTTCCATACATGGGATAGGAATCTGTACAATGCCCTTTCATCAGAACTGTGTATCACTGTGCACACTCATAATTCAAGCTTCCCAAAAGCTTGGGAAACAACATGGGTGCTAGTAGCTCAAAGTCAGGGTCTCTAAAAATCTAGAAAAGGTACAAAATGGAGACTCTGTAGAATGACAGTGATGCTCAGACTACTAATACTGAAAACCTTAATAAGAAGTAGCTGTCTGTGTGTACTAGGTACTCCTCTATCAGGTCACTGAGGGATTTCTTAGGGTCTTTTCCAGGTTTGAGAAGGGAAAGGAGCCTTGGAAAATAGCTATAAGCATCATAGCCAAATCATGGAAAGCTGAATGCCATAAAAACATATTTTCATTTCTGCTGAAAAAAATAATTCTTCTAGACAGCATATTGACTTAATGTTTTTGCTTCTCTCTTCTGGTTTCCATCTTGATTCCTGATATAAACTGCTTGTTTCCAGTTTCTTGGATTTTCATTGCCTAGTATTGTTTTGAATCTTGCATCCTTGTCCCATGAAACCACAGTTATTACCCACTTATTGCACTTCCAAATAAGTACTTTCACCCCTTTGCTCATCTTTCTCTCGGGAAGAATTCCCAGCAGATGTCTGCAAACTTACTTCATTCCCTGCTTTAAAAGATCTCAAAGCCTGCAACACATACAGCAACAGTCAGGCTCTGGCCATGATGCTGAACAATGTCAGCTCTCTATTTCTTTGTGTTTCCCTCCAAGTGCCCATGTTCCCAATGCTGCCTCTAGTTTCACTGTTAGACTTTCTCCTCTTTCAGGCAAGAGGACCTTTTGTGAATTGCCGGTGCTGCATCTTTTTTTTGCAGTAAACTTTGGGCTCCAGGTGAGAGTATAAATCAACACACTGGGGCTGATTGTCTTAGGCAATCACTGTATTCCCCTGTGCGGATTGCCTGTCAATTCCTCTGCTGGATCCACAAGATGCTGGTGGAGGAGGAGAGGGGTAGTTCAGGTGGTCCTTCTGACCCAAACTGCTGTATGAAGGATTCTCCGGAGCAGATGGAAGTGAAGGCTAAGTCAGGTCAGGTCCCACATTCTCACTGTTACAATGGCCCTTTGGTCTGCAGGGAGAGTTAAAGCTGCCTTCCACAGCTTTTATTTGGAAGCTGCTGCCTGGCGATCTGCCCCATCTGCTTCATCTAGGCAGTGAATCAAGCCTGTTGTGCTTAAACCATTGACCCCTACTCTGAGAAATACCAGAGAAGAATAGACTTTAACTAAATCTTTCAGTAGCACTCTGTCCCTTTATTTTTTTCCCTTCCTTCCCATTGTTTTGAAGCCACGTCACTTTTTGTTTGCTGGAGGAAGATTAAACAAAGGAAGCCACCAGTGGCGCTGGGTTTTTTTGCCACACGTGTTGTCTGCATCACTCGGGCAGCCTTCCAGCAGGTATACCCGTACAGCTGCAGAGCCATTCACTGCTGAGCCATAAAACTGCTGGCAGGTCTCACCATCTGTGAGGAAGACTGTGTGAGAACTTCCTGCTATTACTGGGTGGCTTTCAAGACAAATGTCAGTGCCGACCCCATTAAGATAACCAACATTTTAGAAATGGCATGATGTATTGCAGGGCTGTTCTCTTTCTCTGTCCTGGTAGGGTTTTGCTGTTCACAAAATTAAAAAAAAAAATACTTTTTCCTTAAAACCATTGCAAACAACTCTCCTGTCTGACATTGTATTAATTTAATTTCTAGCTGATTTTGAAAGATTATGAGATAAAAGTGATTTGAAATGGTACCTGAGTGTTGCAATGCAAGTACCTGTAGCTAAGCCCAGGACCTCACTACAACTTATTGTTTCAGGTACCTCATAATCACATAGAGCAAAAAGATATATCTCTTCTCTATCTGATTAGTAATCAGATTACAGCCGTTGTTACCCAAACATCTTGCTTTTATGGGAAAAAGTACATTCGTACTTGAAAAACCAAGTCATGTCATACAAAGAAGCAAGTTGGAAAAGAACCTTAGCTAGTATAAGTTTCATCTGCAGCCATAATTGGTGTGGACAAGGAGAAATAACCACTAGGCTCCTACTTCAAGGCCACAAAAATCAGTGAGACATCTTCCCTTGCCTTCATTGGATGTTGGATCATATCCCAAAAGATGGCCTCTGACTTGACAAAGTTACTAGCCTTTTGTTCAGTTTAATTATGCTTAATGAACATGACTAAAGCATGTTTGAGCAGTCCTAGGATTGCGTGAGCGGTAGCATGATTTAAAGAGGCAAAAGTTATCTGACATTTTTTAAAGATTAGCTCACACCCTTCAAACTTTCTAATCCAGATGCAGCTTGCTGTTACGATTGTGTTAGCCATCTGGTACTATAGTCTTTGGCTGCAAACAGAAGCAATATGTATCACCACTGCTTTTTGTTTCCAGGAAAAAGGAACGCTGTTTTTATGATCATCCATTCATTTGGTATCAAGCACATTTCACACATGAGTTAACTGGAGACCTGCAGTTGATATATTCTGTGGTAAGAAGAAGGGCTTTTTATGGCTGATGGTAGAAACAGAGAATCAGAGGAAAAGGTTGCAGTTTCAGAGTAACTGAATATAATATCATTTGGTAGCTTTCCCTTCATAAAAATATTCTTTATTTAGTGACACATCTCAAATAACAAAAGGGTTTGTGCTTTCTGGTTTTGCAGTTCAAAGCAAATAACATCTTCAGCTATATTTTGCTAAGCATAAAAACATTTGTAATTGCCTTCCACTAACCTTCCCAGCAAACTACAAGTAACTTGATTTTATATACTTACTCACTTGAATACATTTTATTTTGTTCAAATAGCAGATGCATGCAGAAAAAATACTAGAAATAAAGAGCAGAAAGGAAACTGCAAAGGCAAAGGATATAGTGGCTGCTTTAAAATGTTATTCTTCATCACAGCAGTACCAAATTACATCACCCAAAGGGACCTCCTGACTTCTCATTGCAGGGGATTAAACTAGATAACCTTTCAAGGTCTTTTGCAACCAAACCCATCTATGATTCTGTGATTCTTTCCAAGTAGACACAAAGTCTTTTTGAGAATAAAGGGAATGCTGCTGTCATACCATGCAGTAAAGGACACCAAGGACTCCTGTGTCGTCTATATCCTGGAGATAGGGGGAGAGTTGGAGCAGGTCTGTTACCTCAGGTTCCTCTATGTCTTCTAGGAAAAAAATTGCCACTCAAAAAGGTGGAATAAGATAACAAATCCTGGGTTCACATTTAGTGCCTTTTTTTGACCAGTGCACAAAGTCAGGAAGTTTTATGGCCCAACAAGCCCACTCAGCTATTGCCTATCTGGCAGCAGTTTCAAGTGCTTTTTGAAGAACACACTATAGCTTCCTGACAGGTTGCTGTTAAAAATGACCCACAATTCCAACTAAACAAACCCTTATTTCTGCCAGGTTGAGGTGTGGGTCTCTTCTTTCCTCTCAGTTACACCCAAGCTGACCTGCACTGCTCTCAGTAGAAGGGCTCACTACTGTGACTTGGCTCCCAATAAGCTGGCTAGCAAGGAGATTTTCCCTGTGCCGTGCCTTCTGTATCTGCACAATAAATGTTGCGTAGCTAAGCATGTAACAAGATACCTGTCAGCATTTACTGCTTGAAAATTTTACTCTAGGGCTGTTGGTGACCAGGAGATACCTGGGAGGGCCATGTGGCCTTTTCCTGAGCTGTCCCTCAGCTAAAGATGATCCTGCATCCTACAGTGTTCAAAAACCCATCTTTACCTTATACATGTCATCCAGCTATTGCATATTTCAGGTGCCTGTCAACCCAGTATCTAAATCCAAAAAGAGCAACTTAAGCAACTGAAGGGGAGCTGCAGCTCGGGGCAGATTTCAGTGGAAGCTGCTCATCTAACCTGCTGAGATGTCTGAGACACTTCCACCAAGATATATATATATCTAAGTACTTGAACAGCTTAAAGGATCCAGGCTTAAGTTCTGATGTGGCTGTTGAAAATGACTCCTATGTCATATACTTTTTATTGAAAAAAATTAAGTGTTAAATGCAGAGAAGCTTCAGAAATGCTGCAAATATATATATATATATATTTATGTATAGAGATGCACAGGCTTCTCTGAACAACAGCAAGTTATACCAACTAGTGTAGCCACTTGCATGTCTGCAAGAATAAAACGGTGAGAAGGCTCAGATTTCTTGGCCCAATAACCCAGATTCCTAAAAACCCACTGTAAAAATATTTTAAGTGATAAGGGCTAACATTAAAACAATGGGAATTTACTCTTGGGATTAGAAGGGTCCATCATATTGCAGGCAACCCTGTCTGTTAAGATCTAGTATGGCATTCTGTTTCTTAGTAGGTCTAGATTTATAAATCTGATCTTCAAAATGGTCTTGGGAAGTGTTCTGCATAGACAGGCTCTGCTAAGGCTGAAACACAGAGCTGTGCCTGTGCTTCTCAGAAACAGCGAGCTGCAGCACAGAGGGTAAGTGCTGCTCTTTGCCATTTGCCTACTGCCCACTCCCAGTCCAGCTGACTGCCATGCAGACAGGCTCTCTGGCATGTCTGAACATCCCCAGGAATATGGCTTTCCATATGATTGAAACACCATGCGGCAGCCGTGCCTACAATCCTGCAGTTGGCGCAGCAGGCAGGGCTGATCTTGAGGGCAGACTTTGGCAGGGAGCAGAGACAGCCCCTGGAGGGAACCTCCATGTGTTTCATTGAGAAGGGAGCTGGCAAGCACGGCTTTTGTACAGTCTTGCTACTGCCATTTACAGCTGGTGAGCAGTGAGGGTCAGGCTACGTGCTTGTGGTGTACCTGCAGTTGTAAAACATCATATTTTCTTTGCTCTTTTTCTGTCTGTGTCTATATTTGTGTTGTGTGAATCCACTGTTCCTGCCTGAAGAACAGTGCTTGCGGTATAAGGACTGAAAGGAATCCCCAGCCTGTCCTCTGGCAGACAGAGCTGGAAACTTCCTCTCACAACTGCCTGTGTTTTGCACTTAAGCGAAGCAGCAGCTAAATCTTCTGCCTCATCCTCTAACTACCCATCAGTTTTTCTGTCTCTGGAAACAGCAACACTGATAATTTAAAGAGGAGGAGGAAAGGGGGAAAGAAAAGAATGAGCGAAGAAATGAGCAATGTCCAAAGCAAATAAGGAAAGTAACGGCATAAGGGGAGGCAGCGGGTGAGCTCCTCTGCCCTGCTCTACTCAGGGCCTCATCCATCCTCCCACCACCATAGACTGGCATAGGAATGTAATGGGGAGACAGACACATTTTGTGGCTAATATACATCCTCCATCCTCCCCATCACAGCTGCATCTGGCCCTGCGGTGGGTTATCCTCTCTCTCCAAATGTTCAAGCCATTATCAGTTTGACAAATCCAATATATATAGAAAGATCTCCAGGCAAAATCTGTATTTCCAGAAAACGAGATTCCTATACCATCTGCAGCTAATTGTTTCATACCATATTCGTCTCAGGCCTGCTGAGCCCACTCTAGGCCTGCTGAGCCCATCACTTACCCTGGTTTTACACAGGAGGAGCTCTACTGTCTTCAGTGGATTAATGTGATTAACACTTTGGTGTATGAGAGCAGAATTCAGTGATGAAGGAGCATCCACCATTGCCTCAGATCAACCTCATCATCACCTTGACACTGACAGACTTGTGCTTTGGTGGTGGGCAATGAGTCTGGTTTTCAGAGGAAGGGAAGAGGAGGCAGCCAGCCAAAATTGGCTGTAGTGAGGAAGGGAAAGAGGAGTTTCTGCCTCTGAAATCAGATCCAAACCACTGGGCAGGGAGATGCCGGCTGCAAAGGGTTGCAGCCATGGCCCTGTGCTCGCCTCTTGCCTAGGGTGATTGGCAGCATTTCCCCTCATTCAAAATTAGAGAAAACAACAGAGCTCAGCAGTAATCTTGATTCTAGAGCCTTGTTGAAACTCTAGACACACATATCTGACAGATACAACAGAGATTAATGAGCCGTGACCAGAAGTTTGATTTTTCTGTCAAGTGCTCCCATCCGTTTTTAATAAACAGGGGAACAACATAAACTCCAGCGCCTGCTCTCCTCTGTTTAAACTGGGCAGGTTGCTTTTGGTACCATGAGTGTCTGTGCTGAGTTATGACTGTAACCACTGAAAAATGCTGGGGTTTTGTTGGGTATTTTTTTCCCCTGTTGGCCCTTTTGTGGCTTCTTTTTTTGATGAGTTTTTCTCCTTCCATATTGTTTCTTTTCTCCTCAGCATGGACTGTCTGGTATTTTACCACTGGAAGCTGTCAAATGTAATATCATGTTTACAGCTAAATGAGTTCAATTTAGTGTCATTGGTGTATTATCTGGAGCACATAAGTGCCTAAAAAGCCCACTGCTTTGTTTTGAACAGCACTCCTCTGTATTTTTCATGGGGTTTTGGAACATGGTTTCCTCATCCCTTCCAAGTACAACAGGCTGAGCCAGCTAGAGTGGAGCCTGAGGAGCATGTCATAGTCTTCATGCTCCTGGTTTCTTACATTATAATCGGGCATTGGTCTCATAAAATAGTAATCAGTACATAGACATCTGAATTTGTCAGGAATTCATGGTAAAGCAGTCCCTAAGGATTATATGCCACAGAAATGTGTTTGAGAATTCCTCTAGATTTATTTCTCATAAACTGTGATAGAAGCCACAAACAAAACAAAAGAGGATGGTTTATACCCCGAGGTATTTATGGGACTGGAAAAAGAGTGAGGAAATGCTGCCATAAATCTAACTGGCCACAGAATGTCACTCTTGCTCCATGCAAATAAAACTGAAAGGAAATTTACCTGGTAATATAAAACCTGAGTCTTAAGGAAGGCAACTCAGGGAAGCTGTTGCCTATAGACAGATGAAGTATGGCTATGCAGACATGAATGAGTGGGTACACAAACCCTGTCCTACAGGGAACCCAATGACACGCCTGAATCAAATGCCTTTGCAAACCTCTGATATGGGTTTGGGTCTGAAGTAGAATCCTGCAGGTGACTCTTTTCCCAAAGAGTCTTGGCAATGGGTGGGTTGGGGGCTTTAGAGGGAGAGGACCCCCGGATCCTAAAAACCTTCCCCACACTAAGACAGGCATGCACTGCAGGGTCCAGCCTGTGCTTAGGACTTAGACTTAGATCTTCAGTCTCCCTGCTGAAGATACCTGATTACCAGCAGGATTCTGGCTGTGAGGTTCTTTCTGAGATGCAGGATCAGGACCACTGAGAAACAGCTAGGCTACATTATTTCAAGCAAAATCTGCTCTTGAATAAAAAGCACTGGCAGTTTCAAAACATGAAATAAAAGCTGCCCTGAAACTGAAATTGTCCTTGACTTGATGCCGCATACAACTGAAATTGCCACTAAATTTAACAGACCGATGCTTAGCATTTAATTGCCCCTGAAAAGACATCACTGTCAGGAAGGCACAGTAGCAAAACCCAAATCTTTTAGTTTTCATTCAGGGCTTCATTTCAGGCAGCAGGTACCTGCTTCTCCAAGCTGTGACCTTGAGCAGACTAGAACACAGAGGTCACCTGCCTCTGCAGGAAAGAATCCCACTGTAGTGCCACCTCCATGTAGAGGGGGAAGGCACCAGCTGCAAGGCACCCCTGCATTTCTCCTTGGGGAAAAAAAGCTTTTGCTGGAGTCCAGTATGAGATTGAGGAAGCAGAGTAGAGATTATTTCCTGACTCCTCAGGTCTGAAGGGTTGAGATTCCCCCCACCACCTTCTTGATGGATGAAGCTTCTCTGGAAAAGAATCTGTCTGTGATCTGCTGGAAACATATTTTTGATAGATCTGCATAGGTGAAAAAAAAGGGGTATATGCACTTATCACTTTTTGCATGTGCAGAAGTACAAATTTAAAAAAAAAATAATTTAAAGAGTAAAATGCAAACATTTAGATCTGATCGAAAATTCTGCAGTGTTGTTTTTTGGTAAGCCTTGAAGTATTTTGACTTAAGTATTTTTTCCTGATGTTTTTGGTCTAATCTTACATAGATTTCAAAATAGAAACTTACTTTTTAGTCTGAAAATTGCATCTTTTCTTTGGAAAGTTATAGAAAGAGGATATTTTGATAATTTTAGGAAGCATTTTCCAATTGTATTTGAATATGGCATTTTCATTTTAAAAATCCCATCTCCTCCCTAAGGCTTTGCTTTTGACAAATCCACATCTTCCAGTGAAAAACACTTTGCAGAATACTTCCCAATTTTGCCTAATATTTACATCTGTTCTTCTCTGAGAATGTGTCACAGCTGTAGATCAACAGGAATCGCATAGAACACGGTTGATTTATGGTCAAAATAATATTTTTAAATCAACTTGTATTTAAGAGTAGTGAATAGCACATGTCCATATACCAGCAATGTATCATAAGGATTTTGTACTGCTTTTACATTTTTTACATTTCTTTTGCATAATTATACACGATTCATGTGTGATTGTAATTTTTACAATTATTTTACATAATTACATGTTATTAGAGCTGAAATTTGGGCACAGTTAAAGACTGCAAGCCAGATCCTCAATGTTTCAGGCACCCACCCTGATGGCATCATCTGTCTCCTGAGACAGGCAAATTGGACCAAAAGGGAGTACTGTCCACTGAAATTAGAACAACTGCAGAGAGATACATGACTGTGAAGTGGCAAGGAAAAGGAAATTGTTTGTTGCTGCTGCTTTTATCCTTAGCTGCAGCTTTGGGCTTGTATGGTGTGTTCCCATTTTGACACAGAGCTCGTGGAGAGTTGAACAAAATTCACGGGAAGCTGCACACTGCTTTCCTGCATCTGTCCCCACCACCTTCATCTCTGGCCCCCAAACCACAGGTACTTGGATGCAAGGCAAGCATACTGTGGGGCTTCCGTTTAGTCCCAGAATATTGATTCCTCTGCCAGAAAAATCACATTTTCGATGTCCTTGGTAAATAAGGGGAGGAAGTGTCCTGCACGCAGCAAAACCTGGGGCGCTTTCTTCACCTTTGCCAGGCATACAGACATTTTCTTCATTAGAGCAGTTGCTTGGTGGGACACACTACCCTCTGTGGAGGTGAATATTAATCACAAGTTTAGCTCCTGGCCTTTGCTAGCACCCTATTTTTGGCTGGTTTTCTGTTCCTCAGAGCTTGGGAAGGTCTCTGTCAGCTGAGATACATGGGGCGGGTGAATGCCTTGTTTCCTTGACTGGATTATCCCTTATCCCCTCTGCATTTTAAGAGATTTGGTGGGCCTGTTAACAGCTTCTACCTGTTTTAAGACCTGTGACAGGAGGCTGAATGGTTCACTTCATGCAGCACCATTTGCCTGCCATTCCTGCTCACAGTGTTGACATGATTTATGTAAATCATAAAATGTGGTGGGGTGACCTCACGAGTGTCCAGCTCTCCTCACGCACGTCTCTGGGCAGAAGGGCTAGTATTTATAAACAGTGCTATATTCACATCTCAGTAACCTGCTTTATTTACACTGCTTGAGCAGGGCTGCTACTGCACAAATGAAATATTATTCCCCGCCATGTGCGTTTCGTTTTTCTGTCGGCTCTGTGTTTTCTTTCATGCATTGCCCTCCCTGTCGGCGAGTTTGTCGGCAGCTCTCCCCAGCAAGGGGCTGGGGAGATGGGAAGGGGGTGAGTGAAGTTTGCTGCCATTTCCAGAGCAGATGGTGACAAGTGGGTGTGGAACCCCAGAGCAGCAGACTAGCAAAGTCCATGCTGGGGCTACAAGCTGAGCTCCAGTTTCTGCAGGTTAGAGGGGAGCAAGCCAGAGCCCTGTGTTAACCACCAGCTGGGCTGTAGCAGCACTGCCTTTCCCCACAGCCAAAGCCACTGCCTTTGCTTACAGTGCTCCAGCCACCACGTTTCACTTGCTGTGCTGCTGCTGCTGGGATGCTTGCTCCTAGGAAATCCTAATCTTGGCTGTTCTTCGGTGAGGGTAGGTGAGAGTTAGGCAAGCTGCAATCAAGCTTCTCAGGCATCTGGATATGGTTGAACTAGCCGGAATTTTCTAGCAAAATCTTCTTTCTGCAGTCACTTTTAAGGAGATCTTTTTACTACAGCCTCCAAAGAGCTCATGTCTGGCTCATAAATTAGGAGAAAAATGTCTTCTCTCTCAAAATAACCACAGTAATGAACTCAACAATAAAAACTGCTTATCACCCTTCTGGTCTGGGGGTACTTGTTTTTCATTTCTTATTTTTACAATTAATTTTAAAATGGGGAGGAAGATTTAATGTTTCTTAAAATATCTTGTTTAAAGCTGTGTCTGGTTCATTATCTCACCAGCTTCTGCTGTTTTGAAAATGTGTTTTTTCTTTTCATTTTCTCAATAAGATATTTATGGTAAATATTAACTTATGAACAAGTCAAGAAAATCAATAGCTGGAACTCTGTCAACCTCGAAAGACTTTGAGCATTTCAAAATGAACTTCAAGGCCTGAAACTCCAGAGGAGAAAGAGCTCTCTATTGCCTTTACTGATGGAAAAGGAAAAGTGTCTCATAAAAAAAGCCCCGTTTCTGTAAACTGTGTATATATGACTCTTCTAGCAGCACTTGAACAGCACCTAAATCATGGGGCCGCAAGTGCTCACCAGCTTTTGGATTCAGATGCCAATTCTGGCAACATCTGGCTGCATGCAGGGATGGGACCTGTGTTTAGATGGATCCTCCTTCTCCTGTCCTATGCTGTAGTTTCCACAGGAATAAAATGCCTATATCTGACAGAAAGGAGACAGCCAGTGCTGTGAAACATGCTGGAGGCAAGCAGGAAACACGTCTCCCATGGTTGTTTGAAACTAGAGCAGAAGCAGAGCTAAGGCAGGATCAGGATTTGGGCAGTCACTTATTTGTTCAGTACCCCAGGAAAGTTTAGCTGCCAGCCCAGGGTCGTGAGCTGTGTGATGGGGGAGCAGCTCCGCTGGGGCCGGCAGGCACATCTGGAAGCAGACATTTGGCTTGCGGCTGCAGCCCATGTGTCAGGCTTGGTGTGTGTCTGGAAAAGTGTGCTGCAAGGACCATCACCCCCAGGACTGGGGAGGGGAGAGCTGCAGGAGCCAGATGGCTGAAAAACCTTGCAAAGGGAAAGTACTTTTCTCTTTATATTCTTGCAAATCCTTTTTACCTGGCCCCCGAGTTCACAGCTGCATTTGCTTTCCTCTTATAAAGATTTTTTTTTTGGTTGTTGTTATTCCCAGAATTTGATGGAGGAATTCCTGTTTGTTAAAGGCATTTGGCAAGGCTGTGGTAAGGCTCCCTGGTTTACTGGTTGAGATCACAAGGCAGTTTAGTTATTTGTCAAAATGCACTTAGTGAAACCTGGGCCTTCTTGCTTTTCCCCATCTTTCAGAAGGCTTTTAAGAAGGGTTGGATTCTGCCTTCCCTCCCTCCTTCACAGCAAACAGCACCTTTTTTTTCCTGTCAGCAACAGGATTGGCTTTGCACAGCCTGTATAAATAATAGAATCTGGTTTAGAGAAATTTTCAATATTCTTCAAGTATATAATAAATTATTTCAGAAATCTAAATGACACTGAAATGAAAAATTGCCCTGTTGCACCAAAGGGATATTTGGGGAACCCCCACGCTTAGTATTTGGTATTTTGAAAAATATCAATATTCTCTTCAGCTTCTAGTTGAGGAACTGAGACCACGTTGTAATTCTTACAAGATGGATTTCCTGCTCTCACTCAAGGGGTTTTCCCCATAAAGTATGGTAGGAAGTGTGTTGAGCCTCATTAACTCTCATTTTGTTGCTGAAACAGCACTGGAAACTGTTGGAGATGTATATTAGGCAAAGCTGCCCTGGCTTGTGTGGACAGCAGTGAGAAGCTGCTGTGAGGTGAGCTGAACCAAGGTATTGTAAAAAGCAAAAGGAAATAAAATATTATTTGATTTGAGTCCAGCATATGAGTCTAGAAGGAAGTTTGTCTATGGCAATATGTACTGTACCCCATCTTTCTTATGTGTCAATATATCACATCAGATTTCCTTTCCAAAATCAGGCAAGAGTGATTTGGAAACTGGGGAAGCTGTTTCAGACCACTATCCATTGAGATAGATCCACCTTTATTCCTGTTATATTTGACTGTCCACAAAATTTCCGTAATGTCTCCATAGATTGCACAAAAAATATTTTGCTCTCTCCACCATGTTTTACCCTGACACTGTTCTGTAGGTTTTTGTAGATCTGCTTCACATTTACAGAGGAGGGAAGGAGAGGAGAGCTAGAGATTTTGCACTTGATATTTACACACTGGACACAGTCTTCGTTTATCTCTTCCCAAGTTTAACTCTCAGTGAAATTAAAAAGTCACCTTGAGAATTTATCTTTGAAAACACTTCAGCACCTTCTAGAGAGAAAACAACTAGGGAACTAGCAGTGCCCAGAATTCTGAGCTGCAAAGGACCAGACTGCAATCTTGCACACATTCTGTCTATTTTATTCCCTGGCTCAGGGCTGGGATAGCCCACGTGCGTGACTCCAGATGCTAGCTACATAGAGTACATCGAAAGCAGAGCTGGGCCAAAATGTTCTCTTTAGACTTCCTCAGGAGTATGGGAAAGTACAGATTGAGATTCAGGGTGTAAACTTTCCCCATTGAAAGTTTGGTACCGTCAGTGTGATTTCTAGGTGGAGTGAGAGAAAGCTGGGGGAACCTTGTTTCACTTCAGTGTATTTACTGCATGACGTGAGCAGCCACACTCTCTAACCCAGCAGCAGATATTCTGCCTTGGATGTTGTATACATTATATTGCTGAAAGAAGAATAACATGGTATTAATGTCCAGCTATTATAGGTCTTAACCTTTTAGCCCCAAGGGACTGCTCAGAGTTTTGTCTGAAGAGTGCCTGTAGGGGCAGGGTACAAATTTGCAGGTGCAAAGTAGTGTTTGCAACTACAGATCTCAAAGGTGCAAATGCCACGTTCTGGTCTTTAGCTCTGCCATCCGCCAGCCTGCAGGCAGAAAACTGGGCACTGTGCAGAACTCTGCTAAAACCTGTGATCCTAATTGTTTAATAACATTCCAGTCAAAGGATACATCACCTTCTGCTTCTGTGATGTGCATTTTCATTTTTTGGATGGGCACAGACACTGCCTCTTTTTGACAGTTTCTGGAGTCGTGACCTTTAGAGTCTGTGTGTGGCTTCTTGTTCCTTCTGCATCCAGCTTAGAGATTTTACAAATCTCCCACCAAGGGGGATGGATTACACTGACTCCTGCATTCTTTTGTGCTCCCTAAGAGCTGTAATATTTACCAACAGAAATCTCTTCTCAATCTAATCCAGTTCACATGAATATCACATGAGGCTACCTCCTGCAAGAGGTAGCCTTAAGATGTAGTGCATGATTTTGTGCTTACTGTCTTCCTTCCCTTGTCTTTATTTTGTCTTCAAAGGAGCTATCTGTACAAGAAGGGTGAAAAGACAGACCTTGGAGTGCAGAACTGCCTGAATTAACTTAATGGCAAGCACAGATAAATACTGGCTACCTGGAGAGCATGCAGCACAGAGATTGCATTTGTTAAACATGTTGGGGTAATTTCCAAAGTCCAGCACTGCCACAGCACTGTGAGGGAAGGCTTGTATTGCTACACGAGTCCAGCTTGTCTGCTATCATGTCTACCCATTCTGCAGGTGTATGTGTTACAGCCCAAGGCAAAAATATCCATGCCTTTCCCAACGATCTCATGGTGCTTCTGCAGGCCAGATGGTTCCAATTTGAGGCCTACGCTCGGTGATGTAGCTGTATTGAGTTTCTTCCCTGAAACCAACAAAACCTGCTTTAGCATTTTGCTTGGATTAAAATATTTGTCCCTTTTTTTCACAGGGCAGAAGAGGGACTCCTGAAGCCACTGAAGGAAGGAAATCATTACAGGGTTCTACAGAAGTAGGTCATGTGCTACAGCTGCTCATAGTTTAAGAGGAAGAAACATGGGACCTCAAACATGGAACACGACTCCTTCAAAATGCTTGAGAGCAGCCCAAGAAAAACATCCTCAGAGGCTTATTTAATAAACATTATCTATAATAGTCTCAATGTGTGCTCATGTTTCCTTAGGAGTTTGCACCTACTTCCCAGAGCTAACAAGATTCCAAAATAGAGCGCAGAATAATTTAATGAAAAGGATTTAATAGTTTGTGTTAAAGCTAATATGGTCCATTAGGAGCTGTCATTTTATAAACAATGAAGGTATGTTACCCCCTCTATTGCCATAAAGCCATTCCACACAAGGTTTGTAAACAATCAGTAATGATCTATAGAACATTCACAAAAGACAATTAGAGACTCATTTAAAAAATGTGCTTTCGCTCACATTTATTTTAAAGTAAACTTAAGAGGACTCTGTATCTATGTAGTAGATGGATAAATGTATAGTGTAAAGCCCACATATATATACATGTATACCCACGCATAGTGTGTGTATATATATATATATATATGTATGCATATGTGGATTTCATTAGCAGTCATACAATGTTCATTATCTTAAAAGCACTGCTATTTCCAGAGTTTAAAAAAATGCTTAAGTCTACTGTTAAATCAACTGAAAAGTTTTTAATTATCATCAAAGTGTCACTTTGCTGTGGCTTTTTCTTTTCTCAGCAAACTTAAATTTTTGTGAAAACTCGACCTGTTTTCTTTAACAACTGTGAACACAAAAGATTATGGACAGAAACACTGCCAGTTTCAATGTGTGGGGTTCTTTTCTTCACAGTGAGCCTTAATAATGATGAAACGTAATTCTAAAAAGGCTATCCAAATCTCGGGGCCTTTTATGCTTGGTGCCATGTTCCACCTGTGTGAGCCTTGAGGATGACAACACTGTTGTAAGCCACAACTTGAAGAGACTTGAAGAAAGGGGAAGAAGAGCTCCCCAGCCCCTTTCCATGCCCCATGTTTTTTGGAAGCCAGGCAGGAATGAAGTAAAGAAATCAGACCTAATGACTACAAGGGAGGTGCTTCTGGTGTACAGTGAGGTAAGTGTTTGAAAAATTAGGTCCATAAAGTGTCTTTATTCCTTATTGCTGCATGATCTAGGAGGAGATGAAATAGTCAAAAGATGACTAAGTTGGTAAAAGAAAATGGATGCAACATTATTTATAAAGCGAACTCCTCATTTAAACAAGGCAGCTTTTTCAAACTTAGATCCTTACTCGAGAAAACAGGTAAGAAGGAAAATTCAGTCTGAGGTCATTCTGTTACATATTTACCTTACAAAGATTTATCGGAGCTACTTCTGCAAAGTTTGTCTTAGAACTGCCAGGTTCTTGAAAACCACGTGTGTGCAAATCCTTCTAGAAAGCTGAGCAGAGACATGTATAATGAAATTGTGGTTAATTGCAATAAGTATTAAACAGATTTTGCTTAGTCAATATATTTTGCTGCTTCTTTTTACAAATGGTCATTATCTGAACATAAGGTTGGGATAAGAGTGTGCATTAAACAAGAGATCCTACCTGAAACACCATATAAATCATAAGGAGAATGAGGACACTCTGTCTTTTCACATGACAGCAACAACAGGATAAATCTGCCCCAAATGTATTGTTTGGGTATTCCCTTCTTTCCTATAGCATGTAAAATTTCTTGGTTGAATAAAAAAGGAAACAGTTTTACATTTATATTCCCAATTATTGTCTATAAATTTAATTGAAATTATTGATTTACAGTGCTGCCTTGACTGTCTTTGTGGCAGCATACTTAAGAGATCCAACATCATTTCCTTGTTGGTCAATGGACATATTTTAGATATATTTAATGCAAACCCCACTGAATCATATCTAGCATTAAATCCATGCCTTAGATTATTCAAATCTGCTGCTCAGTACTAGGGAAAGCCAAAAGGAATTCACAAACCATCATAGATAGGACAGACATTCATGTCATGAAAGTACTTTGTCAGTTTACAGTATCATTGTCACAGGGATAAAAGCACAAACCAGTTGCTTTCAAATAGAAGACATCCAAATAAAACTAATGCCAATGGACAGAGGTAAAACCTAGTAAAAGCAGCTGAGCAGACCTGTGAAGTCTGAGGATCCATCTGAGCTCCCAGAATTCTGGACTTTATCTAACTAAACATAGTTGTTTCCAGATGTTTACATCACTTAAGACTCCTTTTGAAGTAAATACAGAGAAATAGGCATTTTTAGGTGCTACCTACTCAGCATCTCCTAGGGCAGACATCTATATCTGACTAGGTGAATCAAGTTTCAGAACACCAATTTCCCTCTACTGATATTGAATAGATCCAAGGGATCTCCCCGAGGTGTAAAAAAAAAAAAGTATACAGGACAAATGTCTGACACTAAGGATTGAAGATCCCACAGTCTATTACAACAGCTTGTGGGAAGGAAGTTAACTCTAAGCAAGTTTAAACTAAGAGCTACTCTTGCAATACAAAGAAATTGTAGAGAAGCATATTGTGCCATTTCACATCTTGGGGTGAGGAATATCTAGATTTTACAGTTCTGAGTTTCTGTCGTACTATTGTTACTGGTCTTGATCCAGATAAATAATGGGTGTGATGAACTTGTTTTAAGCTTGATGATATTTTCTGTATATTTACAGTGTAATGCAGTATTTGTGTCTTTGACTTGGTGAGCACAAAGTCAGTCTCATAATTTCAAACATAATTAAAATATTTCCTGCTCCCTGATTGTTTTCAAATGAAAATTATCAAGAAAGAGATAATTTTAGTTTTTCACTCAAATTGATATGATTTTAGTGTTTGCTTACTTTCTTAAATTGGACAGGACTGAAACAGGGGATGCAGCATGGGAAAACATATTCCTGTGCTCACATTAGCTTTTGTTTTCAAGGCAAATTTCACTGCTTTAGACTTCTTTCTTCCCAGGTAGATAAAGAGAAAACAAAATATTGGTGCCAGAGACAGGTGCCTCTAATGTATTCTTGTCAGACATGCTGGGAGCAGGAGAGCTCTATTTTTGAAATACTACTGTTAGCTACATTACGTGGAGGTCTTGTTAGCGGTAAGCAGCAAATTGGTGTTTAGCGATGCAGCTGACAGCACTTATTAATTTGGGGGAAAGGGAAAGAAATCTCCAAATTCTCAGGGAGACAGGCATAGTCTTGTGTGTCAATATGAGGAATTTATGCAAACATCCTCTAATTCTAATGAGGTAGAAAAAGCAGTGCTGCAGAGACAGTTGTAAAATAACAGCTTATGCCCCAATTCAGGAAACATGTACTTAAACCATCTTTATGCAGGACAGCACTTAATCCTCTGCTTAACTTTGATTTACATGGGTGCTTATGTGGTATCTCAGATAGGGATGACTAAATGCTGGGATGAGCTCTGCCTCAATTAATAACACATACAGCTCTCCATTTATCTAGTGATGTTAATAACAATAATGGTAACAACAATAATTTGAGACTAGGTAGCTACTTTCATTTAAATAGATCAAATACTATGCTGTACAAGCACTAATGATTTAAGGTTCCTTGCATTCCTGAAGTGGGAGGAGGTTTGGGACATTCTCCCAGGGTAGCTGAGCACCTAGAGATGAACAGTATGAGGATCATATCACTATGGTGTTTAAGATAAAGAGAGCAACGAGCTGGTTGGCTTCCTTTGTCTGTCCAGTAGCTGATTCCCTGTATGTTCCCTGGGCAGTTTGAACAAAATTAATAAAGGGGAATCTCCTGTCTACAGAGACAGTCTGTGGCAAAATGTAGAAATACTGGGGTTTCCTGGATGACCTCCAGGACATTGTGCAGTCACAAAAATATCCTGTCCATTGTCATCATCTAATAATATACAAAGGGGAATTTAATTTAAGTTACCATCTTTATTTGAAACAAAAACATTGCAATTTGCATGACCAGTGCAAACTGCTTCTAAAACAAACCGACTTGGAAAGAACATAAGCATGAGATATGTCTGGTTTCTTGTCTGGGTTACACTCCAAAATTTGATGATCACACCCAGATGACTAAAATAATGAAGGTGATAGATTAGTGTATTGATGCATAATCACTGTCTAGCCTGAAAAACTTATGAGCTGCATGATTTTGAGAACAATTACTTGTAATTAAAGCAATGCTGCTCCCTCCCTCAAAGAAATATTTTGTGCATAACACCAATTAATTACATTTTTTCAATGAGAATAGCTCTTAAATGCCTGTGCTGCTATTTATTTCTGACCACATTCAGAATTCTGAAGAGATATGAATTATGTATTGTTTAGCAGTATTATTTTGGGGCTGGGATTGTAGAAAATACCTCCTTTTTAGATAGCATCTCTTGAATGAATTAAAAAGCTAACCAATTCCACAGGGTGAGGGTATGAACTAACTCTTATAATGATGACAAGGAGTTTTTAGCCAGACAAACATTGTCTGATGAAGTCAGTCTATCCATCAAGCCTAACTATCTTCTTATTAGTCTTTTTTGATTTTTCCACACCCTTCAGATACAATTGGTGAAACTAAAAAGCAGCCTCACGCCCTGGAAAGAGAAAATCTACTATTGTGCTAAATACATATTACTACACTTGCTTTTGAAAAGCAAGACTGTGTCTTTTTTTTTTCAGACCAAAGTACAGCATAGGTTTTCCTTTCAATGGGGTTGCAGTATAGGGTTATAGCTGATTTCAGTATTAAAATGTTGCTGTGAGAAAAGGTTTTCAGTAGTCTAGCTCTACATATTTGAGCTATTAATTCAAAATGTGCATAAAAATCCAAGCCTGGCATCTGAATCCCTGGTTAGTATTTGAAACATCACATAGACTTCAAAGAGCTGTAGAAAACAAAAGAGGGCAGGAACCATCCAGAGTTTGCTTTTTTCTAAAACTACAGCTTTGCCTCACCAGTTCTGCACAAATAAACTCTGTGGTACATCTTTAAGTGAAATAAAGTACAAGGTCTGAGCTTTATTTTAAGAGATGATATACACATGCTAATCCCATTAAATGTTTTCAATTCTTCCCCTTTCCTAGACACCACTGAAGCCTCTAAAAGAATTGGGTTTGGTAACCACATCTGACACCTTTCCTTCTGGCAGCTGTGGTTCCCTGAAGAGATAGATAGGTCTCACTCTCTTTTGTGCATCAAAACAGTGAGTTTTCACTTCCAAAAAATGGACAGGCTTCCCTTGATAAATCTCTTACCAGGTTTGTATCACTGGCAGCCACATGAACTGGTGTTTTCTCCCCAAAACCTGTATTCTGTATAAGTTACTATCCTCATCTTGATAAGTGTTCTGCAGAATGCTGACACAGTGTCTGCCAAGAGAGGAGCAAGGACTCCTCCTGCCTTCCCAGCTTACTCCTGCTACCCTGAAATTCTGCTTCTATCAACATATGGAAGAGAAACATCTTCTGATAATGCCCATGTACCCAACAGACATATGATAAGCTGTACTCACAGAAATGCATTTTCAGTACATTATAAATATCACACATGCCCTGGGAACAAAAAGCAAGACAAAATTTCCTTTAAAATCAGTCAACACTCTGAGCAGAGAAAGTTGTCCATCTAACCACAGGCTCACTTGTGAGTGGCAGAGACTGAAATCATGGCCTTGATTCATTTGTGTTTTTCTGTTCTGTCACCCTGGGGTCTCTGCAGTAGCTCAGCCACCCAAGGAACGGCGTGCTCAGTCTTTTCCGTGACCCACAGAAACATTCTCCATGTCTGTTTTGGCAGCTGGGTGTAACTCAATCTGCTATGGTATCCACGCTCAAACAATTCTAGGAGTAAGCGAAACAGCTACTGTTTTCATCTTACCATGTTTTTCATAGTATCTAGATGTTGAAATAACACTGCCAAAAAATTGACATTCTATGCTTTGACAATGATTGCTCCTGATCGTAGTCATGATCTCAGGCACAGCAAGGGGCCCAAGCCTTGGCTTCCCAATGTGTCAATCAATCCTCAGCACCTATCAGGCACTCACATGCTGCCACCAGCCAGCAAGTTCAAGCACCTCCGCTTGAAAATAGCTGCAGTGACGCTGGAAAAGGAGGCATGTTTTCCAGAATGTTGCAAACATGTGAAAACAATTCTGCAACCCAAACTGAGAATAGCCTCTGCAATCTCTACCCCTCTCAGGCAGCCAGCTCACTCTTGGGTGCTGTAAATACACTGTAATAAACCGTACCAAGGAACCATGATACAGTAATGTTACAGTAAATTCTGGTGGAATTGCTTTTGAGGTGCACCAGCCTGTGAAAGAGGAAGAGAAATGGGAGACACTCACATGTTCAAGGGAATGAAGAGGAAATACCTTTGCAACCTCACTTCCCTACCTCTGAACACAGCTCTCCTGTACTTTGTCTGTAGCCTATGGTGCCCTGGCAGCCCATTCATGCATAGAAAGACTTGGCAGAACACATGGTTACCCTTACACTGAATTCTTTCGCCATGTGTGTTTAATATATCTCTGTGATCTGATTCAAGTGGAGCAGATTTGAATACCTCATTATACGGAGACCAATATGTCTTCATACACACAGTAATTATATTGTTCATTCTGATGTTAGAACGCTGTATCTCTTGCTGAAAGTCAGAGTACTCGCATACATTTTTTAGTCACTTAGACATAAGTGACTATGCTGACATTCAAATTCTAAACAAATTGCTAATGAGCTTCCCCACTTCTTTTTTTTTTTTTTTTTTTAATCTTCTCCCCAAAAGCAGATTTCTCAGCCTCTGAAAGAAACAGAATGGAAGAGTTTAAATGAGAAGACACACGCACATGACTGCAGTCTAAGGAATAGAAGCCCATTTCTCAGCCAGTGTGCACTGCCAGAACTGTGTTGGCTCCTTGGGGAGAGGGAAAAAGACAGGAGAAGCAAGAGGATGGAAATACTTTAACCACACTTCAGATGTCTACCTTTGTGCTTGGATTTTGTAATGAAGATTTATCTAAATCTTAGCAACTTAGTGTTTTCCCCTAATGAAAATGCTGTCTACAGCAGTTGTTTCTTTCCTTTCTCTACTCACTACCCTTGTAGTGAGTATCTTGTAGTTGCCTTTTCGGTTTGGTAACACAAATTGTACTTGTGATGGTACTTAAGGTGTACTCTTTGGTGTTGCCATAAAATGGCTGAAGGTCTCCTGGACTGCAGAATACACTCTGGATGTAGACGCACATGGCAAAATAGGTAACGCCTTTTGTGACAAGAAGTGGTTTTTGCAGTTTAAAGGATAGGCCTGTGACCATCATAGTGACTAGCACAGGAGTGCCCTTTGAGAAATGTCCCTTTAATGTGACCTTGGTGCCCCCACAGGCAGTGCCTCGGGCAGGCTGCAGGCATTCATGGCTCTTTGTGCCCAGACTCCAGTCCCTCCATCACCACGTATGGGTAGAACCCCCTGTTGTAGCATTACCCTTTACAGGTCTGTAGCACTTGGTTCTAATTGCTTGGCACTCATCTTTTCTTTCCTTCCAATACCTTGATACTTGAGGTCAGGTGTTGAAATGCCACTTGGGTATCTGGGACCTGAGTGTTAGCAGCTGCCTTTCACTCTAGTTCCCAAATCATTTTCTGTGGGGGGTCTGTATTCAGAGTTCCCTGTGACATTCATACCCTTATGATTATCCGGTGTTAATTAAATTTCATATTGTTCTTAATTGTGTGCGTGGCCCCTGAGACAATGGGAAGGATTCATTATTAAAAAGGCAGAATTTTATTTAGTGCAGAATTCAGTGTTAAGAGAGACCTCACTTTACCTACCCAGGGAAAAGCAGCGAGAGAAGGGAAACAGCTGCTGGCATATTGGTCAGGAGCAAAAACAGCGGGCAAGGCTGAAAGCTGCAAGACCAGTAAAGTGAGAAGAAAATTTAAGCCCATGTGTTTAAATTCAATCTTAGACTAAAAGACTAATAATAGCATGTGTCATCCCACTTGTCTTTCACCAATGTTGTATTTTTAGAGAAAGTTTCTAGTGTAAAATTTACTCCTTTTTCAGTCAAAAAAATGATTCAGCTGCAGGAAGGAAAGGCATTCAACAGGATGGCCCAGAGCACGTTTAATGAGCCAGGCAGGAATAACAGGCCCCCTTTCCCTTTTCCCTCTAAAGGGCTGCAGAAGACATTTGTAGGCATAACTATGGGCCCCTTTCTTGCTGATCTGATCCTCCACTGTGCTGAATTTCTTTCCACTTTCTATGGGGAAAAAAAAGGGGATACCACTGTGCAGCAAAGCGCATAACTTCTTCAAGGGGTGATGAACATTTGGTAACAGAATTCCTTGTCAATCTGTGTGGCTTGCTCCAAGTACTCAGACTAACTCTTAGCTTTTCTTCCTGGTGGAAACTGGAAGTACATGTGCTTTCTCTGCAGTAATATATTATGCCCTAGTGATAGTGTCCTAGATAAGTGTGGCTTTCACAGGTTGCATCCTCTTGTCTATCTCCCTGTTTGTGGGAAAATAAATGAACACACAGTGTGTGTGCTTGTTCTCAGAAAATTCCAGTTGTGTTTGCTGGTTTTCATCTTTTTTTGTCAAATGGCTGTGGGTGCTCTTTCATTGCTTCCCATACAAAAAGAGACCAGATCAAATGCAGTGCATACCAGCTGGCAAAGGGATGGGTTCCCAGCAGGCTTTTGGCATTTGATACACTCATGTATGTGAACAGGTTGATATTATTAAGGTAAGTGAATGAGAGACAATTCCAGACTTTTCTGATTTTTGTATAGCATTAAATATTTGCTGGTGCTTTTTATTTTGAAGCAGTCAGGATGCTATTTAATGTTCAGAATGGCAACCTGATGGTTGAAATATAAGGGCCATTCTATTCTTCTCCTACCATTGCTATGACCATAAACCAGACTTGCAAATGAAAAACAATACAGTACACAACAGGATTGCATATCTATATGCCCAAGTTTTAAAAGCTTCACTGTCAATCAGAGAAAAACTACACAGATTTCATTTTCATTGCATCCAGAGACAAGTTATTAGGAAATGATCTGGGGATCTCTACACCTGTAAAACCAAGGGGCCACTGAGGGGACAGAACTTAGTGTAGCCACCACACTGCAATTTGTTGGTTGGCTTGGGTCTCCTTCCAGCCCCGCAGTATTCCCAGTTCTCTTTGTGCTGTACTCAGGAAGGGCACAAAGCTGTTTTCTTTCCAGACAATTTTACCGATGGGCCTGACTGCTTAATTGGTTTGGCATAGGATGCCAGAGCTCCACCATTTGTCTGTGCTTCCTGTTTGCTTCTCGTCTGTAATTCAGGCTGTGGAGCGGCTCCTGAAAGTTGAGTGTGGTATGGTGCAGCAGATTGTGTAGCAGATTGTGTGGCTTCTTATTTGGTGACAAATTTGGTGTTATTTAGATGGCCTTAGGTAGCTCTTGACCCTCCAGCCCCTCGACTACTCATTTCCAGCTCCACGTCATTGCAGTGCTTTACTTAGCCAGGTGTTTATGTGGCCGTGAAGTACAGCAGTTCAGGGAATTAAGCTGGTGGGAAAAGCAGATCTTGCATCCCCCACCTTGTTCACTATTTGGCTGTGGAGGAAGTTTTGCCAGCACTGCCCAGAACTGCAGTCCTGGCACTGAAGGACCGCTTGAGAAATCACAGTCTGCACCAGTCATTGCACTTTGGAAGCACAAGTCTTTGCACAGCACTCACAGAATCAGCCCAGAGCCTGAAATGCTTTTTCAGCTTTTGCCTGCAGGGATCAGAGAAGTGTTAGTATTAGTGTGATCTATTTATCTCAGCTGTATTCAATTCTGTTTTTTCAATACAACATTCTTGGGGAAGAACACACTTTAAAAATTGAAAAGCAGGATGTACTCAGTAAAACTTGTCTAACAAAAGCCTGTCAAGCAATATAGGGTATGTGACTGCATGTGCACTCCGATGTATGTTAGGCTGGATGACACCAGAAAAATTAAACCAGGAGATTAATCCTTTACCACTGCCTAGTTCTTCCTTCAAAGTCAGGAGAAAGTGATGTAATGTGCTGTAGAAGACACATGCTTTGCTGGGGTTGCAGAATTTGATTTAAATAAAGTGTTTTCTCAAAGATTTTTCTTGCTTCTAAAACTGTTAAAACAGAGAAACTGAGAGATCTGCTACAAAAAAAAAAAAAAAAAAAAAAACAAAAAAAACCCACCAGGTTATGACTGAGGAACAGCAAGGGCTTAAGACAGGTGTTTCATGGATGACAAGCTGGACAGGAGCTGGCAAGATGTGCTTACAACTCAGAAAACAAGTGATGTCCTGGGCTGCATTTAAAGAAGTCTGGCCAGCAGATCGAGGGAGGTGATTCTCCCTGCCCATAAAATGATTAGAGGGCTGGAACACCTCTCCTGTAAGGAAAGACTGAGAGAAGTGGGGTAGAGCAGCCTGGTGAAGAGAAGGCTCCAGGGAGATCTTGCAGCTTTTCTGTATCTACAGGGGATGTATAAGAAAGAAGAGAACATGCTTCTTAGCAGGGCCTGTTGCTATAGGGCAAGGGGTGATGGTTCTATCCTCAAGAAGGGTAGATTCAAAGGAGTTATGAGGAAGGCATTTTGTATGATGAAGGTGGTGAAACAATGAAACAGATTTATAGATGCCCCATCTCTGAAATCATTCAAGGTCAGGTTGAACAGGGCTCAGGGTGATCTGAGCTAATTAAAGATGCCTTCTCATTGCAGGGAGGTTGTACCAGATGACCTTCAAGGGTCTCTTCCAACACAAACCATTCTAGGACTCTATGATTCTATTAATGTAATAACTGTATTTTAATTGTTGATTAGGAAAAAAATTACAAAGCAATTGAGGGTCAGATTCTTATCTAACCTATCTTAGTGCAGGTCCATTGAAACGAGTGGAGCTTTGCTGATTTACAGCAATTGAGATCTAGTCACGACTTTCTATAACTTAAATTAATTCCTGCAACACGTTTATTTTGGGCTCGAAGGAAGAATTTTAAGATCAGGATTGATTAGATTTTTTTTCTAAATTATTAGAGCAACTTTAGTTTTATTTTAAATTTACTTTTACTATTGATGGTAGGTTTTGTCTCTTGTCATCATAATTTATCTGTTAGAAGTTTTTCTGAGTGTCAAATACTTAGACTATCTTTCAGATTCTCAGGTGACTAAGATAGGATTCTTTCTTTAATTAAAAAGAAGAAGATTGAGTTTCAGGGCAATCATGTTTTGATATTCCCATATGTATCTAAAGTCACTCAGATTAGGAGAACAGGGCTTCAGTTTTTGAAATTAGACTTTGTTAAATTGGACTCTGAAGGTGCATTTCCCTATCTGACTAAAATACCCATAGTTTTAAATATTACGAGGTAAGCCCTCATCAACTCTGATAGATGCTAAATGGCACTGCTTTACTGCCTTGATTCTGACCTCATTTCTTACACTGTCAATCTGGTGTAAATCCTTTGAACTCAACAGAATTACTCTAGGTTTAGACTGCCATAAAAGGTTAAAGTCTAGATCTATACCTTTGCTCCCCAAAAGAAAAATGGTTTGTCATGGTAGCTACTGCAACCATATAACCAGTATATCAGATGGTACAAATTATGGTGTGGTACTGAAGGGTTTGGAGTTAGATTAATTTATTACACATAAAATCTGACCTTCTATTTTCCTAAATTAAAATACCATCTTTGGGGTACAGAACTTTACTAATTATTACAACTAATTAGAATTCAGAATCTGCCTCTGAGGCACCATATCAATAACATCACTAAATAGTGCAGGGGTGAGCTTCCTTGGTTAAAAAAGAGAGTTGGTTCACAGTATATGGTCAACATTGCTCCCAAAGCTCTCCATGCACACAGGCTCGAGAGCCCATACCGTACATGGGCCACTTCTGCTCCTCCCTCCTCATTTATTTCTGTCCTCTGTCAGTGATGTCCTTGTCCCCTCCCTTTCACTTTCAGGACCCTGCAGATCATTAGCCAGCAGACATCACTAGCTTACCAAAATGTGTGCAAAGTAAACCAGATGCAGGAAGAAGGGAAGATAGAGCTAGAGAGGGTTAAGCAGCACCACCAAACAGAGTCTCCATCTTCAGATTCCACAGTTGGACTCTGAGGTTCCCTCTCCTGTGGCCCAAGAGCAAATGCCCTGTTCACATCCTGTCAGTGAAGGAAGTATTTAAGAGCCCACCACGAGAGTTCTTGTTGAGATTCAAGTCCTTACAGTGACCCTGGCTTCTAATAACACACATATACCCATTTCTGTGGTTTCAAACAACCACACAGTCATAGTTACTCACAAATTATTCTGCCTAATCAATCTCTTTAAAGGAAGTGGGTGGAAGGGGTGTTGATAAAAATCTCACCCTTCTATTGCTACTCCACAGTTTTTTTCCTGGTGAAAAACTTACATGCTCTAAATGGTGGCTGAAATTGGCAGTGAAAGAGTCACTAAGATGTATAGTGGTTAACATGATGGTTCTGTTGACCTTGATAAGTTTACCTGCCAGGACAACTGAGGCACTTGCCGAGCTTTGGACAAGCAAGGGTTGTGGAAAAACCCATCATGGGATGTCCTATTACATGAGTGGCACTGACAGTGAAACAGCACAGTGAACAACAGTTAAAAGAACAGTGGAAAAATATGCCTCTGAACTAATTTGTAACTGAGAGGTCAAGAATTTTCTGCTATAGGTTCTCTGATAGTCCTAATAGAGTCCAAACTTCATGCATCTGATACCTACAGGTAGAGGAGTAACAGTCTTCCAAATGGCACATGCTGTCTTGTGAGCTATCTTTCTGTTTTCCCTTATTCCCATTTCAAATTGTGTAGTAAAAGTAATTTAGGTTGTGCATTTCTAAATAACCTTTTCAACCCATTCCTCAACATTTCCTGAGAATAACAATAGTCATCTTCCTCGCCAGCTGAGATGTGGTTCAAATTTCCATGAATTTTTTTTTTTTTTTGGCTCTTTCTGTAGCTGACAGCTCTCCATTTACAGCATACTACTTTGTTGCCATTATGGATTCTTAGCAGCTCTGATCAAGTTCCTACCTGTCCTGTCTCCAGGTAAAATGGCACTCTGCAACTCCTTATGGCAAAAATATGCAGTAGTGAACTCTGTTTGGAGCCTGGGTCACAGAGCAGTAAGTGCACAATGGGAATCTGCATGCCTCCACATTGACACTTGTAGGATGGCTGCCATGACCAAGAACATCTTTTCACTGGAGCTTGCAAATACATGGAAGAACTGGTAAGGTGTGTTGGTGTCCTACTGCTGAAATAATGTCTTAGATGCTGTGTGAGGTCTTTATTTTGGAAACAGGAAAACAGATTCCCCCCCAAAGAACTCTCCAGAGGGATTCTCAGAACTAATTCAGCAGAGTTGGATTCCTACCCTCTGAATGATCCAAGGCCAGTCAAAGTGCAGAGAGATACAGCACGAAGTGGGGCTGCAACATACAAGTATCACAGATGGAATTCAACTTACATGTGCCACATATGAAAGGAGCAAAATGCATTCTGACCAATAATGCACAAACCCAGCACTAAAGACTGCAGAAGAGGTGTTACAGACAGATTTCTCCCACAGAAATGGCATGGGCTACTCAATAACATTGTGGATGCAGTACTCACCCCTCATGTCAAAGAGCTTTGGCTACATCTCTGTTCTTGATTATGAAAAATATGAAAAATAAGATTAGCTCAGTTGGTTAGAGCATGGTACCAATAATGACAGGGTTGGGGTTTGATCCCTGTATGGGCCACTCACTTAAGAGCTGGACTCGATGGTCTTTGTGGCTGCCTTTCAACAGAGAATATTCTGTGACTCAGAATATTCTGCATTTGATTTCTTGCAAGAATATCCAAAATGGACCAGTAGTTGATCCTGCCCACGCTGCTGGCTTTGCCTGGAATTTCATTCAGAGTGAGCAGAGCCTGTGCACGTGCTGCGGAGGAGCTGTTCACACCCAGCTAGAGCTGCAAAAAGCAGTGGGCACCTGAGACAAGCTGCCAGCAGTGGAAACCATCAGCAAAGAAGTGTTCTGTATTGCTCAGTTTGTGATTTACAGTGGACCTACATTTAAAAATACTGAAGACCACTCAGGTAGGGGTGTCATTTAGGCAACCTCATACCCTGTTCCTGCTCAGCACTGGGCAATACCTCTGCTTCCACCCTCTGACTGATCTCATGTGGCTGAAACAGGCAAAGATGGGAGTTGTTATTATGTAATGTTTACATGCATTTATGTGTGGTAGAAATGGGGGGGGGGGGGGGAAGTGATTGTGGTCAAGTGAACTACTGTAGGATAAAGAGAGATAAATAATTCAGGTTCTCATTATAACAGAAGAGTGCAGTTTTCACAGAGAGGACAGGGACTGTCTTTGTGTGAATTGGTATTCAGTGGCTGTTTAGTAGCCATAGCATGTAATCTAGCATTAGTATTAACATAAATCAGTGGCAAGAATTAATAATATTTCTAAAGTCTTATATGATAACTGGATCCACACTATATTGTTTAGTTCTCTTGGGCATTTTAATGATCCTGTAATAGAAATGTTGGAGTAGCTGAGATATTCTTTATAAAGCTCTGTGAAGGGTCTTTAACACAATGTCTTTAGCAGACAGTTTCAATAGAATGTGTTGTACAGAAAGAAATGTAGCTATTTTGGTAATACGGGTATGTTTCATTAGCTCAGTCCACAGCAACATGACATTGCATTTAAAAAGGAATACAATTAATAACAATGAGAGGGGTTTTTTAGCTCTCAGAGTATAGCTGGAGGAACTGAGCAAGGTGTCAGGGCAATTAAATAGAGGGACTGTATTACCTTTGTCTGAACACTCATAACATCATCCTGTCTCGATATGCTGAATAGGGGATTTCTTTGCAGTAGAATTCTTAATTTATTTTGATGTTTCCTATAACTCAGATAATAATAAGATGGACTTTTTTATTAATCTTTAAAAATGTACAAATCTTGGGAATTAGCATGTCTGTAGATCCGTATATTTTTTCCATTTTCCATAGAGTACGGAACGATTGTATTAGAGATACACACAATAGCTTCTCAGCCTGAACTTAATGGAACCATCATATCTGTGCTGTGGAAAAGTACAAAATACTGCTGGTGCATGTACAGCACATGGATTAGATAACTGCAGTCCAGGGAAAAAGTTATACTTTGAGACTATTAAAATAATCAACATGAGTATTATTTTATTCAGCATTAACCTTTATGTTCTACGTTAAATGACAATGAAACCAGTGGAACACAATCCTTCCCCAGAGTAATGGTACCAGGCATTTCTTTCATCTCTAAAGAGGCTTTTTAATATCCTGCAATCCTAAAAATGCTATTTTCCCCCACTTCAGGTCAGATTTAATAACAGTAACAGGAGATAAATGGATTGGGCTCAGCCGAGCCTTTGGCAGCTCTATGGATGGTGAGTAGGGGTCTCTCGCCTCCCAGGAGAAGCAGAAGGCAGCAGGGGCATTGCTGTGAGTCCTTCTCCCTTGGGATGTAGTCCTTTCCATGGCATTCACTTCTAGAGGGTCTTCCTCTTGGCCCAGTCTGTTCTGCATCCCTGGGTGGGAAGGCCAGGAGTCCTCCTTGGCCCTGGGAATGAGGGTGGTGAACAAGCCATGTGAAATCTTTGACACAGAAAGACGTAGGGCTGCTTTGAGAAGGAGGGGCCTGAAGTGGCCTCTACACAGAGCCTCTTCTGCAGGTGCAGCTCATTTGTACTGCTCATACATCCACAGCAGCAATAGTTACGTGGGGAAAAGTGTTAGGCAGGTGCCAAGGCAGAAGTGATCTTCCCCTTTTGCCCACACTTCTGTGTGACCCATTTCATGGGTGCTTGGCAGCGGTGCACCAGAGGCTAATAAAAAAAACACACTGTCCCTGGGCTCACAGGGAATTAATGAACAACCCCAAGACCATTCATGAGTAACATTATAACTCAGCAGGGAACAGTTTCCTAAGCCAGGGAGCCGCAGGTGACTGCTTCCACAGCAGCGCCCCGGTTAATGGCACATGGCGCCAGCCGCCCCATCCTGTCCCTGGGCAGCGGCTGACCCGGCCCTGCTTTTAAGCTGCCACATATGCAGCGACACACGGCGCCTGGAGCGATTAAATCGTGAGGGCTGCCCTCCCCTGCTCGGTGCTATTGACAGAGCCATCAGGGCGGTGATGCATCGGCACCTGCTCGGCCCCAGCGGGCCGGCGCAGCGCGGGCCGGCTGCCCAGCCACCATGTTGGCGGAGAGGCCTCGCGCCCTCCCATCGACCTGCCGGGCCTCGGCGCTATCGACCGCTCCAATTTGCAGGAATTTATGGTATTGATGTGGGGCTGATTAACATTTTGTGCCACAGCAGTTCAATACGGGCTGGTAACAGCTTTTAATGATTAATTGACTTTTATGATTCTGCCTGGGCTCTGTCAGGCCGGCGGTGAATGGCGGGCACGCGCCTCCACAGCCGCTCTCTCCGGTGGCACCGGGCAGTGATTGAGTGCCTGGGAAATTAGTGTCCTTGCTGTCTCGTTTCATGAAAGATAAATGCTATGACATTTAATGTAGACCTTAATTTAGAACAGAACTAAACAGATCATTTTGCAATTTAATCATAAACAGGTAAATATCAAAATTGTTTAGCATTTCACGAGTCAGGCAGACAAGCAGCAGAGATAAAGCGAAGTGGGCAGCAGTGGAATGGGAGAGGTAAGGTGAGGTAAGGTAATGAGACTTGGAGCCAGAGATGTTTAACTAGTGACAGCAGCATAAATTAGACAGTATATCACATCCACCATTCAGGTATGATCTGCCCATATGATGATCTTGCTCTATCTTTCTCTTTCATCCTTTAATCTCATTCACTGTTCCTACTCTAGCTGTAAGGTGAGGGCTTCTGACACATGACATGATACGTGAAAAAAAAAGTCACCTACAGTTAATTTGTTACCTAAAACAAACAAAATCATTATGGAAAATTTGCAAAGGAAAACAAAATTTTATTATACCCCATAACAACTGAAAAAAAGATTGTCTGGAAGGCTGTGTGCTGTCAACTCCTACCTTCCTGTGTTCATATTTATAGCCTATTCCTTTGCATTCTTGTTAATTAAAAAGATTGTAAGTTTCTTTTTAAATAACTGTCTAAACAAAATGTCATATTATGCGTGTGTATACATACAAAAGCTAAAATGGCATATTTTGATCCTCTTTGAAATTTTATTCTCTATCTTCTCACCACCCCATCACCCCCCTCAATTTGGTATGATTTTCAGAGGAAATGAGGCTGCAATGGGCCAGATTCTTAAATCATTTTGACCCATTTCGAAAGAGCTGGGGAGCTGCTGAATCTCCCCATTCGAGGATTCCCTTGGCACGAGGGAATTTCTAGCTCATACAAAGCTGACAGAGCCAATTCCTATGCCATCTGTTCCTACAGAAACCATTTAGAACAGCCTAGTGGGGGCAGAGCAGGGGTGCAATTGAGGTATTTCTATATTTTCCTCTCTCTTTTCAAGACCCTCATGGAAGCAATAGCTAATCTGTTACAGTGCAACATGAATACCAGAAACAAAAAGTTAAAATGAGCTCTCTAGGTCTTTTCCTCTAAGCTTTACCCAGTGCAATTTTCCTGGGATAATCCAAGAAGCTACACAGAAAAGACCAGCTCCAAAGGCTCTTCTCTTTAAAACTGAATCACTTTGTGGAAGTCAAGAAGCAATCAGATAGAGTTAAATTTTAAAACCAATTGGGCTGTAACATCTGGAGAAGGGGGGAAAGGGAAAAAGGGACAAACTTCTGAGTGCATCTACCTCTTCACCCTGATCAGCAGAAAATTTCATCTAATAGCAGTCCTCAGCCATCTATGTGTAAGGGGGTGTTTAGCTCTTGAATCAAAATTCACAGTGCTGAGCAAGACCCTTAAAGCTCTGTGTACACTGAATGTTTGCCTATGGATTTGTCCTGAAGAGCTTTGTGACTCTCCTGATGCTGTTATCCAAACGGCACGTACTCTGGCAGGTTTCTCTGCTTGAAGGCACCAACCATTATCTGAGAGGTAGTAAGGGATGGCTTTTTAAACCACTTCTCAACTGGTGCCACTTGTTACACTATCAGGAGGAGCATGTCCTTCTCAGTGAGCTATCAGGCAGGCTGGTGAGGAAGCAGGGTCCCACCTTGCTAGAGTGAAACAGAATGTAGTGAACTTATCTCAGCAATGATGTGGTGACTATGTGCTGAGACGGTGTCTTGATTTCCTCTTTCTTTTTTTTTTTTTTTTTAATACCTTCACCATTCAGATATTTGTTTCTGTCTCTCAGCCCAAGCTTCTGAGTTACTGGTGCATTTGGAGTGTGACAGCATACCTCACCATGCATGGGACAAACCAAGGTGCCTTGCAGTGTCCCAGAATCCAGTTCTCTTGCCTCAAGGAAGAGAACGAAGACCAAGGGGAAGAAGTAAAATGTGTCAAAGAGCCACAGTTGGATGCTGTTGTCACTAGGTAACAGTGGGGATGACTGCTGATCCTTGGAGAAGCAGCATGTTCCTTGATGCATACTGTGACCTCTCACTTTGTGTCATCACAGAGCCTGGCTTTCAAAGACATAGGACACAGGTCAAATGGCTATTAAAATAGCCCATTATAACCTGGGCAAAGGTCAGTCTAAGCTACCGCTCACACTCTGCTTGTGCTAACAGCTGGCCCTCAACAGAATTCAAGTGTGTCCACACAAGCTGCCCACACAGGGTCTCCCCTGATCCAACTGTTTGAAGATCCAGCCTAGGGCATGACATTCTGGCTTTAGATATCAGCAGTGAGTAAATTACTGGGTTAGGTCACAAGCATGGGCTAAGGTATAGGCAACATGCAAGTAGAAAATGCCTAAATTCCCTTGGCACTGACTGGCGAATTCTAGCACTTAAAAAGTGACCATTTGAAGATGGGTATGGTGGAACCTCTGTCTGCTCCTGTGGGTACCCACACAGCTACAGTTCTGGACCTACGATCACAAGACTGATCTCCAGGATGATAATGCTGTATATTCATTTGGCCAGGATCACAGATGGAGCAGACGTGTCTGCTTATACTCACCAATGTGAATATACCCTAAGCATGGGCACAGCAAGCTAAGTATGTCACTGAAGTCAATAAGAAATCCCAGTAAGGGGAATTTTGCTCCACATCAGAGCTGCAGTTAAGAGTGCCTTTGAATGCCAGCTTCTGAACCAAGCTGTCCTGTGTTTAGCTGTCTTACTTGCATATTTGGATACAGGTGGCTTTTTTCTTCTTTGGGATGAAGTTCATGGTGATACCAGTCTTAGATAATAACCAGTTGAATGTGATCCTCAGAAGTGGAACTTGAGCCCTATCTCAGTAGACTTCACAATAATGTAGAGATAGTAGTTTCATCAGATGGAGATAGGAGAAAATGGGAATAGTGAAGAGAAACTGCTTCTGTTTTTTCTGCTCTCTGGGTCACTATGCAGCAGAAAGCACAGACCATAGAGCCAGAGGTAGTAGAAAGGAGTGTCATGAGTGGTACAGGTAATAAGTATTCCCACTGAGAATGAGAGGCTCTGAACCCTGAAGTTTGCCTCTCCCCATCAACACGCAATGTTACCACAGTGCCTCACCTTTGCTCTATTTAGCTCTCACTTCTGCTGCTCACTTCAGTGCAAAGTAGGATGCAGTCCTCTTCCCTGCTACCTCTTCTTTCTCAGTGAAAGTCTCCTTAAGGGACCTTCAAAATCAAGAGAACTGAAAACTTTTTTTCCCAAAGCATTCAAGCTGCCAGGCAGTTGCACTAAGGGCAGACAGTGGTTGTCGTGTTTGAAAGGAAGTGGCTGAGAACACTGAGACCAAGAGTAAATGAGACTCTGCTGACATGGTCTTTTGCAGATGGAGGTGAGCCTGCTTTGTCCTTTTTCCAAGCCAGATGGGGAACTGCTTTACTGTAAGCTGATCCTGAGTAATGAAACTACACCCCTTCATGTTCAAAAGCTTCTAGTTATCACCATGTGCCCCAGAAAACAAGCAGGAGGGCTCTCAATTGCTGTCAAAACCCAGAATAGTCCTACATTACAGTCCTGTGGACCTTCAGGGCAAACCCTATAGATTCTGATCCAACAGGGTATGAGATAGGGAGGCCCAGCTTGTGGAAGGAAATGGAAATGGTTTAACTATGTAGCCCTGCAGCTGGGCCAGTTCAAAATGCGAAACAAGCAGGCTGTTGCTTCTTCCTTCACATGTTGCAAAAGAAACCCCCCAAACCCAACCCAAACCAAACAAAAACACCATAGCACCACTTTGCTTCAAACAGAGACCAGGAAAATGAGGCAGAAGCCTGTGTCTTGGGGCATCAGTTGATGCCTCTCATTCTTTATTTCTCTGGCAAGACTGAGAGTCTTGTTCTCCTGAACCCTCAGGACCTGCTCCAGACTTTGTCTTTGCTTTCACTGTACCTTAGCACTTTCTGCTAGATAGGAAAGTAGGCCCCCAAGTCCTCTGCCTGCAGGAGGGTTACACTCCTTTTTACTTGAGCTGGCTGTGGGTGGGAATGGCTGGATGCATACAGGAGCATGGTACTGCGCACCTAAGGAAGTGACACCCAGCAACATACATGCCTGGGAAGCACCTAATCAAGATTGGCAGGATTTTCTGTGTGACCTTCAGTATGCACCTACATTTTGCCCAAGTTGTATTTTTGGGGATGTAAGAGACTGGTTGGGATCGTGCTCAGGTTTGTCTTATGGTGCCTTGAAGAAGTTCTGCACACTTACCCTGCAAAACGGAGATTTTATGCCTCCTCCTCCCTTGGTAAAGGAGCCAAGGAAGAGGAAAGAATTCTGTGTTGTTTGAATAGGACATCAGAACAAGAATCAGAGAAAGAGGAGAAAAAAAGTGGGGAAAATGGCACAGTTTTACTACGTTGTATGGCTACTCCAAAGGGTGAAATGCAACCTTCACCATTTTTATTGGGGTGCTACTCTAACTAGCAAGCAGCACCTCTTTACATCAGTTAATACAGGAAGAGTATTGTATTATTAAGAAAGTTTTTCTCTCACAATATAGAATGACTGGCATTTTATCTTTTCCCTTGCTATTCTGTCATGTTTCTCTCTGTTCTATTGCATATTGGGCCATACATATACTGCATTCAGTGAAGATTCCCATATTCAGCCTCACTTACTTTTGTTTAGGTGCATGGCTGGGGATACTGAAGAAGTGTGGTGGAATGTATTTATAATAACAGCTCAGATATTTTTCAATTCAAAAATAACACAATAAAATTTTAAGCAAAAATCATATTCAGTATTTTGCCAAGAGAGTCTATTGTTTCTCTGCAGTCACATGCCAGCCATTACTCAACAAAATTCCACACATTATCTTTCTCATGAGTTCAGAGGGCAGTTACCAAGTGAAATTTCCACCTGTAGGCACTGATTTAGTTTTATTTTTATGATTCCTCTTCCAGATTTATAAGAGAATTTAATTAGGCTTCTTATAGATTTCTTTGGCAATTTTTGAATATATATATCTATCTCCTTCTTGATTATGAACCCCTTTAACTCATTGGATGTCCCAAATTATAAGCTTTGCATGGAATCAGTTGCCTTTGGCTATGTTCGGTGTTATGTTACCTTCTGTTCAGTTAACGGTGTGGAGATAGACCATAAGCACTGGAAAAACCTCAAAGCTCTTTTCTGCTGTTTTGAAATTGAGAAAGCAGAAACATAATTGCTTTTGTTGGATCACAATCCTGAATAGCAAAAGACTTTTTAAACATCTGCCCTTCCTTTGATTGGCTTTACATCTTCTTTCTTTTTTGTCTACTGTTCATTATTCTGTATTTTATTCACTAATGAAAAATTCTATCCATGACAATATTTTCATATGCTGTAAGATGACAGTGATTCAATGCATTTAATCTGATCTAGCCCTACAGAAAACCTTAATAGAATGTGACAATATATGTTAATTCTGCGAGTTTTGTATTTCCTTCTTGCTTGTGTAATATCTGATCTGTCCTGCTACAATCTCAGTGCAACCTTTTGCAACCCTGACTTTTAGCAGAGTCAAACTCCCAGCACGTATTTGTGACATCTATTGAAGTCAAAGAGCACCGTGTAGCTGTATTAAAAGTAAATTTTGCTTTCTTTGTCATTGAAGCCCTGCTCTCATGCAGATCTGTGACAAATCAGCACTGACTTACATTCTGCCAAGATCAGGTGTCAGAATTGTTATGTTTTATAGGGGATTCTCTCTGATGGGAGAACTTGCATGTGTTTCCAGGTGCTGATCTCCCATTCCTTCTTTATCACTAGTCAAATGATTTGATACGTCTCTGTCCTTTCTTACTTTTTTAATACCACTGTCAAATACCTATCATGACATTAGCATGCATTCCCAGGGAAATGTAGCAGTCAGAAATAATGCTGATCCCTGAGTGGATTGAAATAATCCATTCATTCTTCAGGGAATAGCTATCCCTATTCAATAATAATATTGAAATTAAGAAGTCACATTCTGTCTTTTAACATGGGAAGACAATACAAATAATTGGGGAATTTCCTAATGAGTCTGTTATTAAAACAGTATCTAGAGAAAACCTGAGCACTCAGACAACTGAAATATGTCCTTTTCTTTTTTTCCAGGTTTGAGCATAACGCCTGACATCAATACCACAAGAATTTTCAGTGCTACCTGGGAATAAGGGGAAATGAAGGCAGGAGACTTTTGAAAAATCACTTCTGATTTTGCTCGTTTAAGAGCTACGTATTTCAAAAGAAATGAGGGCCAAACTTTCAAGTGCCAATAGTTCCCTGTTGGATCCAGATTTTCAGAAAGATTCCATTCTCATTTACACTTCTCAATAGAGCATTTTTCCACAAGCGCTCAGCAGCCAGCAATTCTTTCTGGCCAGGAAGCCATTGAGAAAGCTGGCCTTTTTTTTTTTTTTTTTTTTTTTTTACCCTTCTGTAAAAAGGGAACGGGGAGCTCTTTTGTGAATAAGGTTCTTCAGACAAGTTATGCTTGATGAGCCTGGCTCTGAGGGAAGAAGTGAAGTACAACTTTCCTCTCTGAAGCCTCCAGAGGCTGTGGGCCCTAGAAAGACCCAGTCTACTGTTGGGCAGAGATAGTTCTGAGAGAGCTAGCTTGGAGACTGGAAGCAATGGAGAAACACCCATAATTCCTCCTGGAGCTTTGCAGTATGTGAGGAAACAAGTATTTCCATGAATACCAGAATTATTCCGGAAGCCTAGTTTCCAATGTAGCTAGTGTTTCATGGCTGACTGACATTTAAAATGAATTATACTATTGCTGCACTGTGAATTCTGCCCTTATCAGACACTGGAGAATCCATAGGGGAGAGAAGCCTTGGCTGTGGAGTGGATTCCCTTATATCTAATAAGGTATAAGCTCTGACTGAAGCTTTCCTTCACATACATCCAGTCTCTTTCCCAGGTGGATTCTCTCTGTGTCAAATGAGAACCGAGTGTGGGCTGCAGCCTTTCCATCAGTAGAAAAACTCTTCAGTTTTCTATATTTGCAAAAACTTACCAACTTGATTATCTCTGGAACCTCTACCTTTCTGCCAAGTTCAGCTACAATTACCCAAAGGGTACAAAAGTACAAACGTTTTTAGACAGCTGTGCACGCACACACACACACACTCCGAGCAATTATATGAGCTATGCTTCCTCACAGAGCCAGGCTGAAAACACCCACTGATAAACTCTAAATGACTGAAGCCTGCTGTGTCTCTGAGTGAGCTGGGCAGGCTGTAATAAAGGGCTGAGTGGAAAGAGAAACAAATTATTCTGTATCTCCTGTCCCATATAGCAATCAGGCACGTCTTCCTCCACTGCTAGCCATAGGGTCTCCCCACCAGACACAACCACTGCTCAGCCCCTTTGGCACGGAGTGCACTGCGGGGGCAGCCAGGGGGGCTGGAAGAGTTCCTGGCTGCTCTGCCAGTGTGAAGGATTGGCAGTGTTTCTTGCAGTTTCCTTTCCCATGAGCAACTAGCAGCAATCAAATACAATCTAGCCCTTATTATTTGCCGTTAGTTTCTTTGATTGTGATTTGGAAATACGTTGCTAAGGAAAGCAAAAACCGTGGTTAACTGATTGATAGAAAATAAGAGTCATAGAAAACATCTGGAGAGCCAGATGAGTACAAGCCATTGTTTAGTTTAATACCCTTATAATATTTGCAGCAAACAGCCAAGCTAAAGGGTGGATTCTTCATCATTTTTATTGTGTGCTTATTCCAAAATATTAGTGAATGGGCTTTGACAGCAATGTTTGATTCATGCCCTTTTGCCTAGATATTACCATGTCTTGGCTTCCTAGGGCTGTTTAAGGGCAAATTATCAGAACATAATATCAAAATATAAGAATGGACATACTGAATAATACCAACATCCCTCTAGACTCTTGCTTCTGATGGTGACTAATAGCAGATGTTTAGGAAAAATTACAAAGCCAAAAAATGCAGCCATTGTTCTCTGACAAACTCTTATATCTTCTAGTGATTAGCAGCTAGAAAACAAGCTGAGCCAGAAGTGATATTTGTGTGGATGGATGGATGGATGGATGGATGGATGGATGGATGGATGGATGGATGGATGGATGAATTTTTCTTTTCTGCTTGGTTGTTCCTCCTTGGCCTTTAAAGGTAAAAATAGGTAGGTTATGTTCTGCCTAGGAAAAAATGCTGAAAAAAATTCCTGCAGCTGGAAATTTTGGAGCCACTCATAGGAATTAAACTTCATCAAGCTGAAGGGGCATGTCTGAGCTAAAGTTACTCAGCCTCTCTGAACTTCTGATCTTCGCCCTTCAGCTTAACCATATATTTTTTGGGCAGCAGAAAGCAGTGGGGGGGAGAATAGAGGGGGGGCTGGGGAAGCTTTCTGCAGATGTCCAGCGCCTCCCTTTAGGTGGACTGGAAGAGACAAGACCAGCACATCACCTGGCTGACCATACAGCCCTTCAGCTGCAGCCCTGGCAGCCAAGATCCTGGTTGAAACGTGCTGCAAACCTCTTTAAGCAGAGTGGTCTCTGAGTAGACAGAGGTAGTTGACTGAAATGTGGTTAGTGGCCAACTTACTTCAAGTCCTCACAGGTCCATTCCCATGCTGATCACAGCTATTCAACACATTTGATTTACATCCATGTCAGTGTGGTGTGGATTTTTCAAAGAACCCTCTGTGGGCCCAGGAGGACAGAAAATATTACATATTTCTGACTTTACTGATACTGAGAGTTGGAATCACTTTTCTGAAGTACAGAGTGAACTGGTAATAGAAAGATATAGAAACTACTCACTTCTAACACTCTGTTTTCAATGGCTAGCCAGCACTTCCTTTCAGTAAATTTACTGTTAAACTAGAGGCATAACTCAGAAAACCATGTACCAAGGGGACTGTTTCCTCACAGAACTTTATTCAATATTTATAGCATGTGCTTATTGTGGTGATCATATACAAAATCGCATTGTTTTGACTCTTTAGGTGGTGTTTTAACTAACAGGAATTGTTGCATTACAAAAAAAAACCAAAAAACAAAAAACCCCAAAAAACCAAAAAAAACTGAAACAAACACACACACACACAAAAAAACCAAAATAAAAAAGGGCTAGCCTTTCCAGAAATACTGTGGCTTTTTTTTTCTGAATTCACACATCAGTTCTGAATTAATTACAACACAAAGCTGCTTATAGTGCCAATACATTTTTACATTTCATTCAATCAAATTTAATGTGAGTTTAGATCAACCATGTCATCTCATTCCACAGAAAGAGGAGAGGAGAGGAGAGGAGAGGAGAGGAGAGGAGAGGAGAGGAGAGGAGAGGAGAGGAGAGGAGAGGAGAGGAGAGGAGAGGAGAGGAGAGGAGAGGAGAGGAGAGGAGAGGAGAGGAGAGGAGAGGAGAGGAGAGGAGAGGAGAGGAGAGGAGAGGAGAGGAGAGGAGAGGAGAGGAGAGGAGAGGAGAGGAGAGGAGAGGAGAGGAGAGGAGAGGAGAGGAGAGGAGAGGAGAGGAGAGGAGAGGAGAGGAGAGGAGAGGAGAGGAGAGGAGAGGAGAGGAGAGGAGAGGAGAGGAGAGGAGAGGAGAGGAGAGGAGAGGAGAGGAGAGGAGAGGAGAGGAGAGGAGAGGAGAGGAGAGGAGAGGAGAGGAGAGGAGAGGAGAGGAGAGGAGAGGAGAGGAGAGGAGAGGAGAGGAGAGGAGAGGAGAGGAGAGGAGAGGAGAGAAAAAAGAGAAAAAAGTGGAAATTAAGGAGGAGGAAGAGAGGGAAGAATGAAAAGGGAAAGCAAACCCTGAATGTGTTTTGTCTGCCCAAGTCAAGTGACTATCTTCCTTCTTCAGCTTCCTTTACAATTACATGGTTGTTTCCTTACCTGTTTGCCCTTGTTAGGAAGCTACTCATATTGTAAGTAGGTTTTTATATAGTCTAACATGAGCAAAATATTAGCTTGTCAGAAGTGGTTACTGAGCTTGTTGAGCCTGTGGCTCAGGAATGCTGATATCTGAGGAAGTTCTGTGATCAGAGAACATCCCTGGGGGCATCCACTGCAGCCTTTTTTAATTCTCTGGGGGCTATTCCTGCCCTTTCTTACATCACATTCATTTCTACCCAGAACTGATGTGGTTCTAAAGCCACCCCTGCTGAAGCAACTTCCAAAGCAGAACAGACATGGAGTAATCTCTGCCCTCTGCTATTCCACTAGCAGACTTGTCTATTACCTGTGAAAGGGTTTTCCAGCAAAAGCACACTAATATAATGCCAACAGAACCACCTCAGTGGAACTGTTTTGATGAACAAAATAATAAACCAGCAAAACAATTTTTTTTTCCCTGATATTTTTCTGTCCACCTCAGGCAATTGTTTTCACGCTTCTGACAGACACAGCAAGGACAGCAAAACTTTCTGCGTAGACAAGAAATGCTGAGGGGTGTGGAACAGAATATTCACTGCTGGTTGTGGTTGCTGCTCAGTTGTCTCTCTAGGCTGCTTTATTGCGTGAGGGAGTTTTCTTTTAGAACTGGAGATTAATGGTGATTTTGGGTTGATGCCATTATATTTTTCCCTTTTTAATGTGGTTTATTTAAAGAGAGCACTAGGGTCTAGCATTTACTGGTACTACAGGAAATAAAAACAAAGCAAAAAATAAGAGTGCTTTAAGAAAGATCAACAGATAGCAAAAGGACTGGCAATGTTTGACCATTTGGATGTATTTATTGAAAAAGACCCTTTTTGAAGGACAAACTCTGCCTAAGCAACTGTGGAAACAGCCTTCTGGAAACGAGTCTGGCAGAACTGATAAGCAGAGCTTTGAACTGAGAAAGGAAGAGTACAGAGTCAAAGACTTCAATAATCTCCACATGCCCATAGAGCACCAGAGGAGAAAGTGTAGGTACATGAGGGTATGCCAAAGGATAAAGAAATTTAAGTGATCAGAATAGCAGGAAATAAGAATAAAGAAAGTGCAAACTGTGAAGAGAACTGCTTCCAAGGCGGCAGTACAGTGAGTGTCAATTTCAGGTCTTGACAAAACTGTGTTTATGGGGTAGAGAAATTTTTAAGAACAATATATATAACAAAAAAAGGAAGAGAATGAATTAAGCTGACTGGGCACTAGTTGGGACAGGTACACACTCAGAACAGGACAGAATAGCAATCACAGCTGGAACACTGGTCTCCAAGCACATGCATTATTCAGAAAAGCAGAGGTAAAGGTGAAGGTGGTGGCAGAGAACTGTGCATTAATTATATGAAACACTGCAAACAAGGATGTGCAGAAAGGATAGCATGCAAAAAGCAGAATTTATTCCAGTTAAAATAATTTTGGGAAAAGCTGGCAAAGGAGAGTACTTGGACAGTGCAAGCCCCCTGATTTTGCTCTAGTTATGTGTAAAAGCATCAGTGATGCCATTAGAGAAACAAGTTCTGTTGAGTTTGCATCATGCAGGGAAATTTTTACCTCCCCAAATATGAATCAAGAACAACCACTACTAAAAATGACAGAATCCAGATATTTATGGATGTAATAGTCAGCAAATTAATGTCTTAACAAAATTCTCACAGAGCCATTACAAAGTAATGCTGATTTGGACCTGGTTTTGGTAACTGATAACTGCAGCAAAAATTAAAAAGGACCTTGATTCAAGTGATCAGGGGCTGACACTTCCTAATTAATGTGAGCAAATAAGTGACTCTGCTAATAAGATTTTGCATTTCAAAAGGGCGGAGTTTGGTAAACTTTTGGAATTGATTATTAAAGTCAGAGGGACTGCCAAGTGTGAGCAATAAAATGTGAGAGGGGCCTGGAGCTTCTACAGGTCTGAACAACTCTAAGTTTTGGGAACCTGTGTACCAGGCAGAAGAGAACACCTGGTTGTGTAACTACCTCAAGAGATGTGCTGGTACATTAGGTTATGACTTTTAAAAGAAAGACCAGGTCTTAGGCAAAGAACGGACTTAAATGTGACAGGAAAGATCACACCAAAGTCTTCCTAAGCTTTCTTGGATGATATCCCACACAGGGAGAACTGTGTAATACTCTTCACTTGCGTTTCACTACAGCATTTGGCACAGTAGTGCAGAAGATGTTATTTGTTAGCTGGAGCTCTGCAGAAAAACTGTGTGTGTAAAAAAACTGTGAGGATCTGGCTCATAGCATACAGACACCACTGGAAAAAAAAGGCATCACAAGGCTGGACAGAAGAAATTAGGAAGGCATATCAAACTAAGTGTAGGGACAAATCTTGTTTCATATTTTCATAAACGATCTTGATACTACTACAGACTTCTAAAGATGCAGCATTTAGAAGTATCATTAATTGAATAAAAAGCATGTCAAGACTCTGAAAACCAGTAAAGATTAAACAAAAAAGGTAAAGGCAAAGTTACTACTAGCAGTAGAATTTCCCCTAGGTGCTCCAAGCTTATAAGTAAACAAAAACACCTGGCCATGCTATGCAAAGTAATTCTTATGCTGCAGTATAACCAGGACATCAAAACAGGCAACTAAATCCAGTGATACTGATATCAGAAAGTGTTAATGCTTTAGCAGAAAACCTGAGGAGACCTTGTGAGCACCTCTGATGTTGCAGGCTTGATCCCTGCACAGGCCATTCACTTAAGAGTTGGATTCAATGATCCTTGTAGGTATCTTTCAACTCAGAATATTCTGTGAATGACATAACTTAGAATCACAGGATTATTGTAGAATATCCTGAGTTGGAAAGGATCCACAAGTCCAACTCCTGGCCCTGTACAGAACTATCCCAAGAATCCCACCATGTGCCTCAGAGTGTTATTCAAATCACCTTCTGGGTGAAAAACTTTTCCTCAATATCCACCTTGACCAGTAGGAAGCAAGAAGAGGCCTAAATAACTTGGCTTGTTAAGGTGGAAAGAAAAAAAAAAAAAAAAAAGGAAAAAAAGAGGAGAAGAAAGATATTTTCTAGCTGTTAAAATCATCAGTTGAAAGCAAATCTATGTGTTTGTTACAAGAACAGCTAGTCCAAGTTAGTCTTGTGGGCTCAACCATGGCTGAATATCTGAGGGAGAGATTAAAGGGAGAGATTTGTATAATGAAAGAAGACTGCAGGTCTCCTTCAGTATTTAGTAAATCTTTTCTCAGCTTTTCTGTTCCAAACTACTGCCAGTTTGCCAAACATGAACTGAAAGACACAAATCTTGAAAAAACTTTTCATTTCAGTTTGGAGTCATATTCTGAAGCTTGAGTCATAGAAGAGGAAGAACGTGGGTTTACATGGAAAATTTAAGACATCTTTCTCAGACTTGTCTAACTACTTAGCTGTACTTTGTCATCTGAAGTATTTAGACCAGCTATGTCCTACATAGAGAAAAATCCCTATTCACTACCTACCTGTCAGTCAAACATCATCAAAAGTGAAAATAAAGTTGACTGGGATATTTATCTATTTCCATTTCATGTGTATACAGTGCTGCTCTTTGCCAGTTTTTGAAGTTAAACCTACTTGCAAAGCTAAAGACTTGCTCTTCCTCTTGCAGGAGGCCATAGGAAAGAACTCATTGCCTTCATTGGGATCATATATATGGAGTCCTTACAGATGAACAAGTAGGTATTTTCTTGTCTGCCCACAGGGTCCATCTGCTTCTGCTGTTTCTCCAGAGAGGTCCTTGTAGTGAAATTTTCAATAATGGTACCAGATCCCCTCCTCTTTCCCCCAGATAGGTTATTCTGAAGGTGCTTGGTTATGCATGTGCCACTGTTAGTCAGCTGTGCCATGCTCCACTCTTTCAATTCACCTGTCTGGTCTCCACCAAGACACTGACAATTTGCTTGTTTCCAGCCCAGTGCTGCAGACTGACTCAGCCTGATGCCCTCCCAAGATAAATGTGACTGACCTCACTACCACCATCACCTGGCTCCAGCTGATGCATGAGTGCTGAGTGTAACACACACAAAATGCTTTGGTGCATGTATGTTTCTTCCAGCACTGCTCAATTCAGCATCTCCTTTGCCTTCATACCTGTTGCTTGATGGGGTCTCACTAACTGGAAAATGAGAGAAGAAATTGAGTTTATCATGGTGTAGATTTAACTCTATACAAGTTCTGTGTGCCAGACATTGGTAAAGGGTTATATTTCAATCCATTGCAACCACATGAAAAGGTGTTTCTGTATTCATTTCTGCCTGGTTTTGGTTTGGGTTTTGGAAGTCTTTGTTTTGTTTAATGCCTGGCTTCTAGATTCATGTTTTTACGCAGAAAATGTTTGAAGAAAAGGGAGGGTTCAATTCCCCCTGTCATGAAAAAGCTGTAAGACCTGCTTCTAAGAATTGCTCCAGCCTGGACTGAAAAGAGTGCCAAAATAAAAATGCATTTCAGTTGGCATCAATGTAAATTGATCAAATGAGCTACAGGCTGGGGTCATTTTTCCTGAACTTGTCTGAGAGATACTGTTTGTTATGGGCAAAACACATTGACACTCAGGAATAACAGCACCTCTTGACTAGTCCTGAGCCAGTGCTGAATGCAGCACGTGCTTATCCACACTGCCTGCAGAGAGGTAGAACAGGACCCATCTACCTTAACTTCAGCCATCTGGTCAGGTATGCTATAACTAAGCTAACTGCCTGTCTGTCTGCTGTAATTGACTGAGCAGTGCAGGCAACTTCAAAAGGTGACTCGTCCCTCCCTTTAGTGGGTGCCCAAGTGAGCTGGCACGGATTGCCCTCTGTCTTCCTCCATTGAATGCAGAGGGAGCTGAGACTTAGCCTACACTAACTAGTATATGGCTAAAGTTAGTGAAGATAAATCCCATCTGCAGTTAGTACTGGATCTGATAACTCAACTGCTAAAGCCCCATTTGAACTGCAGGCATTGCTTTTAGAAATAGGTATCATGAACTTATTGGTATCAGATGTTGTCCATAAATGGGCAGTTCTAAAGGGAGGCCGGGGTGGAGGGGGGGAGGGATAGTAACCCCTTGATTGTGAAATTACATGATTACTAAATGAATATGATTCTTCAGCAGGCTGTTTTTAATGTTGGGGTTGTGTTTCTAATGAGGGAAAACATGTTGTATCACTGATCCATATCACAGTCCTCATGCTGTCTGCTATCAAGAGAAGGCAAGCTCTAAACTCAAGATCTATCAGATTTTTATTCATACCTGAAGAAATAAAACCATAAGGTTGTTCTTTTAAAAAATCTAAATAGTCTCTGTGCAGTGTATCTGATTCAAACCATATTTCCAGCAAGGTGGAACCTTGAAAACATTAAGATTTTTCTATGGTAAAAGTTAAAGATTAGAGGGCCCTGAGGAAACAGTACACATGGGCCAAAAGTTTTAAACCCAAATATTAAAGATAGTCAGCCAAGTCAAAACATTGGCATCTACATGAAGGGATTGTGAATTACAGAGGGACTGAGCACCCGCTGAGTCTACTTATTCCCTAGCACTTCTGAAAACTACTCCAATTTTAATTAAATAACTTCATGTGGATGAAGTTGCTTCAATTTTGTACAAAGGAATATGTACATTCCTTGCTTTACTAGAAGAACCCAAATAGGATTTGGCCCTTTTCTGCACCAGAATAGGAGGAACAATGAGAGAAGCCTTTTGTTCTGACAGAGGGGTTTTTTCAGTTGAATCAGAAAACCAAAAAAACCAAGCGAATGAACAAACAAATGAAACCACCAAAACCAGAGGCCATCACATAAGTCACCAATGACTGACCAAAAGGACTTTGGAGAAACAGAAACCTGTCACCACAGCTTCAGATAATTTGAACTCAAAAGTTTATGATGGGCTCAGCCCCATCAGTTGCACAGTGAAGGATGCCTCTGACTTGCCACAGCTTCTGCCTCTTCACAACCCTGCCTGTGGCCCTCCTGGGGCTGGCCTGGGAAATGCATTGTGCTAAATTAGCTCAAGGAACTGTTCTCATTTTTCAAGTATGAGAAAACTCACAACGCTGAAGCAATTTAGAAACCAAAGCTTAACTCCTTTGAGTAATAGAGAAACTCCAAAGTTATTCTAGATTATATAGTAAGAGAAAATAGGTGTCATTTTTATATCCCATCCCAATAGACACAAATTAATATCTGCTACTGTAGAGCTCAAAGTAGGTCTCCACCACCAATATCAGGAGGACCTTGCCTAAGCTGGAAGTTGTGACAGCAAAAGATGCCATGTGCCATTCTGGATTTGCAGTCCTTGTGAGGTAAAGCATGAGGAATCCTCCATCTGACAGGCATTGGGTAGTTTTTCTCCCATTACATTTCATGTAGAAGTGGAGGAAAAACTTCTCCTTTCTTGGTTTCAAATATTTTCTCAGCTGAAACCAGTAATTGCTATTTCCCAGTGCAACCACAGTCGTGGGTTTCTCTGCTGTTCCTGTCCTTTGCTGGACAGTATGGCTTTGGATAAGGCACAAAAGATTTTTCTGTACACACCTGCTCAATTCACAGGATAGTGAGCCCGTTATGCCAAGCACAACATCAAGGATGCCAGTCTTAGGAAAAGGCACTTGAAATTCAAGTACTGAGACAACTGACTTTTAAGACATGTAAATCCTTCAGTGGAACTAGCCATAAACCTCGCTAGCCTAACTCTTCCTAGGTGACTAATGAACTGGAGTGTGTCTCATTTTTCATGCCTACTCTGAGACATGCTAGCCTAACTATTAAAGACTGTCTATTGCCCATAAACCCCAAAATGCTTTTTTGTTTCAGCATAGATAGAAATTGCCCTTCTTCCCTGTCATTGCAGTAGAGGAACATTCCCAGAGTCAAGAATGAAAATCTATTCCTGTCTGTTGTTACACATTTTCTTTTCTTGTCGATAAAATCAGTTCAGTGATGGTATGCTATTTCATTTTTTTTTTTCATGCAAAGCTTAGTTTTTGTTTATAAACCTTATTTTGATACTGGAATAAACTTGTGTTTTTTTAATTGCTAGTTCTCACAGGGTGTCAGAAAATTACATGGGACAGGAATTATGAATCACACTTTCACCTATGAAAATGCAAAACCTGATAAAATTTGACCAAGCAGCAGAGTATTGATCAAGCAGTCATTACTGTTGCTTAATTGTCTGGTTTATGTAGTAGTCTGTGGTACAGCAGAATTAGAAAGGATGAAGTCCTGGTAACCTTGCACTTAAAATTCCTTCTGGTGTGTAGGAAGTTTTTGGTCCATACAATAAAGCAGGTAAGAGAACCTAAAATGTTGGTTTCTGGCTATTACGGGACTTCAGATTTGAATTTTAAGGTCTAGGTTTTTTTAAAAAAATTAGTTGTTTTTCTGTTCAGAAGGCACAGGCAATGTAGGTGGATAAATCCAATTTTCAAATAATGCAGGTGCCATCAAGGTGTTCCAGATGTTATACCAAAATAAATCTGAATATTTCAGTATGAGTTTTAAGACTGAGATCATTCAACAAAGTATACAACAAAAATTTAGACTGGTAACTCTAATTTAAGTCTTTATCTTCCCATTGGTGTCTGGAGAAAGTCAAAATCTCACAGAGGACTTGGTAGCCTAAACCCTATCTTTTTCGGCTGGGCCTTATTAGTGGCAATTCAGAGTCAATCAATGTCAGTGACGCTCAGGTACCTATTCTGCCAAAACCCAAATTTAGTCTGGCCATCTAAGTCATATGGGATTTGCCAGATGCAGAAATGACATCCAAAGGCATTATACAACCTGGGCTGAAAAGTAAATACAGTTTGAGTGGCTCATGCAAATACAGATATTATTAGCCAAAGGCTACAGTATCATTTTATGAGTTGAGGTATGGACAGAAAGATTTCTGTGCTTCTTTGGGACTCCCTGCCAACATGCATGTACAGAAGACCTAAGTAAACACAGTAAAATTGGTATGTGTATTTGAAGACTTAGCTCACATTCTGTACCTGTAACAGCAATGCAGAAGCAAAAATAAGGAAAACTTCAAACCAAAAGAAAAACTTTAGCTTTGGTCCTGTTCCGCAGAAATACCTGCATTCTCTAATTCTAACTTGAAGCCTTAGAGATGGCAAGAGCTGAAGTGAGGCAGGCAGCTGTAGAAACTGGATGTGACCTTCAATGAGCTCAAACATTGTCTCTTTTACTTTTTCCTTCTCATGCCATGGGCTTGGGGTGCACAGTCCCTCTAATCTGGGCAACTAATGCAGTGACTTAATGGAACTGGGGTGACCAAGTCAGATGTCTCCTATCTGGATGTGTATAGAATCATGGCTGAAGTGCCCTGTCAAAAGGGCAGCATCATAATTTAGCCATAAAAATTATCATATGCTCAAAAATTTTGGAAACAAAAAGCTTCCTGGGATACTAAAGATACTAAAGCAGCGGAATGGAGGCCCTGTTCTCTAATAGAATGGTGCTGCTGGCTGGGGCCATCCCTGACCTCCCTGAAAAGGGAAAGAAGGGAAAGAAGGCTGGGTTGAGAGGTCCTCTCCTTCTATCCTCAACTCTGTCAGATTCTGCTGGAATTCATTCACTCTTCCTCCCTAGCCTCCCTCCCCTAAACACAGAGGTAGCTCTTCTCGGCTAAACGACATGATAAAACCGCAGAAGCCGGGGGGAGCTCCTGGCGAATAACCCCCGGGCGGGTTGCAAAGCACCTTCCGGCAGGTTTCATGCACAGAGCATGCACCCTTGGTTCCTCTTGCGGGGCAGCTCCTCGCTGCCGGGAGCGCTGCCCGCCAGCCCCGCTCCCCCGCGCCGGGCGGCGGGAGCGGCCCGGCCGCCGCCTCCCGTTAGATGGCGCTACAGACTTTGCAACCACGTGCACGGAGGAGCGGGGGAAGAATAATGGTAATGGCAATAGGAATGACCCTCTTATTGTCCGAAAGGCGGGCAGTCAGCCCCGCAGTGGGTCTGGGGGAAGCTGCGCCCAGCGTCGGGATGCCGCTTTCCCGCGGGAAGTGCCGGGGCTCGGCCCTCGGAGCCACCCGAGCAAAGTCGGGGGCAAGTGGGCGAGCGGGGGCCCGGCGGAGCCCTCCTTCCTACCGGGAGAGCATCCTGTCGGGAATGGGGAGGAGGCGCTGGCCGGTTCCCAGCCGGGGAGCTGGGCAAAACCCACGGACAGTCTCTCGTCCCTCCCCTGTGTTACTTTTTTTTTTTTTCCCAAAAGGCTGCTCATGCAATGGATATAGCCTGGTTGGGCTCTGATGGCTGGGTGTCTAATCAGCCCAACTCTTTTCCTTGTTTGGAGTGCCGCGTTTCCCCTCGGTGTAGAACCCCCCAAGTTTTCGGGCAGCCGGTCAGAGCCTGCCACGGGGGCCCGCCAGAGCCAAGCTGCCCTAGGTGCGTGACTCTGCCCCTCACCCATCCCGGCCGAGGACAGGAGGGATAGGATGGTGAATGAAACTGCTGATCCTCCACTCATTGAGTCAGCGCTTCTCCGCCCGGTCCCCAGCCGACAGGCGGCTGAGTGTCCCCGGCCCCGCCGCTGAGCGTGTCGGCGATCACCTTAAGAAGGGGCTGGGGCTGTCCCGGCGCTCAGGCCACCGCCGCACCCCCTCCCGCGCCTGCCATCGGGCCGCGAACTTTCCGGTGGGGTATGTTCTCCTTTAAGAAAGCGAACTGTTCCTTATGCATATTTAAGGCTGTTTGTCTGCAGTGCCCAGCTGACACGGGGCTGGAGGCTCACACGCGGGACCGAGCTCTGGAGGAGTAAATCATCCCCACTTTAAACGCACCCTCTGCCAGAGCTCCAGTTGGGAGCTCCTTCCCATTGCTCTAAACACATGTAAGTCAGAAAGGGGGAGGGGGGAAGAGCTGGGGAGACGGAAGGGGGAGACTGAGCCCGTTTAGTGAGATGAGTAGGGTATTTTGGTAATTTCCATCGCCAATATCTCCCCTTCATAAAAAAAAAAAAAAAAAAAAAAAAAAAAAAAAAAAAAAAAAAAAAAAAAAAAAAACCAAAACAAAAAAAAAAAACCTGTTCTTGGATTCTAAAATACAGTTCAAAACAATTTCTTTTTTATTATTATTTTTCGCCCAGCCTAGGGGTTCCTACCTCCCTCAGCACTCCTGCATCCCTAAGATCAGTGAGTTTTCCAGACTTCCTCCCTCTTTTTGCCCTGCACGAGAGCGCTTTGCTGGGTGCGTGTGAGGAGCGGAGAGGAGCGCCGGGAGGGTAAGTGAACCCCTTGCTTCGGCCGGGGGGGCAGGAGGAGACCTCTCACGTCACCCGCGGATCAGAGGACTCCTCCGTCGCGCCGGGGGTGGGATCCCGGGCAGCCTCTTCAGCCTACAGAGAGCGGGGTGAGCCTTCCGGGGATGCCGGTGTCTTTGGATGTGCCCCCTCCACAGCTAGGCACCCTGCCACCTCCGCGTGTACTTCTGTGTGTGCTTCTGTACGTGTGAGAGAAATGACAAAGTGTATGTGAAGGTCAGCCTGGTGAGCTTCCACTGCAGCTCGAATGGGAAGGAGCAACTTTCAGTGCTCTGCTCTTAGTGGTTTCCTGCCTTTTAAAGTGAACTTGTTCGAGTGTGTTATTCAAAATGTGGTTCAGTAGTTATGCCTTCAAATTAAGTTGCTTCTTGGTCCTCATCGGGAAAAACAGACATGTGTCCTCAATTGTATAGTATATATATATATATGAAAAAAAAATCTACTAGGTACTTTATGATTCCATCTGGAGAAATTAAAAGCCCAGAGCTGTAATGTTTATTCTTACATAGTTTACAAAAAAAGGGGGAAATGTGTGAGACACATGTCTCCAAATATAACCAAAGTGCTTTCCCTTCTGGTTAAAAAGTTGCATGCAAATGTTTTCATTTTAACACTCCCTGCCACCTGTACTTCTCAGGGAAACTTTTCTTGGCGTTAGTGACGAAGCACCAATAGTACTTATTAATGAATTAATTATTATTGTGGCTGCTGAATTGACTTAAAGTGCTTTGGAGGCGAAACTGATCCATGTTAATCAGTTACAATTAATTGTGTTTCAGCTGCTGTTTCAAACACAGCTTCAAAGACGAAGGCGAGAAACCTGTGGATGGGGTGTAGGGAAGGGGGTGTTTCAGAGACTCTTCCTGGCCCATGGCCCCTTGCTCAGAGATCTCTTGGGTTGCAGAAACCGGCGTAATGTTGTCCCGGTGCCCGCGTCAGGTCACACAAAGGTGCGAGGGGCAATTTAGGTGACAAACTCCTCTTCCTCCTACCAAAAGCTGCAAAGATTCAGAGAGTCTAGGATTTAGGAGCGCAGCCCCACTGGGAGATTTCCCTTAGGAGCTCGCATTACGGGGAGGGCAGAGGGCGTGGGCTTTGCTGTGCCGTCTCTGCTTGGCCGCTTCGGTCCGGGCTTTTGTGTTGGCGGCGGAGAAAGGGAGGCAGCGGTGGGCAGCGAGGCCGAAGGGCTCCGCAGACTCCTCTCGCGGGGGGGGCGACTGCATCCCGCGTCCAGGAGCATCTGGGGAGAGGGAAGCGGGGAAGAGGAGAAAATAGCTCCCCGAGGGGGCAAGCGACAGCTGGGCCGGGCTCTGTGAATGCTAGGGAGGCCAGAGGGGCGGCCGCAGGGCCGAGGGCAGGAAAAGCCGGGTGGGGCACACAGGCAGCCGAGACTCTAAGGGGGGGCTGTTGTCTGCCGTGCCGCTGCCCGCTTGCAGGACCTGGGTGCTAGGGGTGATGGGTGGGCTCAGCGGGGAAAGCTGGGGAAGAGCAAGGCCAGGGAGAGGCATTGAGACAGCCTGGGGAAGCTCCCAGGATCGATGTGCCCAGGGGAGAGCCGAGGGCCGCTGTTCGGCCAGCTGGTCACAGGGTGGCCCGTGTGTGGCCAGCGCGGCGGCTGCAGGGGAGCACCCCCTCCGCGAGGGGTGGAACGCGAAAGGGGAGCGTGGCTCAGGTGGACCGCGTCCCGCTGCCCGCACCCCCGGTGGGAACTGGTGGCGGGCAGAGCTGGAGACAAACTTTCCATCTTTTGCCAGGGAAACAGGATTTTCCACAATGATAAAGACCCCTCTTCACAAAAGTTTGGCGGGGGGGGGGGGATAGAAGGACAACTGGCGGTTCTCCCCGGGGCTGGGCGCCTCACCCTTGCCCTGCCTGCCCCTTGGCCTCCAGCCGAGGGGTTGAGCCCGTCCCGAGAGACATCAGGCATCATCAAGTACTGCTTGTCCTTAGAGATTTACACTTCGCAAAAGTGAAGCTCTCCCCCGCCCCAGCCTTCAATGTGACTTTTTTTTTTTTTTTTTTTTTTAATGCCAGTCCGCAGAAAGGCAATTGGGAAACTCTATTCCCTCCCATCCTCTCTGAAATTGTATTGCTGGGGTTTTTTTGTGGTTTGATTTTTTTCCTTCCCTCACTCCAACTCTTTCTCAAAGACTCCCCCATTCCTCCCTCTTCCTTTTTTTTTTTTTTTTTTTTTTTTTCCCCCTTATTCTTTTTAATTCCTCTTCATCCCATTGACTCTACTCAGCTTTTGCTAAAGATGAGCAGGGAAAAAACCAAACCACTCTATCCTATATGTGCTAACGGACCTTTCTCGGAGAAAAGTAAAACAAACAAAACCCTTTTTACCTGTAATAGAAGATAGTGTACAAAAATATCCACCCCACACCCCTCCTATATCGAATTCAGCTAAAAGTAATTGAAAATTGTGGGAAGAGATGCGTTTTCCACGTATGAAGGTAACAGCTAAGGTCGGTCGGGTAGACAGGACACTTCGTTCCTGCTCATCACGGGTGGAATCGTTTTCTCCAGATGGGATGGGTGGTGATGCAGGTCTCGCAGAGGTGCAGGACACAAATCTTCGGTTCTCGTATACCACAAAAGCAGGCTTCGTCGGATAAAATACCCGTATTAAGCAACTTTCTCCCTCTCCCTCCCCAGTTTTATTTATTTTCCTTGGATGCAGGACTGAGGTGGTCGAAACCAAACAAAAGCACTTGCGTTTGTGTCGGCACTTTGTCGTCGGGGCAGCACTCGCATTAGATTATTGCCGGGGATTTATTTGCATGCAGCTGCAAACCCACAACCCGGCTGCTGACCGCTGCGCATAAAGGGCTGCCGGGGCCGGCCCCTGCCCGGCCGCCGCGGCTCCCGGTGGGAACACGGCCCGGGGGCCGGGCTGGGGGGAGGATTTGGGAGTGGGTTTGCTCCCGACACGGCCCGGGGGGATGGTCACAGAGCCGGCAGCAGCAGGGTCCCCAGCGCAGCCAGAGGCTGCAGGTGCGGGGGATGGGGGAGAGGCGGGGGCGGCGCCGGCCCGCAGCCCCCCTCCCCGCCACCCGGCTCGCCCCCAAAGGCAGCCGCAGCTCCCACTGGCCTTGCTCACAAGCATATCCGAGAAAAGCTTTCCCTAATGCCTGTGTCCCGGGGAAAAAGAAAAAGGACCGGTGGCGGATCCTCGGGATTTCTCAGAGCTATTTTCAGTGCTTTGAAATTTGCAGTAATGTTGATGTTCTTTTTCTCCCTCTCTTCTCCCCTCTCTTCGGCCCAGTAGCGCTTGGCAGCGTTTGACGAGGGAGCTATTAACCTTTGAAGCAAGGGCTTTAGGTTCAAACTACCTCGTTCGCTACCCGCTGTATGCCTCTCCCCTTCTCACAGAGGCACGATGAGAGGATGGCTTTGGCTGCATGAGATCGATGTAAATGTCTCCTCAGGCCTCCCTCTACCTCGGGCTACGCTACCAAGTCTCCTTCATCTTCTCCCGGAGAACCCGGTGAAGTTGCAGGGTTCCTGGAGCTTAAACCGACTCCCCTGCGAGGGCAGCGGGAGCAAAACCTGCCCCTGAAGAGGGGCCGGCTCGGGGACGAGCTCCACGGCAGCGCTGCAGTGGTCTTGCCCGTCTCCCCCTCCGTGAGGAGAAGGAGGGGGTCAAACCAGCCATCCACAAGCTTAGAGGAACTTCTGCCCGTCCCTCTGCTCCGACGGCCAACATGGGACTGTAGGAAAAGGGGAAGAAAAACTGAGTTCGGGGAACTTAATTATTTGTCAGAGGAAAGAAATGTTCCCACTCCATGCAGGTTCCTTCGACTGGGCGTGAGCAGGGGAGGCCCCTCCAGGCTTTTCTGCCGATCACAAGGGGCTACGGAGCAGGAGCTCCCGGACAGGGAGGGCAAGGTCGGGCGGTCGGAAAAGCGGCCCGGGAGGGAGAAGCTGGAAGAGTAATGGGGATGCACACAGAGGGTCACGTTTGTCCCTCGCATTCCCAGCGCTGCGTGGAGATGCCGCGCTGCCCCCTGGCCAGGCCACGCCGCAGAGGGAATCCCTGCGTGCTGCCGGGCCGGGGGGAGCCCACCCGCCCCGTCCAGCGCCGAGCTCCCGAGCGCGGCCCGGCCAAGCCAGGGATGCGGCCGGGCTGCGCAGGCACAGGGTGGGGTGTCTCCAACCCCGCGCCCCCAGAAACCTGGGGAACAGGAGCCTGGAGTGCTTACGCAAATTGGGATGCGCCTGTAGGCTGCAGTGGGCAGCGCTTGTGGGCGGCTTGTCAGTAACACGAGTGGCCAGGGAAAGCGCGGGGAAAGGCAGGAAGGGATGAAACCATTCGCAGACTCCTTGCGAAGCGGGGGTGTGTTGTCATCTTTGTTTTGGTTGTGTTGTTTTGTTTTGCTGGAGACTGGGACAATAGCTGAAGTGGATTATTTATTCCCGTAGGCAATACTTCCCTGTATGGGCTTCAGGATGCAGTTGGAAGCCTTGGGAACAAAGCGGGCATCGAATGTCAAGGTAACTGGTCCCCTTCCTTTGTTTATGCTATTGTTAATGACGGGGCTCACTCAGCCCTGGCCTCAGCCGTGCTGTATGGCATTAATATTGACTTGAAAGAATAGGCAGGGCAATTAAAAACCAAACCCAGAACAACAGCAGCATCCAGCCCAAGCCCAGTCCTTCAGGTAAAACATGGTTCTTCTGGGCTACTGAGAATGATATAGTAGTCTTGCCTGGTATTCACAGAAACACACACACCGTTCATAATACTAAACACATCCCTATACAGCAATAACACGTAGGGGATACACAGTAACCCTGTCCTTCGGTACCAAATCAAAAGGGGAAGGCGTTATTTTCAAATACCTACGTATTAGAACGAGGGAATTCTCATCAGGATAAAAAAAAAAAAATAAAGAAACTAATAAAATGATTATTTTAATTATGATAATCTAAAAGTAGCAGAAACCTGAGCATCTATTGACTAATTTTCTTCTTCTCAAGGTAGCGGATGGTATTTAAAGTTCAACATTTCACACAGCTCCTGGTTTAGTTTAATTTCCTCTACATTCTATGCAATTTCAGGAAACTGAGTCAAAAATTTTGGTACACATCTGAGTATGGTTCTGCATAAAATAGAGAATGTGAGAGAACAGGGGAGAAGGTGCTTTATTTTAAGAAGAGAAGGGAGTGCATGTTTCTCTGTGTGTGTGTATGCATATGTGTGAGGGAGAGTGAGAAACAAATGGAAAGATTTACACATTACTTTTGATCTGTAGCTTTAATGTGGACTCTGAAACAAATATCTATTAGATTTCTCTGAAAAATGTCCAACTCAGACAGACAGACCTCTGTTTTGAATGAAAGTTCCAGATGATGAAATAAATCTATGTTATTCCAGAACAATTCTTTATCAACCTTTTTTTTTTTTTTTTTTTTTTTTTTTTTTTTTTTTTTTTTTTCCCTAGAAAGATTAATTTTATCTCTCCTATCCTGGGCCCATTTTCTGTCAGTAAGGGGATATAATAATGATCAATGCCCAGCACTTCTCATATCTTTTGTACTTGGTAAATATTTGTAATGTTTTGAATGTGGAGGGGAGGTGAAGAGATGAGCCCAATCTCAGCTTCAGAGAATCCTCATGAGCACTCACATGGAGAAAAAATCCAAACAACCAAGCCAACCTGTTCAGAAGACTCTCAGACCCCAAAACTCTACAATCATGAAGTTAGTTTTTGCATTTTATCTGCTTACTTGGTGAAAGAGTCTACATGCAATAGTTTGTCAGAATTTTTGTGACCAGCTCCAGGTGTACATTAGTACTCCAGTTGAAAATGGAACCTGGGGCTGTTGAGCAAATAGTTCCTGTTGGACTGTAGTGTGGACTGAATGCTGTCTAGTCGGCTGTATGGAGTGGTGGCAGGGAAGTAGCTCCAAGTATTTCCAAAACTAATAACAAAAAGGTTACTATATATAAAACGTTTATACAGCCCACATTCCCTCAAGTTGTTTAAATTTTGGTTTGATGCATATAAATATAGCAGACATACCCAGTTTCCCATTAACCAGTCCCTGCTTTTTAAAATCAGCTCATTTCAGTTTGAAAGAATGGCCCCATATGCAAGACATTCAACAACCCTGTGACTTTCTCCACTCAGCGTGGACCTCAGGAGGAAGTAGCGTCTCTCTTTGTCATTTCACATGCATATTGCAGTACCTTGACATTGTGTTTTAAGAACAGGCCTACTACCAGGGAGAGTAAGAGTCCCCAGCTGCCATCCCCTTTCTAATTCATTTTCCCCCTTCTCATCTTAGGCTCCTTTTGAGGAAGAAATAGTTCTGCTGGGACCCCATGCCTGGACTTTGGAGAGCATGGTGCAGTGGTCTGATATGAAAGCACTGTCCCTGCACATGGAAACTCTCCTCTGTATCCTGTGCCTTGCAAGAAAGGCAGCAAGGGGACGCTTGAAGTAACCAAGCATCTGGCATCAAGCCTGAAAATCCACTTCACACTATGTGAAGGAAAGTTTGTTCCAAACCACATACTTTGTGGTGCTCAATATTGGTGTCAAACTGGTCTGAACTGTCCCAGGTCTAAAATAAAATCTCCATTGTGCTATGGAACAGTGAACTTGTCTTGCTAAACCTTCCCTGTTTATGTTGAAGGTACAGAGCTGATGTAATGTTGTCTTTTCACCCACGGATGGGCGCAATAGGAACAATTCAGAAAAGTTCTGTTTAGCTTTTTTCTGCTTGTAGTTGAAAAAAAAGCAAGCTATAAGAAACAAGCCTGTGTTTGAAGGTACAGTTTTCAACATGTGAGTGGGAAACATATGTACTGGCACTATTCGACAGCTCTGTAAGGGCTGTGCTCAAATTTTGGCTTTTAATCTCAACTTTGTTAGAGAGAGATGCAAAATGGAATGGAACCTGATTATTTGTGCTATAGCCTTGTGAGGCTCGTCCTATAACTGTTGAGGAGAGAAGCAAAACACTCTGCTAAAGCTTTGGGTGAGCCTGAGTTTCAGGGGGACTCTAGTCTTCACAGGTTCTCACTTCACTGACTTTCTTCCCTTAGTATTTGTTACATGGGATTTTTTTTTTTTTTTTTTTTTTTTTTTTTTTTTTTTTTTTTTTTTTTTTTTTTTTTGGGTCTGTGAATACAGACTCAATCCTGCTGAGAGAGAGAACTCCCTCCATCACAAGCTCACGTTTGGAAAATGCCTACCCACTTCTACTGCCTCCATTCAAGCCATCATACCCCTTTCAGGGGAGAAAAGAAAACCTTTAAAGAGAAAGAGACAAGCGGGGGTGGAGGGAAGGAGGAGAACCCCTGATTCCTCAGTGACCTGCATAGCTCGGACAGCCCTCCAAGATCCCCTCCGCCTCCTTCAGACTAGCCCCGACGGAGGGAAAACCCCTGAACTTTTAATGTGGCTTGGGGTTTATACAATTCAGGCTCAATTTTAACAATCTCGGGGAGGGGGGCGACAAGGGAGAAGAAAGTTTGGATTCAACTCTTTGTCGCTAAAAAATCACCACAACCCAAACCCCCAGCCATCAGCAAAAGCGCCCAGCGTCCCCGGCAGCCGGTGCCCTCCCGCCACACCACGGCGGTGGCGGGCGGGGAGAGGCAAGGCCAGCCCTGGCTGCCCGCACCCTGCGTGCAGCCCTGTCCCGGGGGTCCCCTCGATGCCCCTCCGAACGCTGCGGGGCAAGGCAGCCCTGCCTGGGGGCTGCGGGACTGGCAGGGAAGTTTTTTGGTACTGCTAAAGGCATACATACAAACACACACATACATAAATATGTATATATATATATATATATATATATATAATATACACACGTCTTTATATATAGATGTATATGTAGGTGTCTAGTCTATGTTTAAATTATTCTATCTATACACACAGTCCTCCTCTGATGAGGTCATTCTCCCATATATATGAGATTGGGTGTAAGATGCCAGAACCTAACGCCAAGATCTTATCGCTGCCGATCTAAAAACAATATAAAGTAAATGTTAGCAGAAGGGGAAATAAATTTTGGAGAGAAACATTCAACAAGGTGTCCCTGAAGGCTTTTCCCCCGCCCTCCTCAGCCGATGTGCCCACGCACTTTATGCCAAAAGAGAGCCATTTCTGCACAAGAGACTCCTGCTTCAGAGCAAGGACAGACTGCACCCTGCATCGTGGGTCTGTGCCTGGCAGGGGCTGCACCTAGACATTTTTAATCCCCTCTTCCCTTTCCCGAGCAATGCTCTCCTCTCTAATGCGCTAATCGGCTGCAGCTTATTTATTTTTATTTTTTTCCCCTGTGGCTCCAAATGTCTTAATTTTTTTCCCTTTAATTTCAGGAAACTCAAAACGGAAGGGGGGATGCTACTCGAAAGTGTGACTCAAAAAAAAAGGTTTTGCTTTGCAGCCATCAGTAGCACCAGGAGACAGCTCCATTAAAAAAGTAGTTTTCCACTGCTCTTGAAAAGCCGTTATTTTTTACATCGCTTTTAGGAAGATAGATTAACAAAACATCACATTTCAAGCCACTCTGATCTGTAATTAAATGGAGGAGCCGGTTTGTATTCTCCTATGGCTTTTACAGAAGTTGCAGTGATCCAAAGTCAGGTTGCTGTGTCAGAGTGGCATTTTTATTAATGAGAATACAAAAAGCTTGCATATTCTTAGCCCGGCTTGAATTTAGTTGCTAAGCAACCGCTGTATGGTAATTCATCCGCGAAATTTAAATCTTGGAGAAAGGATCCTGCGTTTTGCTGAATGGTCGCCACGAGGAAAACAACTTGTGGGACCCGCGGCAGCTGCGGCCGCGGCCCCGCGCCGCCCGCCCCGGCTCCCCCGGGCACCGCGCCGCGCCGGGCCGGCCCGCGGGACACGGGGCAGGCGGGCACGGCGCCCGCCCCGTCGGGCCGCCCCGGCCCGGCCTTCCGCGGGTGGGGGAACGCGGCATCGGCGCGGCCCGGGCCCCGCCGCAGCCCCCCGGGGCTGGGAGGGGTGCGGGGGACGCGAGTCCCGCCGCAGCCCCGAGGGCGAGGCCCCGTGGGCATCACCGCGGAGCCGGCTGCTCCTTTGGTGTCGGGCAGGACGGGATGGGCGGCCAGCCTTCCCCCGTTCGGCCTTCACCCTTGAGCTTTTTGTGTCGCCAAAGCCTCTCAAGCAAAGAACTCCCTACTGCTGTGTCATTGACACTGCGGGGCCGCTCGCCGCCCTCCTCTCCCCTCGCTCCCGCCGCCTATTGAAGGCTGCGCCCGCTCCATTGTGCCAAACTGCAACTGAAAACACCGATGGGGCGAGAACCACCTCCCTGCATCTCCTCCGATCGCTCCATCCAGCCACCCATCCCTCTCGCCAGAGGCGACCAAGCTCCTCGCCAACGCTGGCATTAGCAAAATGAGTCCCTGTCCTCAAGCGCTCGCCCCACGCCTGCCTCCGAGGTCGGGACTTGTTGCATCCCTTTTAGAGTTTGATTAATTACCCTGGAACTTAAGCAAACTAAAGTACATGTGGCGAAGAAGCTCACGCCTACAGTTTGGTCCTGTGCTTGCCAGTTACAGAGGTAATTTTTACACTCGCTTCCAAATCGGAATGTGCATCTCTGCGCTTCAAAAAGGTATCCCTGTATAAATATATAGAAGTATCGATTTTGCTGTAGCTTGAAGATGTTGATCATTTATTACAAAAATAAACGAATAAATACAACAATGTATTGTTGCTTTCAACAGGATAAATATTGTACAAATATATAATTTAAAAAAACCCAAATTTAATTGTTAAAGTTATTTAAAATAGTACACTTATTGATAAAATTATCAATAGTATATACTGCATTTCATATTAGAACCAATTATTCTCTAAAAGTTCCATTTAAAACCATTCATACAAAACAAGTTATGACCATTGTAATGTGCAAACACGAGTTACTACATTAAAGCATAAGGATTCTGTAAAGATCACTTTCCGATAGGAACTGCTGCGTTTTTAAACCAAAGTAGAGCTCTCTGCTAAATTTCGGAAAATACGCAGACCAACAGCCGTGACATGACTATTTTAAATACACCTGAAAATGATTTATTGTGTACAGACTCGACGGGGGAAGGACGGGATGTGAGTGAGAAGACTGGGGCGTAATAGAGGACCGCAGGATATGAAAATGTAAACTATAAATAATCACATCTCGGGATTACCCAGTCTGATCAAACGTAACTTTGTAAAACACTTGGCTTTCCTTTAGGCAGGGGAAAAAATAAAGGAAAAAAATAATAATAAAAAAAAAGGTAAGGAAAACGAAGCCGACTCTATTACCAAGCACAGAACACTGATATTATAAATGAATACAATTACTAAATTCATTAGGAGATCTGGCGATATATAACAATATTTTCATTATTTACACATGTAACAATATAACCCTTAGCGCAAACCCTCTCACTTATTATCTACCTCTTGCTATCTCAGAGACTCACAACCCTGAAATTCCTAAATACATTCAAAGGATTCAGTTTCTCGGGGGCGGGGGAGGGGGCGGAGGGGCGGAGGGGGGAGCGCCCATGGCCTCACTTTTTGTGCATAACAAGTCCACGGAACGGCACATTTTGCCGGTCCCTCCGACCACACTTCGCTCCTCCAGCCTAACCCCCAGCTTTTCGGAGGCAGCAACCCGCAAAGGTTGCCTTTTAATAGAAACCAGCGTGAAGCCTAACGTTAGCTCTTTGTTGCCATCCAAATCGAGTAACCAAATACCGCTCCGAAATTTAAATAGACTTTCTCCGCGGCTAATACAACTGCTCCCCTTCGTGTGTGAAAACAGGATCCCACCTCACGTGTCGGCGGCACCCGGCCCCCGGAGGGGAGCCCGGCCGGGCCGCCTGCACGCCGGCCCCCGCCCGGCCCTCCTTCCCTCCCCAGCTGCAAAACCGGCCAGCAGCTTCTGCTAAAACGAACAAAAGAAATAGCGTCCTTTACCCTTTCGGGTTCTCTTTCCCTTTGTTGGGTTGGTTTCTTCCCCCACCCCCCCTCTTATTTCCTCCGTGTCAGTAGGGCCTTTCGGATTTCACAAATCAAACCGACGGTGATATTTACTACGAGCTGGTGTTAAAATAATGCATCCCGGTGCGCGGCTCCCAGGTTGGCTTTGATTTATGGACTGACACAAGGCCTATCTGAAAGGAAGAAATGCTTGTTGTTCCTACAGCAGTTTTCTGGGGGTTTAACCCCTGCCTCAATAGCTCGTAGAGAAGCAAGGCAGGAGGGAGGGGGGGGCGGAGGAGGGGAGGAAGAGGAAGGTGAGGAAGGAGCCTCAGACGAGCTGGATCATAAAAGAAAACCTTATTCTCCAGCACACTATCCGTGGGGGCGGGCGGATGCGTTAGATGCAGCTCTCTACTTCCCACAACCTCCCCGCTGCAAAATGAAGAGAGTTGAGGCGGTCATTCACTTGTCCCTACATTGCAATAAATTCTAGTGGATAAATATGACAGGTCAGCCAGTGCATCTATTGGCATCTCCAACGTTACTGACACGCGCGTGTGTTTGCAAAGAAGGCATGGCAGCGCTGTGGCAAAGTGGAGGAGAAAACTAGACTACACCACTTCACACCCCGCAGAAAAACCTTAAAACAACAACAGCAACAGCAACAGCAACAACAGAAACGATGAACTAGGCAAACCACACGTAGAATGCTTGAAAGTATTATTCTATATATTCTAGAAAAAAATAAACGTACCTTTTCTTTAAATTATAAAGATAAATTAAATACAAATATTAATACATACATAAAATGAGTCAAAATAAATTATAGCTCAGCCCCCCCTTTTCCCTCTCTGCCCCCCTCCTCCCCCCGCACCGCCCCCCCCGTCTAGCCTCAGTTTGGAAAGAGAGGAAACAAGACTGAACTTTTGGAAACATCCCTCTTAGCACCGGCCACGCGGGACCTGAGGACGCGCTCAGGTATCACCCGCGCCCGAGTGCCAGCCTAAACCGAGGCGCCATAGCCCTTTCGGGGAGAAGGTGGCGTTTGGTGAGCTCTAATGTCGCCGTCCTTCCCGGTGACACAGGGTCCCCGGGGCTGATGGAGGGACCGCGGACACGGGCTCGGCGGAGAGCGGGCAGGGGGAGAGCCCCGCGCCGGGCAAACAGCAGCAGGGGTGAGGCGGGGGCACCGCCGAGGAGCACGGGAAGGTCGGACCCTCGGTATTTCTCTCACTTTAGCAGTATGTCCCTTCAGAGAACTTTTTTTCTTTTGTTTTTTCGACACAGTGTTTATGCATCAGACACAGACTATTTCATTCTAACAAATTTATTTTCTCAATCAGCTCTTACGGAATCACTACTCAAATTAAATTACAATCAAATTATCACATCAAAAGATACCCTTATTACCTAACAACTGTCCATATTTTCATTTCATTTTGATTTGTGCTCGTCTGAAAAAAACACGTAATACAAGATCTGGGGAAAAAATAAATTACCGTTTTGCAGCAGTTCATAGGTATTCTGAATAAAATATTAAAAGAAGTCATTTAATGAAAATATAAAGCAAATTTTTTTTTTTTTTAGATCAACAACGGATCTAACAATTCTATATTGCCGTCTTTTTGAAAAGTCTGTTTATTAAAACCTACCAAAAACACTGCTTGGAAATGGCAGTATTATATAATCACATCCACAGCACCCATTCAATCAAAGTTGGCAACGGATTTAGGAGAGGAGAAGTTCAGATAAGTGCAGCTGCAGATGCTCAGTCCTTCTAAATCCCTTTATCTGAATCAGTCCAGAAATAAAAAATAAAAATATTAATAAAAAAAATATTAGCAGTGGATTTTTTTATGACTCTTCCATGATGATTGGCAGCCGTCAGGAGCAGGACTTTGACAGCTCTAAATTATTTCCCTTTCTTTCCCTGGTTCCTTTAATTCATGCAAAGTCCTTCTACAGAGCTCGAACTTTAGGGACCAACAACCTCTCCTTCTCTCACCCTCCCCCTGGCGTCTGTCCCTCCCCCCTTTCTCCTCCGGGTCAGTTTTCTCCGCGTGCGGGCATTTATTTCCATATTTTTGTTCTATAGCTATACCTATATATATAGATAAATATATATATATGTATTTGCTTCCCTATTCAGCCTGCTTGTTTTTAGTGCTGTGTGCATATTTTTTTTTTTCCTGGAAAAAGTGGACCCTTTCATTTTGCAGAATATATAGATATATAGATATATATGTTTTCAGAGTGGATATCTGCCTTGCACCAAAATTCTACGGTTTGGCCAAGAAAAACAGGGTGCTGGAATGCAGCAGGCACCCTCTGATTAACCAGATTATTTTTCTTCTGCTTCCCTTTTTTTTGACTGCTCCCATTGAAAAAAAAATAAAACCAGGGAGAGATAAAGGAGAAAAAAAAGTTTCTGTGATTCATAAAAGAGAGCCCTTTTGGGGATGGGGGAAGAGTGCGCGGGGGGAGGGGGGGGGGAACAGGAGGAGGGGAGAGAAGCGCAGACAGTGGTGTTCCTTACTGCGAGAAGGGGACAATTTGGGGAAAAATAAAAATAAAAATAAAAAAGCCCAAACCCACCCTTCAAGCCCTTTCCCCACAACCAACCAACCAACCAACCCCCCGGCACATCTGCAGTTTTGGTGCATTATGCATCTCCACCCCGTTTTCCCAACACGGTCTAAACGCTCTCGCTCGGATCGACCTTCTCCACCGCTCCCTATTGGTATCGATCTTATATATATATAGATGCACGCATATATCCATATATATATAAACACAAGCAGTCTGAACGAGCCTGGATCGTGTGTGTGTGTGTGTGTGCGCGCGTGTGTCTGTGTGAGCGTGCGGCTGTGCGCGGCGGTGCCGGAGCCGGTGGCGGTGCCGGCGGCGGTGCCCGGCCCGGCCTGGCCCGCGCTGCCCCGCGCTGCCCGGCCCGCCCGCGGTGCCCCTCACTGCACGCTGGTCTGCAGTCCGTGGTGAGGGGGCGGCGTGTCGGAGTTGACGGTGCCGACCTGGGAGTAGACATCGTCGGGGGTCTGCTGCTGGATCCCCGGGGGGGTCATCCGTTTCTCTTTCTGCCTCCGATTGCAAAACCAAACCCTGACCACCTCCTTCTCCAGCTGCAGGCTGTCCGCTAGGTTCGTAATCTCCTGGGCGGAGGGCTTGGGGCATTTCAGAAAGTGGCTCTCCAAGGCCCCCTTGACACTCACCTCGATGGAGGTCCGCTTCTTCCTCTTCCTGCCCTGGGCGGCGATCTTGTCGATGCTGGTGGGACTGCCCGTGGAAGAGTCGGCTTCCTCCAGCCACTTGTTCAACAAAGGCTTCAGCTTGCACATGTTCTTGAAGCTGAGCTGCAGGGCCTCGAAGCGGCAGATGGTGGTCTGCGAGAAGACGTTGCCGTAGAGGGTGCCCAGCGCCAGCCCCACGTCGGCCTGGGTGAAGCCCAGCTTAATCCGCCGCTGCTTGAACTGCTTGGCGAACTGCTCCAGGTCGTCGGAGGTCGGCGTGTCCTCGTCCGAGTGCGGGTCGTGGCTGTTGACGCCGCCGTGGTGCGGCGGGTGGTGCCCGGGGTGCTGGTGGTGGTGGTGGTGGTGATGCCCGGGGTGCTCGCCCAGCTCCGGCGTCTCGCCGCGCACGAGCCCCGGGTGCACCAGGCTCTGACCGCCGGGGGGGGGGCTCAACATGCCGTTCACCGTGAAACCCCCGGGCTGCGAGTAGAGGAGCGACTGCTGCTGCTGCTGCCCGCCGGCCATGGAGGGTAGGTGGGCGGCCGCCGCCGCCCCCCAGGCCGCCGGGTGCCCCTGGTGCGGGGGGCCCAGGTGGGGCGGCCGGTGGTGCAGCGCCGCGCCCGAGTGCAGGTCGTCGCGTCCGCCGCTGCCCTTGACGTCGGGCGGCGGCGGCGGCTGCTGGGGGCTGCCCGTCATGCCCACGGGGCTGCCGGACCAGGGCGAGCCCGCTTCGGCGGCAGCGGCGGCGGCGGCGGCGGCGGCGGCGGCGGCGTGGGGCAGGGCTGTCACCCACTGGTGGGCATGGCTCAGCATATGGCCGCCGTTGCTGGCGGCCATGGCGCCCGGCATGAAGTCGCTCTGGACCATCTTGGCCGCCGGGTCGCCGCGGTAGCCGCCCGCCACCGAGGTGACGGCCACGCTCCCCGGCTGCATGCCGCCGCCACCGCCGCCGCCGCCGCCGCCCGAGTCCGCGTGGACGATGGAGCCGGCCGCCAGGATGCCGTTGCCGGGGAGGTAGGGGTTAGAGGTGGCCGCGGCCATCCCGCGCCCGCCGCCCGCCGCTCGCCCCCGCCGCGCCGCAGCCGCCGCTGCGCCGCCGCCGCCGGCTGCCGGGCGCCCGCCGCGAGCGCCCTTGCCCGGCGCTGCCGGGGCCGCTGCCGGGGCCGCCGCCCGCGCCGCCGCCGCCGCCGCCGCCTTCCCAGCCTCGCCGGGGCGCCGGGGCGCGGGGTTCACCTGCTAGCGCTCCGCTGCGCGCTCTCCTCCGCCCGTCCGCCGGCCGTCCTGCCTCCGTTCCGCGGCGCGCTCGTTGCGGTCGCCGGCTCTCGCTTCGCCTTTTATATTTTTTTAGCCTTTCTTTTTTTTTTTTCCAAAAAAAAAGAGAAATATTTAGCTGTACATGTAGTTTTCCTCCGCCTTCTTCTCGCCCGGGTTTGCTGCTCGCAGGGAGGAAACCAAACAAAGGCTAAAAAGCGAAAAAAGGAGGGGGGGATCAAAAAGCCCCCGTGCCTTCTCCCCTCCGCTCCCCTAGGAGTACATCTCCTCCTCTCAGCCTTCCCCTCTCAGAGTGAAACTTTTCCTTTTCTTCTTCTTTTAAGGCTTTGTGTGTGGGTATATTTTCCTTTTTTTCTGCCTCTCTCTCTGTCTTTCTCTCCTCCGTTCCTCGATCTCCTTTCGCTCTGTTATTTGCAAGTTTTGTTGGTGTCCTAAGAAAACTTCCTGTGATGATGATGGTGGTGATGGTGGTGATGATGCATTTCTCAAAGTTGTGCTGTTGCTGAAGCACTTTGTCCCCTTTGAAACAAGAGTCCTGCCGGAGCCTTCTTGCTAGAGTCACGCTCTGGATAAGACATTTTTTTCTCTCTACCTTTCCTTTAGGCGGTCGAAAAAAAAAAAAAAAAAAAAAGAAAAAAGAAAAAAAGTAAAAAAGAAATTTAAAAAGTTGAATTTTGTCGTTACCTCGCGAATTGTTTCTTTCCCTCTCCCGCTCTCTCTCTCGCTTGGTTTGTTGTCTTTTTTTTTTTTTTTTGGTTGTGTTTGTTTTGCTTTTTATTTTAATTCCAGCAGTTGGTCGAGGGAGGAGGCGGAGGAGGAGCGCCTTGGTGGAGAGGTGTGTGTATGTGTGTGTGCATATATGGTATCCTTTATACACTAACTCCAGCGGGGAAGTTGGCTGCCGGGCTGGCAGCGCGCACTGGCGGTGCCGGAGTCCCGCCGCTCGCCTCTCCCCGCCTCCTTCTCCCGGGCCGTGCCCGCGCCCTCCCTCCTCCCTCCCCCCTGCCGTCCGTCCGTCCGTCCCTCCCTCTCTCCCGCCCGCCGCCGCCCGCGCCGCCAGCGCCCGGCCCCGCCGCGAGGAAGCGGCGCCGCCGCCCCCGCCGATTGGCTGCGCGCCCCGTGACGGACAGCGCGCCGCCGGCCGCGCGGCCCCCCTTCCGGCCGTTCCGATTGGCTGCTTTTTAATTTAGGCGAAGTGGCGTCGGAGATGGAAGTTGCCCCCCCTTTGCCTCTATCCCTCCTCCCTCTCCCCTTCCTCCTTCCTCCTCCCTCCATCCTTCCCTCCCTTCCCTCCGCCTCTTAACTCTTCCTGCCCGGTGGTCACACGCATCTCGGATCTCTCCCGCCGCCGCCGCCGCCGCTCGGGCAAGGGCGAGCGCGGGCGGTAATAATTAATAACAGCAGTAATAACGACAATAATAACGACCCCGGCACCGGGCTAGACTCGGAAAGGAGTTTGTGCCAAGGTGTCACCAGCGGGCACACGCAGCCGCCTCTCTCCCGCCGGCAGTGCCCGTACCGGCATTCGGAGCTGGCCCCCCCTGCGCTCAGCCCCGGAGGCGCCCGCCCCCCGCCCGCCCCCTCCTCCCTTTGTCCGCCCCCGCACCCCGGGGTGCGCCCCGGACCCCGGCAGCCCGTCCGCAGCCGTCACGCCGGGGGGCTGGCCCGGCAGCGCCGGAGAAGGGCCGCCCCGTCGGCGGGGGAGGTGGCGAGGGGAGCCGGCGTCCGGGCTTGCCCTGCGCGCTGCGGTCTGCTCGCAGGGAGCCAGCCCCGCGGCATGAAACGCTGTATTATTTCTCGTCCAGCGGAAAGAGTTAAGGGGGGCGGGGGAAGGCGGGGGGCGCGGGGGAGAGATGCGACCGAGCGGAAACACTGCGCGCAGGCAACCTCAGTGAACCACGGAGAAAGAGAAAGTGGCAACAAAAACAAGGGCAAATTGAATGCTCCTCGGGGACTGCCGGTGCAATAACACCGCTCGGACACGGAGGGGACACGGCGCTGCCGGTGACCGCCTCGCCGCGCAGCGCCGTCCCACGCGCGCTCCCCGGGTGGCGGGGGCCGCGCGAAGAGAACACGCGCGGTGCGGGCAGGAGAATGGGCAGCGTCCTTCCCCCGCCCGGCCCTGCCCGCCCCGCTCCCTCCTCCGCACGCTGAATAACCCTGCCCTGGGAGGCGCGGAGCTGCGCCCCGCTGGCAGCGCCCTCCGCGCCGTCCCGCTCCCGCCGCGCTCGGCAGCCGGTGCTCGGGGCTCCCTCCAGCCCCCGGCTGGCACGGCGCGAAATACCATGGCAGGTCGGGTTAGGAAAACCATTCAAGTGAAGCGTACGGATCTTAAGGGCGCTGGTAACTAAACACCAAACATAATCATTTTATATATGTGTGTGTGTGTATATATATGCGCATATATATAGGTATATATATTTGTTCCCATGCGTCCTCCAAAGGTTTCTTTTTTATATATATAAAAGATCCAACACAGATTTCATTGAATAAATCTGAGATCTCCAGGTGCAGACGTTTGAATAGTCAGTGCCAGAACCCCATGTTTTCCTTTCCAGCCGATTTTGCTTGGATCAGGCTCAAAAACCGAGTGAGTCTCGTGGTTTTGTTTACACTGAATGGGGAGGATAGGAACGGTGCCATGGGGCCGTCTTTCATTAATATACAGTGAGGATTTTGTCTAAATTACTGCTATGAATTTCACAGTACACGCTTTCAAAAGCCGTCTCAGGTGGCCTGATGAAACGTGATAGCGCCTCTGCAAACAGATCTACTTTCTTAATAAAAAAGGAAGGTGTGGGGGGGTGGAGAAATCCCCCCAAAATAAAAATAAAAAACCCCCAAACCACCGTACACCCTCATAACAGCGACAACAAAAAATAAAGCTCAAGCTGGAGTAAGGATTTTTATTTAAAAAAAATATCCCAACGAAAAACAAACAACCAACTTCGTTCCCCAACTCTTCCCACCCCCTCCCTTGCAGAGTGAGATTGTTTTGTCTGGAAAAAAATCCAAAGTATAACAAGGGGAGAACAGTTAGTGCTGATTTTCATTTGCATAAATTTTCATATATTTTGGTGAAAATAATAGACTAGTGGAGAGCGGGGCTTAGTGGAGTCAGTGCAAAGGAAAATCTTAACATGGATCGTTTCGCTGGAGTTGAGAACATGCTTTTTCCCCCCTGTCACCTTATTAAAATCAAAAATTAAAAAAACTCTCTAAATCCTGGAAGTTTGATCGGTAAGTGTTTTACATTTTTTTATCTACTTTTGTTTTCTTTAAAGTCTTCTGGATATATATTTTCAAAATCTTAGGACAAGACAGGGAAACCCATGGCAACTGCCTTGAAGGAAACAGGCTGGGAAAAAAAAGGGAAAGGGAAAGGAAAAAAAAATCCCACCAGCAACAGAAAGCACCTTAGTGAAATATTACATAAAAAGCATGGATTCATTCCAAAGCTCAAGGCAGCAAAGCAATTCTTCAGCGCTGGAAAGTCTTTCTGGTTACTACTTCACTTTTCCGGGCACTGTTAATTATTGTAACACCAAGACTCGGGGAGGCTGGGCCGGGGCGGGGGGGGGGGGGGGGGGGGTTGGGGGGGGCGAGGAAAGCTCTCGAAAATATTACAGATTTGTGAAGGGGAGGCGAGGCAGAGATGCGGGCTGTTTTCAAACGCTGCTGCGCGGGGGGGCGGTGGGGTGGGGGTCGCCCGGCAGGCGGGGAGGGGGCCCGGCCGGTGGCGGTGCAGCGGGCGGGAGAGGGGCCGGGGCCGAACCGGGGCCGGGGCGCGGGGGACCCGAGCACCTGCCGGCGGAGGGACGGGCGCGGGGGGAGGCCGGGGAAGGTGCGGAGCGGCGGTGCACGCACAGGGTTAATATTGTAACTAGGGAACAGACGGTTAAGCACAACATCTAGAGCTCTGTAGTGAAAGTCCATCAGAAAGAGTATAATCAATCAAAACTAACCAGGACATCCCTTCATTTTATTCTCCAAGGAGATTGGGGCTGGAGGATTACAGAGCAGATTTCACTTTGTTTTTCTCTCTTGACAATCTTGCCTTGTCTCTCCGCTTTCCCCGAATCCCATCCAATTGAGAGGTGTAGTCTAATGATCTGAAACTCTTCTGTAGCGTTTGGGTCAGTGTGATAAATAATGTGATAAATAATGTAGGATTAAATTCACGGGCCAGATACCGCTCTTGAAAACTTTACCGAACCTTATATATCCCATTATGTGACTTTATTTTAATTTTACCATGTTATTTGCATTTTTTTTTTTCCTCGCCACCTCTGTTGATGCTCTTTTGGATACACAATAGCTGGTGATCATTGTAATTTCCTAGAATTAGTTACTTCTTTGGAAACGGTCGATAGCCAAATCAATAAAATGGCTTGTAAAACTACGGAGGTATAGGTTTCAATTTGGGGGGGAGAAGAATCGCTCATTTTCCACTTCTTGTTGACGTGCCCAGCGTCTCTTTTGACTGGGGTTAACTCTGTGTGCTCCATCGGAACAGATGCCGTATAGAGCTGCTCCCTCAAGATCATTTGTTTCCTTGATGGGGGAACATTTCTGAGCAGAACATATTGGTTGCCATAGAGAAAGAAATAAAAGGAAGAACACTAGTCACATTAAGCTATATGTTTGTGCACTGGGCTTTAGATAAAAGGACCCCAGTTCAAGCCAGAGAGAACGGGGCCAAAGCAGAGCTTCTTAGCTTCACTAAAACTGGCTTTATTTTGTTTTGGACTTTTACGGTTGAAACATGTAAGCTAATTTTATTGGCTGTCGTTAATTTTATACGATACGGCTTGCTGAACAAAATCAACTTTGGGCGCGCTCCGCCTGGCGCCGGCCGGCCGCCAGGGGGCGCCCCGCGACACCCCCTGTCCGCGGGGCTGAGGCGGCGGGCCCGGCCCGGCCCGGCCCGGCCCGGCACGGCCCGGCACGGCACGGCACGGCACGGCACGGCACGGCCCGGCACGGCACGGCACGGCCCGGCCCGGCCCGGCACGGCACGGCCCGGCACGGCACGGCCCGGCACGGCACGGCCCGGCACGGCACGGCACGTCACGTCACGGCACGGCCCGGCCCGGCACGGCACCGCACCGCCCGCACACCGGCATCGCCGCACACCGCCCTGCCCGCACACCGGGACTGCGCCCCGCAGCTCCCCGGGCCGGCGGGCGGGGCCGAAAGTGTCCCAGGCGGTGCGGTGCCTCCAACGGACCCGAGGCCTGCGAGGGAGTGAGAGCGGTAATTAAACACAGGCACGGGCACCGCAGCTCGGGGCAACCTGCGGGGCCACGCGGGGCTTTTTTTGGTTTTTTTTTTTCCTGTCCAAATAAGGCGCTTAAGCCTCTGGAGATGCAATAAAACGACTGGGGTGGTTTTTTTTTGGTTTATTTTTTTTTTTTTTTTAACATTATTTAATATTTAATCGCTGTGTTAAACCTAGAAAAGTGGCTAGTTTCCTTTTTCTTTCTGGTTTTTTTTTTCCCTTTCATTTTTCCCCCTTCCCCCTCAAGCTGGCCACTCCTCCCCCGATCCCCTCCTGAGCTCTGTGTGCGGGAGCCAGCGGCACAGGCACGGCCGGGCTCCCCCCGCCTTCCCGCACCCCGCGCGAGTTTCCACCGTCCGGGACTCGCAGATTAACCTCAGCTAAACGCAGCATCGACAGCGACCACAGCTTAGCCCGACACAGCTCGGGTCCGTGCTCTCAGCCCTTACTCCTCTTCTCTAAGTGATTGCAAAAGGGGAAACACAACTGAGAAATTTAGTCATCGGCTTTTAGTTTTCGGGGATTTTTTTAGTGTTAGAGGGACGGGTTGTATTCTTGTGGTTTTTTTTTGTTTGTTTTTTTTTTGGGGGGGGGGGGGGGGTGGGTTTTTTTTTTTTTTTTTTTTTGGTGGAATTTCTGCCCAAGCACGTCTGCTTCTCATCCCCGCGTCCTCGTCCTCTGGCAGGACCCGCGTGGCTGCAGCATCCTGCAACGCACCTGCACCCCCGGGACGGGTGGGGAGCGGTGGCCACGGGGGCGGGAGCTTGGAGCCACTTTGTTCCCCCCGTGGTGGAGCCCCAGCAGTTTCCGTGCTACAAGGAAAGTTTTATTTCTTGCCTCCATAAAGGAAAGACCAATTGGAACGCTGGAAATCACACAGCCCATAAATATGATAGAAACTGGCAAGATGAACTCCCCGCCTAAAAGCCTAACACATACATAGGGAAAAAAAAAAAAAAAAAAGAGAGAGAGAGAGAGAGAGAGAGAAAAGTAATCAAAGACAGAAAACGACCTACAAGAAATTACACTTTTCATTTAAAGTGTTCGTGGGTCTTCATTTGGAAAACAGAGTCAAGTCTCTGTGTGTATTGACCGTGAGGTAAAATGGTTGAGATATTTACATGAACAAAACTTTCCACCTACCGCGTTTGGCGCAATGAGCACTAGCAATATTCCAGACAAGTAGAACACATTTCCACAGCTCAATTCTCCTCAGAAACGTGGTCGCTTGCTTGAAATTTAAAGTTTAGTGAACACTTCCCTCGCCTGTGAAGCGGGAGGGTTTTGGAGTTGAAAGACCCCGGCAAAGTTCATCATCCCGGGGTCGGGATTGAACGGATTTCCCCCCGCTCTTCTCTGCCCCCCCCCCTTCCCCCAATCCTCAAAGCATAACCTGCGTTATATTTTAAACAAAAAAGGATTTAGAAGCGCAGTTTCTCTGGTGTGTGCCTGCACCAGTCAGCAGCAGCAGGCGACTAGGTACTGCAAGCGAAGAGAAAAACTAACGCTAAAACGAGCAACAAGTTAATTTGGCAACACTAAACTTTTCTGACTTCCTTTGGAAGAGTCCGATTCGGTCAGGATTGCCGGCTCCATGCCTGCCGTAGCACCTCAATTGTAAGAGTGCTGCAGAGTGCATTTTTTTCCTCCCCCTTTTAAAAATAAATGCCTATTTTGTCCGAATGGACACCTTTGGAAAATGGATGTAGAAGAGATACTGTCGTGGAAATAGTGAAAAGAAAGTGTTTACCGTATTTAGTATTCATTTACTTATAGTGGGAAATGATTAGGTATGTACTAATATAACCGTGGAGACCAACTGCCTAATTAGCATTTACAAATTAAAATGTTAAACATAAAGACATATTCCGTATACAGTCTGCTATATGTAAAACACATTCGTGCATAATACAGCAGTCAGCTGCAAACGTGAAGTTGACTGGCTTCCAGATATGTAGCGTTCTTGGCTAATGCGATCTGCTCTGGGTTTTTCAAGCTTACCCATGCTGTAGTTCATAGTTCTTATGACCACGCTGATAGCTGCACTAGGGATATTACACTAACCAATCTGGGGAAAATAGGAAAACAGATTACTTTTAAAGGCTGACGATAATAACGGTAAACACAATAGGCAGGGAGATCATTTATCCATACCTTTTATTCTGAAGGCTTCACTCGGAATCTTATTTATTGCTTTGAGCATAACAAAGCATTTCGGGTTCTATAATAAATTAGAACAATAATACAGAACTTCACATACAAAGCAAGATTCCTTTATTTTCTAGCTGCATAATTTTGGTACTTCCCAACGTGTCTTGCTCAGGGTTCACCTCACACGGACTGTAATGAGAGTTGCCAAATGAATGGAACAATCTATCTGTTGACTTGAACTCAACGTAGACACATTACATATGATGGAAACCTAATGCTCCCACCGATGTTAAAATCAGAGGGATACATAGTTTCAATCCAGACCCGTGAACACGTAGATTTTTATTAATAAGAATAATTGTGCATGTAGCAACATTAAAAGGGGATTTGCAAGTTGGAGTCTTTTAAAAGAGACTGTGAAAACCTTAGCCCTGCTTTTATTAGACATGATATCATTCCGATTTGCGTGCTTGCCATCTCAATGGCGTTTCACATGTGATAAAAAAAAAAAAAAAAAAAAAAAAGATATCCATATGCATTACATAGATTTTCTTTTACACGCATAAGGACTGGAAGTGTTTTAGTGGATAAGAGGGTGAATAATTGTGATACACCAGAAAACAGTTCGTGCAGTTTGGCAGCTCTGGTTATTATTATTAGATTTTTTGACATTTGAACTTGTCTATTGTCTGAGGAGCTCAGTGCAGATTGCAGTAGGTCAACCTTAAGGCTGCTCTTTTTGGCATTGCACACAAACATGCACACGCTGTCTGTTCTCCTTGTGTGAATACAGCAGCTAGAGTTTTATCGTGCCTTTTTTTTTATTTATTTTTTTTTAAATGCATATCTATTTATATTTATCTAATCCACTTGGGGTTTTCACGGTCGTGTGATTAGTTTGTACGTGTCTACATGCCTTCATTTTGCACCCATTCCTCCAAACTATTTATTTGCCTGATGTTGGATACTTTTAAGTACTCAGTCGCTTTTACAGCAGTATAATTCCCGCATCACGACGTTTGATAAAAGGGACTTCAGTAGCCCTGGGATTAAATGACATATTTCCCCGCAGCTTCGCTCAACTCCATCATGACTCCTACAGTCAAAAGTTAACGTTATTCATCATCGCCTTGCATTTATTCCCTCCTCCCTTCTCTAAATTCAGTCCCGCCAGCCGACTTCTGAAGCAATTTCTTGCCGCCTGCCAAGAGTTAGGGGGGCAGCAGTGTGGGGGGCGGAGGCTGGCACCCAAAAGCCCGCCGCCACCCCGCGTCCCCGGGGGGACCCCCGCCCCGCCGGCGGAACGGGCCGCAGTCACCGAGGTCCCGGCAAACGCCCTCCCGGGCAGGGTGGCGGGAGCCACTTCTGAGAAGCAAAACGCGGAATAGGGATGCATCCCTCCGGGGTGGGAGGGGGAAGGGGAGCAGGAAATCTGGATCAAACCCGGTAGGAGAGTCAGTTTGCACTGGGAAAATCTAGAGATTGCGTCTAAGTAACTTTTCCCTGGAGTGATTTGTGCGTCTCGCTCTCCTCTAGTTTGGTTGGTGTTTAAATTGAGCCTCTCTCCTCATCTGCCGGGGTGAAGGCACTCGGGCCGAACAACAGCCCATCTCTTCTTGTAGCAGTCTGTCATTTAAATATGTATCTACACAGGTGTGTGCATATATAGGTACATATAGATCCAGGCGCGTACGTCTGGATTTGTTCCTTCCCTTCACTTCCCTCTTCTTTAACAAGAGCCTGATAACGCGTTTAAGACTTGTTATTTGAACTCTCTGATCAGCATGCAGAAATGTAATTGCAACGTTTTTCATCAGGAAAGAAAAGAAAGAGAAAAGGGGGAGGAAGTCCCCCCGCTCCCCTTCACACCCTTACACTCACAGACACCCAGTGCTCTGTAATCGCTGAGTCACCGTTTTGGGGGTCAGTGGGTAAGCACGAAGGAGAGAGCAGCAGCTTATTGAAAACTCCGGCGCAAACCGCATCCCGCCTCATCTCCAGCCTGGAGATCCCTCCCCTCTTTCTTCCCCTGGATTTACTCCTCCGGACTTGGGAAAGAGTGGCCCAAGTGCGGCCAGAGCCCTTTTTGTGAGACTGTATGCCCTCCTCAGGCGCAGTGGGACTCGCTTTTTTTCCGGCGGGGTGGAAGGAAGAAATTCAACATTAAACTGCTATTTGGGCTGCTGGGAATGGGCGTTGTTTTGTGGGCGTGAGGGAAGAAAGAGGAAAAGGGGAAACACTGGCCAGTTCACCTAGGGATGTAAAGAAAGCTTTCCCTTTCTCTGGGGTTGGGCTCTGATCTGGGCATGTTTACTTCTGTTTAAACGCTATTGTTCCTGCCAGCTTTTGATACAAACAGAAGGAGCGGGAGAAGGGTGGGGTAGGGGTTGGGGGGGTGGTGTGGGGGTGGTGGTGGTGGCTGGAACAAAGCTACTCAAACCCAGCAACCCCCAAAGGCGGAGGAATACTACTTCTTGTTTACCCTTAAAAAATGTATGTGACGAGTCTTTCTGTTTGACGTGGTTTGCTGGGTCGTCGTCGTCCCACTCTCCCCCCCCCCCCCCCCCCCCCCCTTTCCTTATGAGCTGAGCAGAGTGCCTGGTTGTGATTCACTTACCAGGGCCCATTTAGAGCAGTACATGTCCCCCCAGGTAGGTGCCAGGGAGCCTTGGAGGGACAGCTTCTCCAGCCCCTTGGTCTGAAGAAGACTTGAAATCGATTTGTGGCAAGCCCTGCAGTGGGAAACAAAGAGGCAGAAATGTTGGGAGCCCAAGGAGGGCCTGAAACACAGAGAAGCATTGAGCTTCTCAGAGATGCTTCAGCTTCTCAGCAGGGGACAGAGCAGAATCCTTTTTGGGCCGTCTCTGTGCATTTGAGGGCTGGACTGTACAGCCCACATTGAATCAGAGTCATTGTGTGTAAATGAATAAGTGCACATTGTTTTGAGATGCTGCTATTGTATTTGGGGTTGGGGGGAGGAGAGGGTTATATTTTGTGTCTGTATGTGCGTGTGGGTCTATGTGCTTACGAAAGGTGAGTGCAGATTGCAATAGTTGCTGCTCTATTTTTGTTTGTCAAACAGGGCCCTTCTCTTGGGAGAGGGGCATGTGGCGGATCCCAGCCCAGGATTACATTAATCAAAGCATTATTTCCCCAGGGATGTGCAGCACAAATGATAGTAAATCCTAATAAAATTGGATCGCTGAGAAATTGAACGCTTAAAGTAATCTGCTCTGCCTGATAAAAACTTCAAATTTATAAGATATTATGCATCCCCACCCCCAAACACCTTAGGTATCATCACCATGTGTGTATTACACAACTATCTGTAAGAGAGAAGTCACTACTTAGTTTAACAGACCCATCACTACTGAATATATATGTAGATATAAATGTGTTTGTAGAGCATGCACACATATATTGCACACACACACATGCGCAGAGTCATAAAATAAGCTAAAATATTTATGCACATAACAATAATGATCATGATCAATAATTTCAGGACTTTACATGCAACACCTTTGCTTTGGCAACTGCTGTAGAAGGCTTGGACAAGACTGTACATGGTTGTGTACCAGCACTGTAATCTTGCCTGGGGACTTAATTTTGTCTTGCTTTTTACTGACACTCACCATGGACTTCCATGATGGCACCTGTGATCTCAGCCTACTGAGCAGCTTTGCCTTTCAAACATGGGACCGCAGGGGTGGTTATGAATTATGAAAATAATTTTTTTAAAAAATAAAAATATACAAACATGACTATTTGAAGCTGAATTTAGAAAGAGTTTGAGAGGATGAGCTTCAGAAAGAAACTGTCTTGGATTGGATGGGCGGAGTGGAAAGAAGGAAAGGTGCTCCCAGGCCAGTTATTAAGCCTCAGACATGCAGCATACTGTGCCTACAGTCTTCAGTACTGGGCCAGGCCACCATCTCGCCAGCATGGGCCAGCAAAGATCAGGGTAGCTGATGGCCATTCCCTAGCTTCAGGCCCTCAGTCTCTGCTACTTCCTCTCTGCAGAAAGAAAGTTTATTTATAATTGCTGCCATAGGACATGACAATAAGCTCAAAGAGATCCAGCAGAAAAAAAAATGCTTTTCCTCTCCCGTCCCCCCACCAAAAAAAGATTGCTGTGCTTCCATATGCGAAAGGGGCAGAAGGCATTTCCACTCACCCAGCTGAAACCCTTTGAAAGTCTGTGAGCCTCCCCCGGCGTTATAAATGCCGATCATTCCTCCTACCCTCGCCGTCCCGGGACCCTGTTACCTCCGGGAGTTGGCTATGCCTCGGCCCCCCGTCCCATTCGTGACCAGTCCTGCCTACTGCCTTGTGGCCGACGAGTCCCGTACTCCTCTCCCTGCCCCTGTCTCTTCTGGCATCGCTAGGCAGACCGAAGGTGGCTTATCCCTTTACCTAGCGCGGGGTTTTCCTTCCCCGTCCCGGCCCCGGGGGCTTGCGGAGAAGGGCAGGCGGAGGTGGTCCCGACCCCACAGCGCCCCGCACCCTACCCTGGCCTGCGTGTATCTGTCCTCCCTGCCCGCAGACAGGGAAGTGGCGGAGGGGAGCTGAGCCCTCTCCCAGCCCCGAAATGACGCAGCCCCTGTTCCAGCATCGTCTCCCGTTTGGGCTGGCTCCATTTCAGAAGCCGTCTCCCCCCACCCCCTTCTTCCCAGCCTTCCTCCTTCCTCCTCCTCCTCGCCTCACCGTCACTCTCAAACACCCCCCCCCTTCCCCACGCCTCGCGCCCGCTTCCCCCCGCCGCCCCAAACTCCTTCCTCAGGACCGTGGGATGCGGGTGAGCTCTGGTGAGAGTTGCCGGTCTCCATTTCTAAGCGGGGAGCCGCCGGGAGCGGTGAGGTAGCCGTGACGGGGGGGGAAGCGGTCGGGGGGTTAGGGAGGCGATGACTGACGGAAGGAGGGGGGGTCCGCACCCCCTCTCTCCCCATCTGGAGCAGCCGCTGCTCCCGGGAAGGCGCAGCCCCCGCGCCCGCCGGCCCCGCTCCCCTCGGCGGGCAGCGCTGCCCCGCTGCGCTCCCGCACGACTCCCCTCGCCCTCCCCCACGCGTGTGCGGACGGTGCGAGGACCCACTCACCTCGCCACTGACGGTGCCTTTTCTCATCCCTCCTTGCCCAAAATAAATAAAAAAAGCCCAACTATTTGCATAGCGTTCGGCATCCTTGCTCAGCATTTACCCCCGCTTTCTTTATCACCCATCTACCTCCGCCCAGACCGACCCTTCTGCCCCACCCCACTCCCCCGCATCCCGGGTGCAACCGGATGGCAAAAATCAAAGCTGGCTCCAATTTACCCCAGTTGTCTTCCTTTGAACACTCATAAGGTAGGTATGGTGGGATGCTGCGCTCCCACTCCCCATGTGCTCAGTGAGGTGCCTTCCTCTCCACCCTCTCCCCCCGCTCTCTGTTCCTTAATTGGCTCTATCTTGATGTGCACTTGTTTTGTTTAGCCTATTTTACCATTGCGGACGAGATAGGCAGGAAAAGGAGCGTTTGACTTGGTATGTCTCTCTGATTTTTTACCCCCCCCCCACCCCGCTCTCCCTGCCTTCCGAAGTTAATTTGCATTCGAGGTCTAATTCATGTTTCAAAATCCTGCCATTTGAGGACCGTATGAGCAGGGCATTCATTTCTATTTTTGAGGAGGAGCCTCTCCTGCATTTGCTCCTTTCTGTATAATTTCATTGTGTTCAGAAGTGACAGGGATTTGCATCAGTTATTTTGCAATTTATTTTTTAAAAGAGTTGGATCAAATTTTCTTATTTTTAAAATTGCCAAGGGAGCAAATACTAGGCATTAGAAAACGGACATACATTATTAACAATATTGCAAACTTAGTCACAGACTATATATTCATATATTTATATTAATCTGCATTCCTTGGAGTTGGATTTCTGCCTCCTGAACATCTGATTTTGATGACAGTCAGAGAAAGTCAACTACACAAATACGAAAGTGCATTTATAGTTCCTCACATATATTTACAGGTAATTTTACTGATGTGTGTGACTCTTGCTCCAGAGCTTAGTAATTATTTCACTCCAGCAAGGCATTTCATAGGATTAGATGCTGCTTTACTTATTAAAGAGTTTTCAGTTTATTCAAGTGTAACTTTCATCCACATCTCTGGAAATAGCTATGTGGCCACATGGACTTTATAAAGAGTATAAAATATAAATGGACAAATAAAAAGATTGTTTTATATCCATGGTACTTTCAGTTCTTTGGGTGTGATGAAGAATCCATCTATGTTGAGGCCTTTATGGGTCCTTTAAGGACTTCTTTCACATATTTTATTTGTATCTACAAAATGAATTTTTTTTTATATGTAATGATTATACAAATGGCATATATTGCATAATATGCATATGAGGCCTTCAAGTACTTCTGTATTCACACAAGTTTATTTTTCACAAATGTACCTGTGTGTGTACATATGTGTTTATACATGTGTGTGATAAAAAACATGCTGGAAGAGAAAACTGCCCAAAATAAAAAATATTCATAAAAGAAAAGATGTTAAGGTAGTTCACAGGGAGTTTGTAACCTGTACATTTCAAAAGTCCTTTTAGTTATAGACTTTACTGTAACTACCTACATACACCCCCATCTCATCATAAAAATCCCTCTGCATGTATTTGCCCTTCTAGAACTAACTAAATGGAACTATGAAGTATGCCTAAAAAGATGCCACTGATATAAAAAACTTATAAAATAGTAATGGAATATGGAATTTTATATAGTGCCAACAACTTTAGCATGATTCTTGGCATAAGCAATTTAGTGCAATTTTATTTGTCTGAACCAGAATGATATTACAAAGTGAATTAATAGAACATCAGTACTGAAAAAAGAAACAGTTATTCCTTTGAAATATGAAGTGCCACTAACTTGAGATGAAACCTGAAAGTCAGTGAATAATATATGGGAAATATTAATATTTTAAATGTATCATATTTAAAATTGCTGTGAACTTAAACAAGATTTCATATCAAGAAAAAGCAAGTAATTCATTTTAGGTTCTAATCTTATATGCAATGTTTTACAAATGAACTCAGTAAAGAAAGGAAGTCAGGTATGTAAGCATATCTTGTTATTTTGCAATTAAATATGGTCACTATGGAATATGAATTTAATTTTGGAAATGATAAAAAAGCCACTTATTTTATTTTTTCTACTACAATACAAGAAAAACATTTTTAAGTAGATGATTAATTAGATTAAATGGACTGATATGGCCCATAATACCTGCATGGGCTTTTATACCTGTGAAACCCCTCCACAATGGGACCTTTATAAAAATATGAAGTCAAGTAATGCAATCATATTTTATATTTAGAATGGGAGTTGATATGATTCAGTTTAATGTTGAGAAAAAGCGAGCCCTCTGGCACTTGGCATTAAATTATCTTAAAATTACTTCTTCAAGTAAAGTTAGAGGAAAGACATGGTTGAAACCCAGCACTAAAGCTCAGGGGCAAAGCAGGTGATGCTGCTTGCCTTGCCCTCCATTTAAGTGTGGACAAGATGTTACCCTTGGTCGTCTCCTCAATTCAAGGTCCATTGGCTTCAGTGTTTCACTGTCCTACTCCAACGAGCAGGCATAGCTCAGCCAATGGACGCCAAACCTGTGCTCCTCAAGATGGGCCAAATCTTGCTTGTTCCACTCATTGAAGCCATGTGAATTGGAATGAACAGGATCTAGCTCTCATTCTGCTCCCTGAAGTATTTACATTAGACCTTAATATCAAGGGAGATATTAATTTTCACATTTATTTGTTATGAATGGAGTTAGGTCTGAGGGCACATTGATCCTGCTCTTAACCCTCAGCTGTCTAAAGATTGCGTCCTACACACTTTGACTAGTGAGTCAGGCCAGCAATAATTGTGGTCACTACATACTGATATGTAGGACATGCATTACTGGGTATTTTGAATGATCAAAAAAACCCATGCCCATGTCTTTGCATCAGTGGGAAGTGCTGGATGTGTATGAGCATAGAGGAAAGGGCAGTTGTGTGTTCTGGGAAAGACTTAAGGCTGCCATGAGGACTGACTGTCAGCGCTTGTGAGGTGTCTCATTGAAGGACAGCAGAAGTCTGGTTACTCTGTGGACTGGCTCCCACATAACCAGCTGTTCCCACTATGAGCTAGTTGCAGGTGCCACAGAAGAAGACCGGGTGGTGATGGTGGGAAGGGGATACAATTGTCACTTGCTACACAAGTGGATCTTTTTCTGTCCAGTTTTGGCCAATGTTCTGGGACATTTGCTATGGTTCTCTCAATTATCTGCCATTAATTTTAGTAGCTTGTGTTTTCATTACAAATGCCCAGTGTCCTTTGGAAACTCACTATGGGTGTTTTAAATTCAGAATAACTGTGATGAGAAAAAACTCATGCTTTTCTTTTTTAAGCATTTTTACCATTTAATCACAGTTTGTTTAAATATGCATTTCTCTGCTGTGAAATAACCTTTCTTTCCACATTTATGTGCACAATCCTAACTCATAGCAGAAAAAAAAACATTTTAAAACACTGTGTCATGCTTATAGGATAATTATTAATCTTGTCAGAATAAAAAGCGTACTAAAAGTATTCCATACAAAGGTTTGTGCCTCAACATTTTTGAGAGTTCTTTTTAAAGTAATCGGAGATGTCATAACAGGGGGAGAAACCATACGATATATAGCACGTAGTGCAAGTATAAGACTCCTAGAGGACTATTTAGAAATAGACAAAGCTTATTTTTTCTCCTTTTGGTTAGCAGATTACTTGATGAAAAGGTATGTTTTTATTTTTATTCCTGCTTGTGCTCTACAGTTCTATGAAGGCGATGGGAAACTAAAAATTCCAGACTTTAGTAGTTATATATGATAGAAAATTAAGGAAGAAAAATGTTCATGATACATATCTGGAGGGATAAATACACAATAATCATACAGTCCGATAACAGAAAGAATAATTATTTGACAATAAACCCAATGTTAAGTACAAGCAGAGTAATATTGTCCTAGTGAGAAATATAGCAAATAAAACTATGCTATAAAAAGACACTTATGAAACTTCCTTTATGTTTAGAATTTTCCAGTTCAATTTTCGTTTTTAGTAATTTGTGACCACTGAGATATGGTTAGTGAACAAGCCAGTCAAAACTTTTCTGTCTTGACTTTCCTATCTCCTATCTAGGAATCCAAAAACGCAACTTATAGTAACTGCACTCAGTTTTAGGAGGGTGATTTTGCTGCTTGCTTGCTTGGGTTTTGCTTGAGACGTGATTTTGCATACCCTGACTCATACTGAAATTTCTGTTGCATGTGAGCAGTGTTTGTAGGGCCATCTACTTATTTGGTGCAAGAGGGACAGCTTTTTCATACTTGGGGATTCCTACATGCACAGAAAAGGGATACTGTGGAAAAGCAGCAATTTTTCAAGGGCATTGGGCATTTATTCCTTCATTTGACTTCAGCGAGAACTGTGAAAACTTGGTATGAAAACAAAAGTGCCCATTTTTCTTTAGAAAGTGAAGTTTTAACAGGGAAATCTGATTTGTGTATCTCTGGCTATAATAAATGGGAAAATTCTATAGCTGGAAATGTCTGTTTTTATCTGTTTAGCATCAGCCATACGTATATAAAATGCAAACGTACCTTTCCTCATGTGATTTGCCTTTTTCTTTTAAGAGGTAGAAGAATTATTAAACCACTACTGCCTCCTCCCCCAAAAAAAAAAATAAAAAAACAAACCCAATCAGACAGAAACAATAGAAATTATTCTTCACTATTTAGTTAACAAAATAAGAAGTCTGTAATCTGCAGAGGGTGAATTATTTTATATGCTGCTGATTTGCCTTTCTGAAATTAGAATCTTTCTACAGAACTCTTTCAGCTATTTTTATTACTATTAGGAAAGAATAAGATGCAGATTTCAGACGCCTGTTAGAGGGACAGCTTTTTGCACTGCAACACTCTGAAACCTATGGAAAATGTAGCAAACTTTTTGAGGAGCCGCCAATGGCTGGGGAGAGGAGAGTATCGGTACATGCTTCTGTGCCAGTGAATGCTGTAGCAGGTTGTGTGCACCTGGGGCCAAGAGTTTTGTTTTCAGAAGAGGACTACCAGAAGAACCAAAACCCATGACTAGTTATTAATCAAAGTCCTCTTAGTGTAGCACTGTCAAGTTTTGGGATCAGTTTTGGCTGGATGGTGTTGAGCTTCATCTGGGAAAGGAGCTCAATCCAAAGCTCTGTGCACGCCCTGTGCCCACACTCAGGGAATAATTCCTTTGTCTGCAGGTGGTGGGTGAAGCCATGTCCCTCCTCCCAGCAATGCCCAGGGCAAGCCTGCCCCACGGCCCTCAGCAAGAGCTGTGGTCTCTGGGATGGGAAGGGTGCACTGCTTTGTTGTGTCGACTCCATAGGGAAGGGGCTTCCCTCTAAATCCCGATACCAACTTTGCACTTTGGTTTCATCTCTAATCTCTCTATTAGGGTTTTTAAAATTTTAAATCCTGGCTTCATTTAGAAACTATTGGGCTGTGCTCAGCACTGCCCGTCTTGATAGGCTTGAAATTCCTGGGAAACCTCAATACAGGCAATTTCTAAACACAGTAAGCATAGCACACTGGAATATCAATAGGTGAAACACATTTTAAAGGGGCAACATCACTTTGTTATTTTGTCTGTTAAAACATAGTAGCCAGAGGCAGCTTGGAGGAGTTGCAGTAAAGCCACAAGTGTTCTTCACAATTTAAAGCTTCTGCATTTTAATTATTTCTATTTTTTTTCCTGCCACTGTAAAGGATCCCCAGAGACAATGGGCTGTGACACTTAGCAACAGGTTATTCTCACTGTGCAGGGAGCGCCATAAAAAAACCACAAAAGGGACACACAGAAAAAACCACAACACCCACTCCCCTGCTTTCTAGTTTCTCTGCTTTCTGGTGTTAGTTACATTACATCAGCAGTGGGTAAAAACGAAAAAACCTAACTAAAAGGGTAAAAATGTCATCTCTAAACTGACAGAGCCTCTACATATTTGCTTGAAGAACTATCTCAAAAAACATAATAATAAAACCTTCTATGCTGTTCTGGACTTTATTTGAGCACATATTTATGAAGCTGGTCACACACTAAAAATTGAAGAGTTTGGTGCTGCAGTTGCTTTGGCGTATTTTTTTGTATGTGCTACACAGGAACAAAGGAGGATATGAATATAGGCCAGTTGGTATTTAGATTTGGGTGGCACTTTCACTTGTAAATGCCTTCTTAAAAAAATTATTTTCCTTCTATCATGCTATTGAATTGTAGAAGATATTGGTATAGAAAAGCTGGAATTATTTAATAACCAAAATTAGGATTGTTTTTTGTAATATATTTCTCATTGACAACCTCTTGACTGATTAGTAATCCTGAGGTCCAGACTAAACTCATCCATGGGTAGAATGGGCTGTTAGAGAGTGAGATGATAGATGGATCTATTCCTCACCTTCCAAACCCAGTTTCTTCATAAAGCAGTAGAAAGCAAACCTTTTCATAGAGCATCAAAAAGCAAGCTCAAGAACAACACTACTATCACACCGTTCATGGTATTTTTTTTCAGGTGTCGGCCCTTGGTTTTAATCCAAAGGAACTGCTTTTGGAGCTGGTGTGTCCGGCTTTGGTGTTTGCTGGCTGAGGAAGAGGTGTGCTCTTTGTCCCTCACCTGCAGATGGCTTGGATGCTTTTACTTTACCGAGGCAAGCGCTTCCCAGTGGGCTGTATTCAGAAAGTGCTTTTCATAGCGTTAGTACAGAACCAAGTTACAAAAGAATATTAATCTAATACATTCCAAAATTCAAATATGTGTGATTAATAAGCATTATTATCTATAAATAAAGCTCTAATGATACTTTGGCAGTGTTGTAAACACAAGAATCAGAAGCAATTATTGTCATTATTGTTCTGCAAGTACCTTCCATGAATACCAAATGGATATTACTGTCCAGCTCCTTGGCACATAGAAATCCTGTAAAGAACAGTTGTCAGTCAGTAAGGCCTGGCCGGCTGCTGTTAACCACGTTTGTGTAAAATGTAGTGTACCTAAAGACAAAGCCGACGAGTTATTGAAAGCAAGATGAGTGATTAAAAAATTTATTCGTTGTCGCTTGCAGTACCCAAAATTATGCTAAATAAAGCCTATGATAAAGTTTTCCCATCTTGTGAGATGAACTGTTTGTGTGATGGCTGTGATTAAAAATGGAAATGTACTCTCTGCCAAAACCACTGCCCTTCTTTGTGTGAAACACACAAAGGTGAGGATGTCCCAGCTGGAAGATGATGTGCAAATAATGACAACATCCCTTTACCCCCAGCTATAAGTAGCAAGGCAGGGCTAGTTTTCAAGGACACAGGATGAAAGGGGTCTTTACCCTCGTCACGTTTACCTCTCCTCAGTTTGTCCAGGTCCTGTAGACTGGGGTCATGCTGGCGACCAGGTCCTGTTCTCTTGTGACACCCCCACTCACCCGCCTTTGGCAGTCTCACCTCCCTCACCAAACCTCGCTGCTTTAGAGGGCGCCAGCCAACAGCAGCATTTTGTGGTGGGTGTTATGTTGTTCTTCGGATGCCAGGGTGTCATTGCGAGCGGGAACAGTGTGGGTCTGACTCTCCAAATATGCAGAAAGAAAAAGTAACAAAAAAAAAACCCCACAACTAAACCCCAAACAGTAAGCTTTACTTTCCAAATGTGTTCAATTCTTCTTTCCTCTCCTTGATATTTGGGGCGTGCAGCACCCTATACCATGTGGTTTAACATTTTGTTCTCTATTTGTAGGTCAACATTTCCATGATTAAACTTCATCCTTTATTCAGCCTGTTCTGGCTAGGCTTTGCAGCACATGTGATATAAGCTGTTTTCACAGCTAGTAGGCCAAATCTTACTCTGAATAAGGGAGCCAAACATATGTGACTGAGTCAGACACTTAAATCAACTCCTTGGTAAATGGGAGATAACTCCAGGTGCAGTGATGAACACTGAGAACCAAAAAAGTGGGAAGGGTGGCCAGCGTTCCTCTGTGTAGGAAAGGAGACATCCTATGCACACAGGCAGTGAAATCATAGCCCTACCCAAATTTTGCTCTCCTGCATTTGCCTGAGGATACAGAGCCCTCTTCACTGAAGTAATTTTTCCGTTCAGGGTCAGGCCAGCCTGGGTTAGGCTCAGCTGTGGCTGGGAATGGAACAGGCTGTGCAAGAGGGGGACAAGGCAGCAGGAAGCGAGCCCACCCTACGTTCATGGCACACGCAAGAAGGTTGCGGGGGGAACATGGAGCACTTTACCTACAGCATTATGTTTCTTTCACTTGCCCTCCCTTTTTATCTCTTACCTATCTCATTTACACACCAAGACTGGTGGCTCTTCTTTCGCTTGGTGGCAAGTATCAGTTGCTCTAAGTCCATGAAGTTGGACTAGGTGACCTATCCACTTAAATCAGTGGAACAATTCCCAGAAGCACATGGCCATCCAGAGTGAGTGTGACCCACCAGTAACCCTTGGTGCAGAGGATTTTTGTTAAGGGACTCTGGCTGTGTGGCCAGCAGCCCTCCTCCTGTCCTTCTTTGCCATTGCCTTGTAAATCTGTTAAGTTCTGGGAAGCCTACAAGGCTCATCAGGGACAAACAGAAGTGCCAGAGGAGCAAGGGATGGTATAAATGATCCAAACCTTTCTGTATCCTACTTTCACTAGGGCTGGACTGGTTGGGGCTGCTGGATTCCTAGACAGCAAGTACCAGAATAGCAAGAGAGTTCCTGCAGGAGGTCCAGAGAGGACCTATTTTCCTCAAATGGACATGGCTGTACCTATAATATTGTAGAGAGAGTGTGCTTCATCTATAATTTGGTGATGAACCGCAGCATTGCAGAAAGGAGTTGACAATGAACCATTTCTATCAGGAACAAGCACTTCCAGAGCTATACTAGGGCTGCCTCCCTCAGCTAAAGGAAATACAGGCAACATATCAGGACTTTCAGTCATCTTTTTTATTGTTTGTATGTATGTTTGTTTGTTTGAATGGCACCCATTCCTTAGGTTTTGTTAATTTGCTTAGGTTTTTTTCAGTAGCTTTTTTTTTTCATTTAGGAAAAAAAAATATATCCTGCTGAAAACTAAATCTGTTTTCTAGATCTTCAGTGAAAAAGGTCAAATGGTGACTACTGAGGCTTTGTGAGTACTGTGTTATCCATAGTTTAGAAAGTCCTGTCCTGATAAGACACATATAAGATGAAGTTTGTGCGCTAGTCTGAGCTTTTGAGGACCTGCCTCATGGCTGGGCAAATCCCTGGGCATGCATGTGGGCATCTGATTCACTTCCCTGCCATTGCATTGGGGAGAAAAGCCTGCTGGCTACGAGATGTTACCAAGGACTTAATAGAAGGCAGGTGCCTTCAGTGCTTGCCATGCAGTTAGGGAATGCTGTACTGAATGAGGCACAGAGGATGATCTGGTCTGGTGTGCCTTGGGGACATGGAATGGTGCAGGCAGGAGCTGGACGAACCGCACCACTCCTGGAAAGCAAGAGGGAGAGTACCATGATTCTGCCGTCACTGGAGTGAAAGTTAATCAAGAATATGCTGGAATAAAAACCTATGTGCATCAAAGATACATCGGTATCAAATTAATGGAAAGGAGAAGGGAATTTAGGACAGCTAAGATCTGCTGATAGGGTCAAGTGACCTCCCTGTCCTCGGGTCTACATTTTGGAAACACAAATTGCACTTTGGTTTCACTTTTACATGTGTAAGACCAATTGTGATGCTTACAGAGAGCAAGAAGATTGGAAGAAGATGGGAAAGTCCTGTGATCAGGGAGTGAGAGGATTGCAGCATGGTATAGTGTGGGAAGTTGAGCCAAAGAAAATTAGAATTTTTCTTTCAAACTTATTTAGGCAAAAGAAGTTAAATCTCCATTTTCTTATGCTTAAATAACAGTCTCCCTCTTCCATGATATAAAAGATCCCAAGATCACGCAGGAATGAATTAAGACTGTGGTAACAGACATAATTTCAAGTTAATGAAGAGACAGTATGTTTTGTATTATCTTTTCTCTTGTTTTTGATTGCCGTTTTTGGGGGGTTGATATTATTGTAAGTAAATACATTTGTCTTTTGTTTCATTTCCCCCCTGTGACCTATTTCATTTAATTAGAAGGAAACGCATAATAGGAAATGAGTATCATCACACTGGGCTCCATCCAAAGCCCATGAAATCATCAGAAACCTTTCCCAGGCTTTTCACTATCACTGGGTCCAGCCCAGCAGAAAAGAGGGGCTATTTCCACCTTATCTGGAAGAATGTGTGCTGTCAGGGAAAAAATATTATGGTTCTTATTTTAAGGTCTGGCCCCAATACTAGGGAAGGATTTTGCTACTGCATGTGTGTCTCTGTGCCACATGTTTCACATCTGTGGCAGCACGTTAAAGGGCTCCTAAAACTTTAACTCTGAATATACATGTAAAAAGAAGATACGAATTAAGGAAAAGATAAAAGATATTGATGGAAGTACAGGAGATGCTCTTTAACATGCATATTATTGACTCAATAGATTGTTACGGCTTCAGAGCTATTAGGGTCTGCTGTGTCAATGTGTACTTAGGGACTGTTTAATATGCAGATGGTTGACATGACAGACTGGAGCCATTACAGTCTATCATGTCAGGGGGGATACATGAATACGCACTTTGCCAACACTGTAAAAAGTCCCTTTAAAATGCACTAGCTGTTTTTTACAATAATTTAATAGGTTTGGTTCTTTGGATGCCCAGAGACTTGAGAGTCTGGATTTATCAGCAACAAAATTTATTTCCAAATTAAGTCATTTTCCATGTGGAATGTGCAGTCTGGAGGACAGGGTGTAATCTCAGATACACAGCTCCTATCAAATCTTGTAAAATTAGCTACTGCACTTGTGCATGTGTAGAAGAGATCAGAATCTATCTGTCGGCATGTGTCTTTTTGAAGAATATAGTTTTGTCTTTTTGAGGGGTAAGGGAGAATGTCGTCTCTTTTTTCATTCAAATAATCTTCAGTAGCAATTAAATAGCTTATGCTACCTAAGAGATCAGTTATTACAAGATAAGCAGCATGACAGTTTGGAAAACTGAATAAGTCTTTGATTATTTACTAAGTTTTGATATCTGCTATTTGCCTCAAAATGCTAAAAAGTGAAGTATAAGATACAAACATGAAAGGCTCATTTGATCATCATAAGGAAAGGAATCAGTAGTTTTGCTTTTCTCTTCCTCAACAACTTATTTTTTATTAAAATAGCAAAGCCAAGTGTTGTGTTTAATAAGATATATTTTTTCATTTGAATATCAAATAGAAAAATACAATTAAAATATTTCTGCTTTTACATTAATCATAGGCTATATTTCAGCAATGCATATATCTAAGAAGCTCAGCATACACATTTGGTATATATTAGATGCTTCTAACAGATGCCCAGACCTCTTCCCCTGATTTTTAATGTTCTTTTTTATGGCAGTGATCCAGGGACATTTTAATTTGCAAGCCTGTGAACTTGGAAATAATACTTGTAGTGGGGCATTATGTCTAGTCCATTCCCTCTAAGTTTATTGTCCTGTGTCACCTAGCTCTGATTTTAGCTGATTTGCTAAACTGAGACGCATGGTGCAATTCCAGCACAAAATTCACTGAGCAAAAGCACTCTACCTTGCAAATAATAGTAATTGTGCAATATTATAAAGGTCTTTCCTCTTATCTGTGGGAGAGTTGGGGGACAAACCCTTCAAAAATGTGCATTTTTAGGCACACGTGATGACTGATTTCTGACAGCTCTTTCTACTGTTTGGTGCTAACAGGGAGACCATGGGGCAGTCTGGATATGGTGGTAATGGGTAGGGCAAGTGCCAGGAGGTAGAAGGTGCAGAGAGCATATTTCCCTTAACTTGTTACACAAGTGTTCCTGAGTCTTCAGTGAGATTTCTACAATGACACAGGAGAGTCAGGAAAAGCTTAGGGAAAAAGAGAGGTCTGGAAAGGCCCAGGAGGTGGCTTCTTCTTACAGCTGAATTCACCCTGTGCTGATGGAGAGGTCTGTAATGGCAGATACCTCTCTCTGGTGCTGAGTTCCCTCTGCAACAAGGGAACCAAGACCAAGCAGCAGCAGCCTGAGCTGCAGGAAAACGTGTTGTGGCTTCAAACTACATCAGTACCTGCAGGAAAGGTGAGCTTTGTTCCCTCACCAGCTCTGGGATGGTGAGCACATCCTTGTGGCAGTGGGATGTGACTGCGACTGTGGCAGCTCCCACAGCCCTTCTGCTTCCACCTGGGCCATCATAGTGACTGAGGGGACACGTGGGTCTCCAGGCCTCTGCCCTTCTCTTTTCCCAGTGCAGCCCTGGGAGTTCCACATCCCTCTCTGTGTTGCCCATCTGCAGGGAAACATCATCAGCTGAAAGAAGCATGTATGAAGGTACGATGTAAAGCATGGTGTTACCTGGTGCTAATCAATAAAGCAAAAATGTAGCTTTTGACAGCACTTGTAATTTTGACTATTGCAATGGTGTGCCATTTCTTTGAATGCAGTACGCTTCTGTGCCCCATTAAAGCATGGCTGGCATCGCTTTCAACTATTCACAAATGCTGAGATGTTGAAAAATGTAACATTTACAAAAGATACATCTGGTGTATATTTACAAGGCTCAGGAATCATTTAAATAGTGCCTGTGCCATCACCATATTAGGAGAAAAGTTAGTCCCAGCCGCATATGTGAAATCAGTAGTCAAATGTGTGCTGGTTGAAAGTCCATTGCTGTGATATGGTATTTTGGGGTATTAAACATAAAAATACCAACCTGGGTACAATGCTCAAATTAGATAAATATAGACATGCATAACATATGTGATAACTACCTATAGGCACCTGTTTAAACAGTGTACTCAGAAGATGGGTTTTGGGGGATAAATGCTTAAATTTTTTTTAAGTAAAGCACAATCTTTGTCTTCTTATTCTGTGGTGTCATCATACCTTTTTTCCTGCTCTTCAGTGAGAATTGTAAGACCTACCTTGGAATAGAGAAAAAAGCTATTGAACAGCTTCCTTTATATCACATAACATGTCAAGGACAAAAAGGTGTTTGTCTCCTCCTGCCAGTGCAATACCACTTAAGTTACATTTGTAAACTATTTTTTAATTAATGCGATGGGTCATGTTTTCACCACACTAAGGCAGGAAATTCAAGGTAAACCAGATACTCCCTTTCTCAGTCACACAGACATGAATTAAGCATGTAGCATCAGACAATTTCAATTTCTAGGTCTGTAATTGAATCTAGCTCAATGTGAACTCTTTTTTTCTGCACCATCACATTGATATCTGGATGTTAGTGACATTATTTAAAGCAACAAATCAACCTATAGGACTGTGTTCAACTATATGTAGTTTGACAGTAAATGGAATAAAAAAATATTACTTTTCTCTAGGGGCAGATTTGTTAAAGGGTTTTCATCTTTTGTCAAGATATTTAATCTTGGAATGTTACAAAAAAAATGCACAGTTTGTACAAGTGCAGATTTCTGCATGCACAGTTTGCCTGATTGCTAATTTGGCTGAACACACTTACCCTTAACACACACAAATGAGAGAGGAAAGATAATTTTTGCATATATCCTTCTGAGTCAAGTGTGAGTCCCCAGACTCTCAGGGAAGCAGGTATCCACTTTTGGGGCTGAAGGCTGTCACTCTGGATCACCTTGTACATCAGTCTCAGTTCATGCATGCCAATGAGAACAAATCCTAACAATGAGCTGTTGAGTGATGCCAGCAGAAATGAATGTTTCTGAAAGCTTCAGGGTTTTGGAGAAAGCAGCCAAAGCCAATTCTGCGGAACTCGCCACTGCTGCCTAACTGAAGGAGGATAAGATTTTGGCACAAGTCTCTCATGTAAAGGACAGATTTGAACACACCTTTGTTTTCCAACAGACTGAGTAAAGCTGGTATGGGTCTATAGAATTAAGCCAAAGTGCCCAACCATGTTATTTCCTCAGAGGGGATCGCTAAAGTACAACTTCAACTAAATTATTAGGACTACTAGTAATTATTATTATTAATTCCTTTTGGTAAGCCTGTCCCTCCATCACAGTAGCAATCACGTGCTGGGATGTCTACTGCTTAGGACATCATACTCCTTTGGAAGTGAATGCTTGTTTAATTGATAGATTGCAAAGAAGGTCTGACCTATTGCCTTTTCATGTTTTGCTTTGTTCCAATTGCTTGGACTCTCACAGCTCCTTAGTAGCTTTTCTGATCCATCATGTCAGGCTGGCAGCTGTGCCTCTGCACTGTGCCTGCCTGCCCACCGTGAGCCAGATTTCACTCTCAGATGCTTGGCATGCCATCCTCCCTCACTGTTCTCTCACTGGAGAGCTGATTTTGCCTTCAACCCTATTAAACAGCTTGGTTTTAACGGGAACAACAACTTTCTCCCCTGGGACCTCAGTCCAGGGCTCTAGGTGTGCAAGGACAGAGGAAGAGGGCGCATTCCCAGATGTCCCTAGGTGTGTGCTACGCATGTGGGATCCTGACATCTGTGGACTGAGCTCTCCACCCCTCCCAGCAAATGGCCCCACTCAGAATCATGGGCAGTTTAATCTGGAGGTATTTGCCCTGGGCTGTGTAGCCCTCATTGGAGACTCCCCACTTCTCTTCAGCCTAATTTCCCTGGGTCATGCAGGCCCACAAAGGATGGCATCTCAAATGAATAAACTCCATTTTACATCAGTCCACCTGAAAAATTGTCCTCAGAGGTTTCTACCTCCTCCCCAACATCAAGAAAAAATGGTTGAAATTTTAAAAGCAGATTTTCAAGAAGGAACAGATTTTTTTTTACTGCCAAGCTGTATAATAGGTGTTTTTGAGAGGTCGTTAACTTCAACAGTATAGTCAGAAACAGTGTTACACTCCACACTGCATCCATCGTTAAGCAATTAAGTTACTGATGGGCTTTTACATTTATTTACCTTGATGGAAAGATATGTTTACTGAACCTGAGTACAAATCAACATGAGGAGGTGGAAGTTCAGAGTAAATTTGACTAATGATGTTATGTTTTCATCCTTAAAAGAAAGAAAAAAAACCTCTCTGCTTTTGATGCTATTTTATCTTCATTGGAAGGGATCCGAAATGATCCCAACTGTCATGTGAGCGCTCAGTTAGGCTTAGATCCTCTTTGATTGCAGCTGAACATCTCTCTCTGTTGGCTCATACCTTTCCTTATATGAATACAGCATACAGCACTTGTTTATTGAACAGCACTTTAACTCTTCCTCTGTGAATGCCCTCGCGATTATATCTTTAAGCAAAATTTGAGCTGTGGCCACCCTTTGCCTGAGGAGATGCTAATGTGGCCTCATCGCTGATGGGAAGGAAGAATTTCCTTTTGCTTTCAGAGTAACTTCTGAAATACAAATAAGAAATATTTCTTTCAGTGAAACTTAATGCTCTCTCCTTTTTTTTCAGGCCCAGTCTTTTCTCCAGTCTTGGTATGTGGATGTCTCTCTCTTCAAGTAATTCCTTAGCATACCCTTGAATGGCATCTACCACACGTGGGCATCCTTCACAGTCTCTAAGATACTTTTGTTGTTTTTCTTCTTTGAACATTTGTTTTTTTGCGATGACATTGACAGACATGAGGCCTAAGTCTGGAGATGTTCTGTGGGTAGAACTCACATTTATTTCAGTATGTCGAGCAGTTTTAGGATCTGATCCATATTGAAGACTAGCATGGTGTAATGAGGCCTGGGCATATACAACAATATGTATTCTAACACAGCTCACTCAAAACAAATATGTTCCCTTCTCTTCTGCTGGTATAAACAAACAATCTCCATTGTGCTCTGCATGGCTCTGCTGCGCCGCCTTGCACATGGCAAGAGCTTGGCTTCCCTCTTCACAAAAACAACATCTCCATTCTGAGACATGGAGCTTCCCAGTGTGTGCCCAGACAGACCTGTAGCTTAGGACACTGGTCCTAAAAACTGATAGTTGGTCTGGTGTTAAGTCCTAAGTGCGTTATGAGGGAATTTTTCTTGCTACGGTTACACTTAAACAGGGTCTATTTCTGAGTCCTGTCCACTTCAGTCAGACAATACTGACTCTGGATTCCACAGCTGGAAAACAGAGAATCAGTGTAATAGCTGTTGCAAGATCCCCTCACACTGACCCACAAAATCTTCTCCTCTGGTATGTAAATTGCCTTGCAATAAAAATTGTCAGCTTTGTGAAAAATTCGTGATGACTCAAGGTGGAAACATTAGCAGGGATGAGTTCAAAACTCGTGCGTGAGATCCATTGTCTATGTGAAGCAGAGTGAGTTTGAACCCAGGTGTTCCTTCTGTGATTGAACTCAGACTTTTATGCCATTTTGCAAAGCCATTACACTCTCCTGTAACTTGTGCTGGAAGCGGAGTGAGCTGTTTTGGCACTGAAATGATTTCATTGTTAGGCTAAGTGTTACACAGATGGCATTCTTAAATGTAAAATTCTTTTTATGATTCTTTCTATTTCATATTTATTCCATTAGATCATTATTTATGTTAAAGAGTCACTATTAATCTGAAACGTGCACAGCTTGAAAGAAAATGTTGAGAGGAGTTTCAGGTATCTGATCCTCAATCCTTTAGTTTTTATGTTTTGCATTTTCCTATTTAAAATGGTTTTTTCTGTGTCTAGGTGCTATGTGACAGATCCACACAAACAACAGAGGGGAAAGAGCCTCACTTAACTGATTAGAGGAGAGAAACAGTGAAAGGGAATATGCACAAAGCACTGCCAAATTCACAGAGCAAAGGAAAAGATAAAAAAATAGAATAATTTCACAAGGCCTTTTTTTTTCCTCCATGGAGTAATGTAAGGTATTTCTTATACTAGCATCAGAGAAACAATTTTCAGACAAAAATGTGATTTCTTAATTAAGGATCTCTAATTCAAAATATATTTATTTAATAAAGAGTAATTATGATAGAAGCAACTACTCATTCATATCAATAATTCATTCAGAAGTAAATGATATCAACATATTAGCATTTATTTTTCCATTTAATAGGTTGTGATTTAAAATAAATCTAAATCATCATAATCATTCAGCTCCATATGCTGGGAAAGAAAAAGTCACCTTAAACCAGATGCATATTGTGGAAAAAAAGGAAAAAAAAGAAAAAAGAGGAAGACAAGTTGTTCTAAAGAAGCAGCATATGGGAGAAAATCTTAAGCTTCAGTAAAGATGCTCTGTAGATGCTTTGTAGATGGCAATTTAGTTTCAAACTGAAAGAGAGTATGTTTAGATTAGATATTAGGAAAAAATCCTTCACTAAGAAGCTGGTGAGATAGTGGAACAGGTAGTCCAGAGAAGCTGTGCATACCCTATCCCTGGAATTGTTTAAGACCAAGTTAGATGGGACTTTAAGCAACCTGGTCTAGTGGAAGGTACCCCTGCACATGGCAGAGGGGTTGGACTAGGTGGCCTTTGAAGTCCCTTCCAACCCAAACAATTTTGTAATTCTATAATCCTGTGATTATACAATAGCGAGGCTGAGTTATGCCAAATAAGATTTTAGTCAATAATTTTCAATAATTGGGAGTCAAATACTGATTCCTTTCTTTTAGAAAACAAAACAAAAAAAAAAAAAAAAAAGAAAAAAAAAGAAAAAAAAAAAGGATTTTCTGAGTTTTAATCACGAAAAGGCAATAAATGTGATCATAAAAATTCTAGTTCGAAGGTGTTTATTTATGGAAAAAGCAGGCTGTACACAAGTCCTTATGTATGGAAACAATAGGCTGATTTCAAGTTCTAAGTTGGCTCTGCACGTGTACCTGCTTGTGTGCTTGGAGCTGCATTTATTTTTCCTGTTGCTAATTACATAGCCAATCCCTCTCCTAACTTGTATCCTTAACTACCCACATAATTTTGTCAACTGACAACTCTTTTTCAGCTCCCTAACACATCAGCACTCTTGAAGCAAGCTCTGCTAAAAACCTTTATTTCTGTCACCTGTCTGAGGTCCAGAGTGTGGCGTTTGGAGCCTGTGGATCAGAGTTGTACTTTGAATGGTTTTTTTTTACTTTTGACATACCAAAAAAAGGAATGAAGGGCTCAAGCCCTGATCAGCCTGTGCTTCCCTGCTACATCATTTCGAGAAGCTGGTGCAGACATCCTCTTATTGCTTTTTCCTGTTTCGGCTTTCAGTAGGTGAGGCCAGAGGCTGTGGTGGAGAGCAGGGTGTCACCACTGTGCCTGTCTGCTGCCACGTGCAGGGCAGCACTGACAGCACACCCTTCAGGCCTCGGTGCAGCCATAGGGCCCTTTTGTCCTTGGATGAGCTCAGCAAAGCCCTTTCTCTCCCTCAGACAGAGAGCCCTGTATTCTTTCTGGGAAAGTAAGACTGTGCAGCCCTTCTTCCCCAGAATTCCAGCAGTGATGCTCTCAGGGGACCTCTTGAAGTGGTGGCTGCAGTTGCAATGCAGTCAGCATGGTGCAGGTTCACTGCAAAAAAGTTGTTTCCTTAGCCTCTCAGGTGAGTTTTGTCACCTGTGCCATTACTGTGTTACTCTTCCAAGGTTGTTGGTGCTGTCCCAGCAAAAACTGCCCTGCACGTGTAGCCTATGGTGCACGGGGATGTACAGTCCCAGAGCAGGCAATTTTAAAAGGTATCTGACTATTGTTCTTTTCCAGTCTCTGTCATGCTTTATGCTGTTAATATTCCTCAAACCATTTTTAAGGAGAAGAGTGAGTCATGTTTGATTTTCCATACTCTAACAGAGAAGAGCCATGTATTTTCCACAAGTTATTGCATTATTTCTCTCTTCGGTGTGGCTCTGATTTAGTGCTGGATGAAGCTCAAAAGGAGGATTAGTGTAGAGAGACTCCCATATGCTTGGATGCATTTCTGAACTGTGTACTATCCTCACTGCTTTTGATGAAAAAAGCTGGGCTATAAACCTGATGAGAACAGGCTTCCATGCAAGATGTTTAGTATTTCCTGCTTCCATTTGGGCCAGGAATATGGCACATCCAGCCACTTTTGGCCCTGCAGCTCTTGGTCATAGGCCTGCCTGAAATTTAGAAAATCACAGCAGTGAAAAATGAATGCGAGAGGGAAAGGAAGTTGATTTTTCTCCACTTTAATAAAGGCTAGATTAGGGTTTTGTTCCAGTTTTGGCAAAAGCTTTGCTGGGGGATGGGCACAGGTAGAATGTGTTAATATTAATGGAATTGCTTCATCTGTCTATTGGATGGCTGCACTGAAGTGCAAGTCCATTTTCATGGTCCTGAGTAAAAGAACTTTTTCCGTTTTTAAGGGCTGCCCCTTCTGGGAAAATTAGAGCTGGATGTAAAACTCGGACTACATTGTATTTAAGGAAATTGGGAGCATAAGAAGGAAGCAAGATGAAGAGAAATAGTGAAAAAGGCAGAGAGGGAGGCTTCCCAACGATAAGCTGCTACAGTGAGTTGTACTACTGCTTGGTGTCACACATGGGGGCTTCACTACACCTAATACCTGATCATTTTTCTAGCTGGTAATTAAATTGTAAATAGTGAAACACAAAGCAGCACTGAAATTGATCCGAAAACTGCTGTTGTATACTGCCATTTGGGGCTATCTTCGTTAGTATTTTCGTTTTTTAAAAAGAATTTCCCAATAGTACTGTTATCAGTCGATCATTTTTGCTGATTCTCCTCTCCATTACAAGGGTTCCTGAGTTTGTGAATGAAAGGCTGTGTTTTCTCAATCAAATCCTCTACTCCTTGGTCTATTAGTAAACTAATGTTAACTTACAAGATTTGACTGAAACCTCAGGGTCTGCCAGCTGGATGCTTAAGGAGTCCAAGCTGGCTAGGTAAAGAAACACCTTTTTCACATGACCCAGCTCGGCTCCCAGGTTGCCCCACAAGTTTCTATCAGTACAAAGGCTGACATTGTCTACAAGGAGCAACTCAGATTACGGTCCCTTCCAGCTGCATTGCCCCTGACCCCAGTGCTGCCCTGGGCTGCCCAGGCTCTGCCCTCCCTGCATGCACAGAGACTTCAGCTGCAGCCGCCGCCCGACAGAGTTGAGTCTGGTCTTGAGGGTGGCCTTGGATGCATTTTAAAAGGCACTGCAGACGCTCTGTGAGGATAACATGGAATGATTATTTTAGGGCAGATTTTCCCCTAAAAAAAAAAATAGCTCTACATGTGCTCAGTTTGATCTTCACACAAAAGATTTATATAAGAACTCACTTCTGTCAGTTACCAAAAAAAAAAAAAAAAAAGCATGCTGGCAGGATTTAGGGAAGTGTGCAGGCTAAAGGATAGAAGCAGACAAAAGAGAATTTTTCTTCTAAGAACATCTGCACAGCTGGAACCCTGGCAGTGCTGTGGTTTGAAAGCCTAGGTGTTGCCTGGCTGGGGCAAGGGACAATGTCTGTTTGGCACCCTCCTGACACGCAAATTTGGCCTAAGATTCTTAGAGCAGTCCTCGGCCATGTCCCTTGCTGTGCATACACAGATGCATGGACATTATTTTGCCAACAAATGCCTGTTTTGGGCAATCTTCCACCCTGGAGGTAAACTATACATAAATGATCTGAGGGTAAAGGTGGAGGAAAAAACTGGGATTTCTTTACATGCTAAAGTAGATATAAACCAGCACAAAGTTCACAGGAATAGAATATCTATAGTGCCTCTAGACCAGCACGAACCAATCATCCCTGTCTCCTAGATGCCCTGAAAAAAACGTGTCTACAGCTCAGGCTGGAGAAACTTAACAATAGGTCTGCCAAAGAAAACAGCCCTGTGAGCCTAGCAAGGATAGGAAGGCTCCCTTGAGGCACCTGCACCCTCAAAGTCTTTGTAAGGTCAAATCACCACATATGGGTAGAGAATGGGCTAGCTGTCTGATCTGCTTTGTGGCATGAAGGAGATGTATGTGTGGGTCTGGATCCGTTCTGATTTTTGTCTGTCTCAGGCTGGCCCCATTCAGCCATCTCTGCCCTTGCTGGGGAGTGAGTCCCAGATCCAAAGACAGATTCTAGCAACACAGCCTGTGTGCTTGCCTCTAATATAACATGATGCTTATTACTGAATATAAACAGGGATGAGGCTTTAGATCTTCCTTAAATCTCACTGTAACTTTGAGATTGTCAGACAGTGCTGAAGTGCGAGATCTGGAGTAGGAAAATTAGTGAACACAAAAGTCATGATATTTACTCAGTTTATGCATTTTCTCCCCTTTTTTTCCATAAAACCTGCATAACTGGCATGTAATTGTTTTGCTAAGTGAGTCTTGAAAGCAAAAGTCTTGATAGCTGTCACATATCTTCTTTGTAGTACAGTGTGTTGTCCTCAGAAGATAATCAGTAGAACTTGCTCAGAAAAACTTAATCAGCAGAACTGAGCACATTGTCAGTGCTTAACAAATAATAAATTATAATAATAATCACAGTTCCTTTTGACACAAAATATCAAACTTTTGCTTTATTTCCAGGAGTACCTTACTTACCTCTGTTTTAAGATTTAATGTCTTCTACAACTCTGCTTATTATAATTGGGAGGACTGGTGATGCAACCTAACAGGCTGGAAGTATTGACTGAAATAAAATTTTGACAAAGGGCAGAAACAAAATACAAAGAAAATTCTTGAACTGTTCCTTTTCACTTGCTGATGTTGCTTTACAAGTCTTAAAATTGGAATTCAGTAACAGATGCTTACAAGTTAATAGAATCACATTTAAATTTTCTGATAGTCTGTTTTTTAAAAGACAGACTAGGCTTTCTTTACAGAAAGGTGAATGTGTCCAGAAGCACATCTATTATTATTAATTATTTTTATTTTAAGGAGCTTGGATAGCTCAGAGAGTTGCTAACATAGCTGGGACTATCAATTCTTTCTCACCATTGCAATTTGGCCTTGGCTTGGAGTTACTAACACTAGTTTAATTTTCTGATCATTTGGTAGTTTCTATGCAATTTGTTGGTGGATTTTACTCACTTTGAACAAGACATGTATTCACATTATAGAGAAAACTGCCGGGTCAGCTCTAAGATTCTGCTAATTGTCACAGGCTTAAATGGACCCGTTTCAATTTAACCCAGTTGAGGATCTGACCAATGATCACAACTGGCATTAATTAGCAGATGTGTTATCAGACTCCGTGGAGATGTCCTGGGTTGAGTGACAACAGAAGCACTCAGCTGCTGCAGCCGGTGGAGCTGTGCCAGTTTGGCAGCTGATGGCACAGTGCCCGATGCTGGCAGGTGGAAAGTCCAAGTCACCCCTGACAGAGGCACGCTGGTGGCTTCTGTCACCAGTCTCCAAGTAGAAGGGGCTGCAGAAGGGGTCCAGAGCACCAGGTGGGTGGTGTTTGTAAAGCAACAAACAACACAAGACTGTTGGGAGAGGGAAGGCAGGAGGGAAGACAGGGAGGATGGAGTGCTGAATTGACTTGTCCCTGAAGCTGGATATGCACCAGAAACTGCACAGCTAAGAGAAGCAAAAGCCACTAGCAAATGTGTTGGGGCTCTGGCTTTCCATGTGTGCCATCTGATCTGACACTGTAATGCCAGTTGCAATGTGTGGCAGAAGGGTGAGGGAAACACATCTGAAAGCAGGGGATCCTGAAAAGCAGTTGGATTTCACAGAGACAGCTACTGACAGTCTCAGTGCTATTATGGCTGTAAACTAGAGGTTTGGACCATGACTAGAAAAGTGTCTTGAGCAGGTCATGGGGGTGAAGGAAGAGCAGGAATGAGAGGTTGCAATTTTATCAGGGAAAAAGGACATGCTATCCTCTCTTTGCACTTATCTGAATGCAGTGTAGGTTAAAACCAGGCCAGTAACCTGCCTAGATATTAATTGCTCAGTAGCACCCAGTTCCTCTTCTTTCTTATGCCTACCTACCTCCTCAGTATGGTGGCAGGAACAAGTTTGTAAAGATTTATGGTTTCTTAGTATTTGCAGAACAAAACTGGAAATCAGGTAGCTCAGAGAGTAATTTTTTTCAGCTCTTGATGGAGTTTGGAAATTTGCTTAACTGATCCCATGTATTTTGATGCACTGTGAAAAAAATAAATTCTTTTAATTGTGAAATCTTTCTGTTGTAACCAAGGAAAGGAATATAGTATGAGAGTGAGAGTTCAATAGTACTGGGAATGGAAAGTTTTTAGACTGGTTGCAGACTTCTGACCTAGCTGATAAGAAGATGCAGACTGTCCAAGGAAGGTGCTACCACCTGCAAATTCTCTGTCACCCTTCCTGCACATTTCTCCCACCACTCAAAGCAAGATATGAAAAGACGTTTATGTACCTGTTTCCTGTGAAAAATCTGTGTCTTTGAATAGCCATCTTTGGGCCCAAGGCCACAAAAGGGGATGATTGAGACTCCTGTGGGATTATAGATGTCCAAGTCCAGGTTCCCAATCTACACACCCCCTGCATTTTTCATCACCTGCATTTTTGATGAGAAAGTTCTTAAGACATCTAAAACCTTTTTTTCTGCTCCTGCCTCTTGGCCAGTCACCAGATCAGCTAGATTGAACTTCTCAGCAGTTAATCCTGATTCACCTCCTCAAACTATCCACTGCTTCACCCATGTGTCTACCAGGAGTGTCCTGTAACACATGATCAGGACTGAGCAGCACACAAAGTACAGCAGCTGTGTTCACTGTCATTCAAAGGCAATAACTTCAAACTCTATCCAAGCTTCAGGGGCTTCAAGCCCTTATGTCTTACCTGCAAAGAGAGCAGGAACCCTAGCTAGGAAGCTGCTTGCTAAATATTCATGGGGGAAGAGGTTTTTCATACTTCCTGCTGAAGTGGTGCTGACACATGTAAGGTTCTCTGGGAGGAGTTTAAGGGAATGAGATACAAAATCAGATACAATCTCCAGCCCTCCACTGCTGAATTAGCTTGTTGTTTTGGATTGGTGCAAGATAGAGGATCTCTTTTGGTATATTCATTGCTGTGTAAGGTGTTTCTAAAACACCGTCTTCACAGCCTAATGAAAATACAGTGATTTTACAGAAAAATCAGTAGAACATATCCTCCAAGGATATGATGATTATTGGAGTTTTAATTAAAATAGCAGGTAAAATAAGTATAAGTGTGCTATTATTTCTAAAATAACAACAGAATAAAAATGCCCATTTCTTTTTTGAGTGCAATTTTCTAAATGAAAAAGTAAACATTAATATCTGCAGAGATCTTACTGATCTTGTACGATAATTTAGAAAAATATCCCTATTAGGGATAGTTATATATGCTTTTTGTTGGAAATGCAATCACAGGATATGCACATAGCTGCAATCTGTAGACAGATTAAGTAAATTAAATCACTCAATGTCTTTTTTCAATAGCTCTAAAGTTAAAAGTAATTTGCAAAGAAAATACTCAGTTTCAATTGGTTTGTAATATCTGTTAATGATCTTTGGAAAAATTTCTGATAACATGCTGGAATTCCCTCAGGGGCAGGGTTGTGAATAAGTGGATTTTTTTAAGTTTGAGATGTCATTAGCTAGTGATTTCTTTGAAGTAAAAAGCTGTTACAGAATAAATTGCAGAGGTATACAAGTGAACAGGACAATCATTTTTATGAATAATATACATTATTTCCACTGTGCTTTCTGCCCTCCAAAGAAATAATTTACAATCTACCTTGCCATTACAAACATCCTGGAAGAGCAACTGCATGAGCATTTTGTGCTTACTTTATGTGTATTCTGTGACTTTACAGAAAATATATCTTGGTGGCATAAAACCACTAGTGTAAGGAGCTGATTTGCCTCTTTTAATTATTTTTGTTTTCTTTTTCCCCCAATAGATAACTTTTTCAACCCTCAGGGCTGAAACAACTTCCCTTAACTGAAATGACCCCAGCACAGCTATTCACTAGAAGACACCCTCCTTGATTTCTTGGGGGGCCCATAAGATGACTGAAGTTGCAGGTAAGTGCAATCATGGAAAAAAGTGCCTCTATTCTCTTGGTACCTTGTCAGCATTAACATATTCTTAACAGCTCAGAGATGAATCAGGTATCTATCATGCCCCACCACAGTAAGGAAACATGAGATAAGGCAATAAGGACGAATGAGATCCCCTGGTTCTGCCCCCACTGTAGGATATCTCAAGTAGAAAAGAGTGCCAGAAATGTCAGAGAACACAGTTGTCCATGGGGAATGTTGTTCTGCTTCCAAGGTTCAGTTATGCAACACAACCATGGGACCCGAAGATTGGCCTTCTGCTTCCACAGGTTCCTGTGGGCAGTTCTGGGTTTAGATGGGGCAGGAAGGGATTCTGGTCTGGGCAATGGGGCACTGGGACTCCAGTGTGTGCTGTCACACAAGTCAAAAGATACAGTTAATTGCAGCCAGTGACCTTTTGATTTCCTCACCTTCCTCCAAACCTTTTTTGCCCAAAACCTTATTGGACTGCAGACAGACTGAAGACACACCATGCTAGCATGAATATGACTGATGCCTCCAGGGTTTCCATAAAGGGCTGGAAGAGGAAGGATTTGTCCCACTTTAAAAGGAGATGTGACAGCCACAAGTTTGGAAAGCCTCCTAGACGTTTCTGACCTTCTGAAGGCCCAGTGTTATGGTTTACCATGGGTGAAGGTGCTGTCCTGACACTGCCTATTGATTAGCACATGCCATGAGCCACTGGGATGATTAGACATCATTGTGCAGTAGCAGCTACTAAAACTCACAGATTTTTCAAGGCTAGGAGCAACCATTATTATCATCTAGTCTGATCTGCATAATGCATCCTACTGAATTTAACCCAACCTGAGCTTTGTGTGAAGATTTGCCTAAAAATGACTTCTCATTTACAAATATGATTCTGTTTCTCTAGGTACTCACCATGTGATAGCAAGTTCCATTAATTAGCTGTACATTGCGTGGAAAAGCAATTCCTTTCATCCATTTGAAATTCAATACCTTTTTGTTTCACCTTGCAAGATAGGAAATATTTTTTCCTTTTCTGCTAATTAGTTCAAAGATCTTGAGGACAAAATTTTATTTATATTATAGTCATGCTTAAGTAGAACTCTGGCAAAGCCTGGGGATCCCATCATACAAAGTGAGGGAGATTGTGCAAATCTTTTGGGACTGAGACTGTTTTAGTAGACACATGGCACATTTTCAAGGAAGATGAATGATTTAACTGCAAAAGTTGCCAGTCAAGCCAATGGATTCATACCTCTCAACCATCTATGCCTTTCAGAACATAAAAGTAGGGAAAAGTGAAGTTTCTATAAGTTAGACCCAAAAAATTAGTTAGGAGTGTAGTCAAGTTCCTGGAAAAGGACTTTTCACAAGTGCATGCAGTGATACGACAAGGGGCAATGGCCTTAAGATGAAGAAGAAACTCTTCACTATAACAGTGGTAAGGCGTAGGAACATGCTTCCCAGAGATGTGGGACACCCCACCCTTGGAAATAATAAAAGCCAGGTTATATGGGACTCTGAGCAACCTGTTGTAATGGAAGGTATCCCTGCTTATGGTGATGGGATTGGAGTTCATGACCTTTAAGGTCCCTTTCAACCCTAACTACTCTATGATCCTATGATTTAACAAAGGAAAGTAAGTAGCTGATATGTAGCTTTGTGCACTGTCCACTGTCCATGAGTCAGATTGGCCTCCAGTGGCTGAAAGTTCTTTAAAACAACAGGTACACTGAGGAAAATACCTGCACTATCTGGTTCATGAAAGGTCCCAGAGCTTTCCAGAACTGCTGGAGTCCAAGCACATTTTCTAGAATGTCTGATACAACAGCATGTGCTTTAAGTGCTTTTATGTAGAGGGTTTGTTCGGTCCAGTATGATTTGTATAATAGAATCATTAAAGTCCTCTAAGATCATCAAGTCCAACAATTAACCTAACACTGCCAAGTCCATCACTAAACCATGTCCCAAAGTTCCACATCTGTGAATGTCCCATGAGGATATATCTTTTCTGAGAGACAAGCTGGTGCTTATGCTCTTTTTCTTTTCTCAAGAAATTTCCCATCTTTTTGACTTTTATCATTTTTATTACCATTCTCTGGACTTGTTCTATTTCTACTTTCTTTTTTCAGGGATGAGGTGACCAAATTTGAAGACCGTATTCAAAGTGAGGATGTGCCACTGATTTATATAATAGCATTATAATATTTTCCATATTATTCTCTAAAACTCTTTTCTTTGTACAAAACCTGTAAGATTCTTTTAATTCTTTGAACTACGGTGCCTTTTAACATCTGTAGTTTACTCTGATCAGATTTTAACAAAGGAATAAAAGACTCCATTTTTCACATAGAATTTTATTTATTGTTTGAACTTTAGAGGAGAAATTGCTTAACTTACAATTTAAAATTCTTGGCAATGTAGACCATTGGGCAAGGATTTCATTATCAACTCTTCAATACTTTCTGTAGAAGTGTGTGAGGCTGAAAGTTAGTGTACAAGATCTTCACTCAATAGGCTTGTCTTTTGCTCTACAGACATGGACAAAACCTAATTTGGAGCTACAAGCATCCCCAAAAGGTGTCAGAAAGGGCATTCACCTGCATCCCTTCCTGATGAAACATTTACATGCTATTTATCCAGGACCAAGTGTGCATGCAGTACCTGAATTTTGCCATCTCCCACATACCGAACCTCACAATTCCACACCAAGCCAGGGAAAGATCCCTTTGCAAATGATGGATTGAGGGCTGCAGAGGGTGAGGATCTTGCTCTTGTGTCACAGCTTGGCATTATGTCTACATCAGGATATTAGAAAAGGCTCAGGGAAAACGGTTACAGCTATTCTATCGCCTGAGACACTTCTGGCAGCTCCTGCCTTTGCTTAGAATTACCAAGCCAAGTGGTGACCCTGCCTGACCCTACTTATCTTGTAAAACCTGACAAGATCACAGCCTGAAGCAGTATAGCCACAGGCTCAATACTGGCTACCAAAATGTCTGTTTAGTATTTTCAAGAAATGTTACTCTAAAGATTTACAATACCAGCCGCTAGATATATGAACAACACCAATGTACAGCCCTGACCCCTGAACATTCAGCCCCACTTACACAGAAATTTGTGTCTCTCAAGGGGCCAACACTGAGCTGCCACAAAACAGTGATTCCCTACCTGAAAGCAAGTGTATTTTAAGTACTATTTGATTATATATACTAAGGCATTGGGTAAAAGTATTAAAAAACTATGGTCATAAGTTCAGAATTCAGTTAGTTTTTTTCATCAGTTGCATTACTGTTTTAGCAGTAGAAAGATCTCTGCCATTTCTATGTAATATATAGAATTTATTTTTAGTTTGCTGTAGAGTTTTCTTCACTCTTCCATGACCAAAGCAGATTTTCATTAGAAGTTATTTTTAGAAGAACTGCAAGTTTACTCCCTAGCAAAAATTTTATCTGCACCAAGTGAAAGCAAATGCACATTTCCTCAGATATCTCTAAGGAAAAAAAGGTTTAAATATCTAAAAAAAAAAAAAAAAGGGTTCTAGTTGTATATACATTAATACACTGGATGCAGGAAGTTCTTGCAAAGTAGTGTGGGCTTTTTTTTCCCCTCTGCTTTTTAGAACAGCAAAGACTTGGAACAGACATTGAGGTCCTATCGCTCCTGTCGGAAACTTCTGTTGACTGTAGTGTGAGTTGGATGGGACCCAGAGAAACCAAATACAGACAAGTAACGATGAGTTGGCCATACAAGCAAGGAAAATCACAGATAACAGGTGCACACCAATTAGCAATGTATCTTTTGGGTCATCCAGTACATCTTCCTGACACAATGAAGTTGTTTCTTATGGCATATTTTTGTGGTTTTTTTTGTGCCTAGATTAAATTTCCTAAGTGATGCCATATCTCAAGGGAGAGGTTGTGTTGCCTAGAGTATTTTGTTGTCAGGAGTCTTTTTCCTTTCTTAACGTCATCTTATTTCTTCTTTTTACGTCCCTTTGCAAATTTCCTTCTTTCCTTTCTTTGATCTCTTTTAACCAGTGTGATGTTGTGTTCAGTTAGCATTAAGGCAACTCATAGATACTTAGCTCACATAATCTTCCCTAATGTAGCAGTTCTTTAAGTCTTGTAATTCTTCGTTTCTTCTTGTCACACAACTGCCTGTCAGTATCTTTTTTAGTTATGAGATTTTAAAGATGTGATGCATTTTTCTGGTCTAACAACAGATCTGGTGTAGAGCTGACCACCCTTAGTGTCTTGTCACCAAAAGCCCTTCCTGATGTGTCCATGGGAAAGCTGCAAGCATTCTGAACAGGCACACAGGTAAAGTATCCTGTTTAAACCACTTCCTTTGTGCTGCTTTATTGACTCACAAAACACTATTAAAACATGTAACCTAGGAGCTCCAAAAAACAAGTACAAGGCATTTTGAATTTCTTTTTTTTTAAGATTTCTCATAATGTAAAAGACAGAGTAGCACAGATGAAGAAATCTTTGATGCTGTTGAGATTTTCTAACTCTTGGTCATGAACATAACAGACTAAAATTATGGAAGACATAATCTTCCATAACTACATCTGAGTGCTAGGAGAGTACATTGTAGAAAGTAATTATATACATAGTCACAAGCCTAGCTGCTCATTTCATGCAATAAATTCTGATCTACAAACTACAACACTGCTTTTGTGCTAGATGAGATCTTGGTTGTAATTGACTGTCTTTACCTTTGTGTTCTCTTGGATTGGAGGAATATAATTTTAATCTGCTCTCTTTAAATTTTCATTAAGGAATGTTTCAGCTACCTGAAGCCTCATCCGATGATGCTTAATGATCTCACCTAGCTCGATCTTCTGTGCACCAGCAGGGACTTCTTTAAATTGGTCAACTGTATAGAACATTGTTTTCAAATTTAATGTGCTTGGAATTAACCTTATAAAATAACGGCCTAACTAAAGACAGGTTATATGCATAGCACAGACCTGTATGTGTGCATTTATGTGTGCATGTGTGTATACATGTGTGTATATATGTAAGTGCACACATATGTATGGAAATGCTGATGCTATTCACCTTTTTGAAATCTTTACAGCTAGTATAACATGCATGTGCTGTTGAATTGGCAGTGTTATACATTTTTGTTGGAGTTTACTTCTGTAAGATAAAATCATAAAGATAAGCTGTGAAACTCGTGCAGCTGATGACATAATGTTAGAATCTCGTGATGCTGAATCTCATATTTTTAAGAGTGTGGGATGGATGCTCCTCGCTGAAATAATTATATTGCCTATTGCAATACATGTTTCTTTGTTTTTATGTGGGCACTGAGATGTCCAAACTATTAAACATATATGGTACAATGAGTCCTGTGTTCCTTATTTATTCTAAAGAAGGCAATTAATTTCTATGGTTTTATTGTATAATAAAGCAAACTACTCTAAGAATCTCTTATGAACATAGCAATAATCTGTGACAGTATGCATATTTACTTTTAATAATGATGTCCAAATATACATATGTGCATATAAATATGCATATATGTATATACAAACACTCACAGAGAGACATATACACAAATCAAATGGAACCAATTAGAATGTGGCATAAGTAGATTCAGAGCTTACCTGTTATGGCTGTGTGAAGGCATAATTTGAGCTACAAGGACATGCAAGAAAGCATAGCTCAATGTACTCCATTGGCTCATTCTCATTATGCTCAGGCTGTGTGCTGACGGGGTACCAGCAGACATTCGTAATGACAGCTGGTTCAAAACAGAGATTTCAAAGTAGTGCAACACCCCTAACTTCCTTCCAAATCTTGGTGTTTGCCAGCACTTAGCTGAGGCTGGTTCTTAAGGTCAGATGTTCAGATATAAGTTATTCAGAAAGAATCTGGTTCTTTATGTTTGAACTGTATATATGTTCAACATATAGGCTTTTTTCTTTTCCCATGAATTTGCATTTGAGCTCACACATGCTTGTCTACTACCCAAAAAATAAAGGATGTTTCTCCCTGATACTATACACTATTTTCCTGGGATGTCCTCTCTCAATTTCTTCACTCTCTTGTGGGCTACATAAACTGAGATTCTGACGGCAGCTCCTTATTTTTACTGGCTCTGAAAAATCCATCAGCAGCTATGTTGAGAAAGGAAGGAAAAGCAGCTTTGCTTTAACATCACCCATATTACACCGCCTATGCTCAGCCAACCAGGAACAGAGCAAAAAAAGCCCAACTAAGCTTCGGTTGTTGTGTGTGACTTTTCCTTTTTGTGTAGATGGGAATAGAATCTGGAAATACACATGCTCCTTCTTGGGAGAGAAAAGCAAACAGGTTTTATCTATTTGCAATTGAACTCAGAGAAAAATAGCCAGGCATGGAAAGCACACTTGAAGGTAAGACATGAATATAAGTAAAGATAAATTTCACTATGCTAAATTCAAGGGAAATGTGTCACATTGTCATAATTATTACAGAGAACATGTGGTAATTAATTGTTACACTGTTCTGGTGCAAGAGTTGAGTATTCTACATGAAACAAATAGAGGAGCTGACCCTGAGATGCTGTTAACTCTTGTTTAGAAGCTGGCCTGTGAGGAGCATGCCGTGAATGGCCTTGTGAAAATGAGACTGGTGAGCTGATTTGGTCTTAAAAATTACTTTCCAGAGGGGTTACAAAAATATTTTAAATCTATGCTAAATTTTAGTCATGCTGGATGACTGGACTGCTGAGTGTGTGCAGTGTGTTCAAAAACAGTTTTTTGTTTACCATGCCACCTGGGGAACCCAAGCACTAAGTGTCAGTCCTTCAGAGGAATTCAGACAAATAATAACGCTGCTGTTTGGGCATCTTCAGGGCTGCCAGGACACTTCTCTGTAGATGAAATCAAGGAGACCTGAGCATCAAGGGATTCAGAAAAGCACTGACCATGTGCCTATCTGTCTCTTTTGGATCTGCTAATTTCTGGGCTATTATTGACCCTGCTTTAGTTGGAGGTGCACCTGGGGAGATGTTGAGGGGAGCAGGGTAGGTCTGTCCTCATTTCTGGAGGAGGTGTGAGTCTCCTGCACGCCAGAGGTCTGTGCAGGGCTGTTTCCCTGCAGCAGGCTTGCTTGGCTTACAGACACCCATCCTTCTAGCTGCAGCATGGTGTGTGTGAGCAGTGTTGGCCGTGCTCACAGGCTGGCGATGCTCCTGTTTGCCATCAGCCTTCCCTCCTGGATCAGGGCCGCTACCGATTGCTGAGGGGTGGCCAGGAGCAGCTCCCTCTGGTGAAACTCTTTTGTGCTTTTATCTCCCTCTTCTTGGCAGAAAGCTGCCACTGGCTCCCAGCCATGGCCCTCTCGCCCTCCCCAGTGCCCAGCTTGCATGCTCAGCCAGTGCCTACATCTCTTCCAGCAGCTGGCCCTACTCTTCCTCCACAGCTGGCTGCTGCCCCCTGCTGTGGTAATTATTATTTATTATGGATATTCAGTGTACATTATGTCCACTGGAGTCCAGTACAGTCTGAATCACTACCAGGGCCACACTGTGTGGGCAGAAGCACACAGTCATACAGAGTTGTTTCCCGTTGATATTCACTTGACTCTCACACAGGGAAAGACTGAGGCAAAAGGGGCGAAGGTGGCTGTTGGCACCTATTAGCACTATCTGATGTGACACCTACTCTCTGTGGTGTGTTACATGACTCCAGCAACAGCACAGCTGAGCACAGAGCTCCTTTTTCTCCACCTCGCTATCAGTAGCAGGTCTCCTGCTATTACTGTTACCTAGCTGGAAATACCTGAGGTGTTTTCCAAAAGTCATGGTTGCTACATAATCACAGTTTAACTCCCTGTTGCTGTGAATGTAGACATTGCTTGGCACAGCATGACTATGTGGGATACCATTTTCTTTCCTATTTCTCTCCATCACCTTCCTCTCTGGGTTTCATGCCAGTTCCTTTGTTCATGTGTCCCTCTCCTTACACTTCAACATTTCTTCACACCCTGACTCCCTGAAGACACCACCCTCAGCTAAAAACAGAGGGCTGTAACTCTCACTACTTAGAGCACAGGCAAAAGCACTTGGAGGGAGAAGCAGCTTTTTGTACATTTGGAAAAATACAGAGTCCTGGACATAGTCCACACATATATGTGCATGTGTGAGAGGCAGCTGTGGTGAATAGGGTTAGCCTTGTTCAGGAAGATGAAGCAATACTGCTCCATGGTAGCTGAGGATCTGTCCCAGTATGTAAATGTAAATATCTATTTTTACAAACCCTCCTACAGTTTGGTTTAAAAAAAAAGCTTTCTCTTTAGACACTAGAAACATACAAGCCCGTCAGAAGTGTCCCACTTTCTATATTTTCTCTAATTCCTACCTGTGACTTCCTTTGAAAGCTTTCAAAATCTAATGAATTCAAGAGACAAAGTGAATTAAAACTGAAGATGCTTTGTCTTCAGTACACTGGGCCTAATATTCAGGAACTTAAAAAAAAAAAAAAGAGAGAAAAATAAAAGGGTAAAAAGCAATATAAATCCAGATAATTTAAAATGTTTGATTATAAGGGGGCTCACCAAACCCAGCAAAATTCCCACTGTCTATTACATGCAATCTTGTGCCCTTTCAGCTAGCTGCAGCAAGTCAATATAAGGAACAAATATTTAGAGTCTCTGCATCAGAACACTTTTTGCCATGAATCACTTTTTAAATTGTTTTGGGTTTACATTTAATTGCTTCCTTTGCATGCTATGTGTACGCATGCACTCCTCCCACCCCCCATATTTCATTTGTAACTGTTGTGTAGGCTGAAGTCTTTGAATATGGAGTATTCAAACCTCAGAGCACAAACCTCAGGAGTTTCAACCCAGGAATTGATTTGTCCTCTCTTAAGATGGGAACCACATGTGTGACATGAATCCAGATCTTGAGTGGATTCTGGATACATTAATTTGATTACATCAGGTTTTGGGATTCAGGCTCATTTGTTTGTTATGACACTAGTCCTGCTACCTACTACTGAGTGTTCACTTTTCTCTGCCTCAATAGAAAGAGAAATGCTTCTTAATATTCACTTCTTCCAGGCTGATTTGTAGTTCATTCCAGGATGAAATAATCATCAAGTATTATTCTCAGTTTTGTTTCTTAAAATTTTCTGTGACAATTGCTTATAACTGATCTCTGACCACCCTTTAGAACCTTTGGATCATGTAGTCACCTTTCTCTGAGAAGACCCTGTCATCCTGCATTTCTTCTGAAGGTTACTTCCCTGGTTTTTCAAAATAACTGAGTGCACTTTCCCCCCTTGTAACAGCCTTAGTGGTTTGGGACACTGAAAAACACCTTCATGGGGTGTTCCTGTCCAACAAGCTCTCTCTTGAGCTGTTATTCAGAACTGGCTTTTTTGGGCTCCCTAAAACTGTGGTAAACTTCAAAGCTCTTTTATTTCTTTTATTCCCAGGATTTTCCTCATCTCCTTTTGAAGACAGGCAACATAATAGGACTTCCCAGCCTTCTTGTGCTAGTGCATTTTTCAAGGGAAGAAGGCATCCTCTTGTCAGTATCTTGGCTTTTTCTCACTTTATTTCCCCTCAGAACTCCCAGATGAACACCATCCGGTTGTGGTGATTTACTGCACTTGAGTTTCTCAAGTTACTCTACAACTTCCTCCTTAGAGACTTCAATCTGTATAAAGGCCACACTCTGATTTTCTTTGCAAAGTGCCTTTGGCACAGGAATTTCTACACTGCTCTCAGCAGCAGACACAATGTAAGAGATTAATTTAACTCCTCTGCTAGCTTATTGTGTTCTTCTGACCCACTCTATATGGATTTGTGCAAATGATATGTTTTTGTGCAAAGTCCAGGCTAAGAATAATATTCACCAACAGGTGAGACTTGTCTCTCAACTGATATTCTCTTGCTGTTCCACTGAAGGATGTTTCTCTATGTTCTTACAGCCACTCAGCATATCTCATTTGACTGGTTTATTCAGCCCAATATCATTCCTCTGCAGTTAATCTGTCACAGGTGGGTTAAATTCTCACTGATGTAAACTGCACTGTCTCTAGGGAGATGTTAAGGAGCTGGCCCTGCAGGTGATTCTTGCCTAGTGCTTTGGCAATCCACCTCCTGACACATCACAGCAAAGGGGCAGTGTGGGTACTCAGCATCACAGCCCAAGAGGAGCAGGATTTGTGTCCTGGACTGTGGTCTGGCCATCATCAAGGTCTTTTGCCCTTCACAAAGGGAAGCTGGAGGGCTAGAACAATCCTTTCTTTTTCCTGCTCTTTCTTTTTTTTTTTTTTGTTTGTTTGTTTTGTTTCTGTTTCTTCCCACTCCCTTTCTGCTTTTAGAAAGATGAAAACTGCCGTATGGCAAATCCAGTCTTTAATTATTTAGAAGGACAGAATTAGAACATCAGAAATGGGGCAAATACTCTCCATGTCCTGTTTCATTCTCTGGCCGGTGCAAGTTTGCCTGCAGTCCAGATATTTCAAAAGAAAGTCAGTTTTATGAAAACACATCCTCACAAACACTACTAAGCTTTGTGAGTTAAAACTTATTTAATGAACTTTGATGGCCATTACTTTGTAAAGTCAAACCCAAGAAATTATCTTAATTTGTACTGCATTCACTAAAGATATATGTGTCTGATTTGAGGCACAAACATCCCTTTGGTATGACATGGATATGAGATTGATGCTCACTATGGCTGCCTAAGGCCCAGATATGGAGACTATCAGAAATCAGTTCCATTACTTCATCCATCAAAGAGAAAAGCATTTATGCTGTTGAGCTTGTCCTAGCTTTCTGAAAGGAAAAGCTGTAGAAAGCCTACTGCAGGTATCCTTATTTCACTAACTTTCTTATTTCAAATGAAGAATTAAAATCTGACAACTCTGTTTTTCATAAGCTTTTGTGAATAAAGACCCTGAGCTTCCTCAAACTTTCTAAATTGAAGTGAAACACATCTCAAGATTCATAACTGCAGAGCTGTCAGTTGAAGTCCAGCCCTTGAAATCCATGTCAAGATATAGATAGGCATGCTCATCCCTAGCATGTCTGTTTTCAATAAATAAAAATATCTTAGAAATCAATTTGGCTTTTTGTTTTCTAAAATTTGGGAATTCATATACAGAACAGGATTCTTTATAAATTGCTGTGGGTGTCTTAGAATTAGCTATCTAGTCTCAGGTATCTTTTCTTTCCCCGTCTGTTGTGGGTGGCACCTCCAGATCACTGTTCAGCCATTTCATGTGGCCATTATAGGATGGTATCTCATGTGGCTATATGAAAAGAAGTCTCTGTTACTGGTGGAATCTCTCTCTAGCTACAGAAGAAGTGTAGGCAATTGCCTTACCACTAAGATGGGATACTATCTCCTTGTTAATGTCTTGGTTCATTAACATTTTTAATTTAAGGTGAGTAATTCTGATTTGATATATATTTGATGTATGTTTTTCTTTTACTCTAGTCCACAATGACAATGTCTCCCAAAGATTCCTTTTATAATCTGTTTTTAGGGAAATTATTTCCAGTTTTTCTGCTTTATGTAATAAGAAATGCTACTTTCTTGGTCTCATTTTCATAATCTACAGGTTCTCTTATTTTAACTTGCAATATTTTGACTGAATGTAAAGATATACCAGGATCCTACATGAACAAAGTGATCTTGTAGCACTGTACAAAGTTAAGATACAGAGAATAAATTGTAGGGAGGCAATTTAAAATTTTTTCTCCTTATTGATATAACCATTTTTGTACAATTGTAATATTGACAAAATATATCAGAATACATGTTTGAATTACTTTGAAAGCACCATTTCAAAGACCAGAACAAATATAATGTGTTGATATTTATAAAATATGGTTAGCAATAACTAAGTGAAATAATTGAAATTGTATTATAGAGTACATAAGAAATTTCTCCATTTTTGCACTCTGCCTTCTCACAAAACAAGCAGGTCACGCAATGCCCTAAAAAATATGGTTCGAGGAAATAAAAAAATCTTTCAGAGGCCATTGAGAAGAGACACCCAAAGGTATACAAAGCACAGAAGATAACAATAAAGAATAGTCCTATAAAGATCTATAGATCTTCCTAGTTAAGAAACAAGGCAAGACTTGGGCTTTTATTTTAATAATGCTTCCATAGCTTGAACAGCCTGATACATGGCCATGCTGGTGAGAGAAGAGTACCAACTAATGCTGTTGGAAAGGTACAAAGAGCAGTAAACCTTTATTTTGGCTTTTGGAATACTTTGAAGTCTGTTTATGTCGTGGAATGTACACAGTTTGTGTACTGTCAGGACACAGGCTGGTCCTTCTCAAAACCTCTGCATTAGCAATCAATTTTTCTCATTAAAACTTGTATGCTGTTCTCTATTCTCTCCCTCTCTAAGGTACTGAAACTATTGTTCAAGGCTCAAGTTCTAGTTCAACTGCCAGTGGTCTGATCACACCCACCATTGCATCGCCCCATCCCCTTACTACACCTTACCCAGGAATGTGCAACACCTTCCTCTCCTCTTCATGGGATTTTTGCCAGGACTTAACAAAGATAGGACAAGACAAAAGTGCCTGGAAGTGCTGCCTCCAGTGTCACTCAGGCTTCTAAAAATCCTCTATGCCCCCATATGGCTTACTGTGGGCAACTACAAGAAACGCTACACACAATAATTTTTGAAGAATGACTTCTTTGCATTGCCTTTGTCACACATCTCTGCATAGCCCCATGCAGTAGTCTGCACTTTTATTTGGGATGATGAGAAATATTCACAGACAAATAACAAATAGCTGCTCTCATCATCTTCATTGATGTCAAAGACCGCTGTGAAGGTGAACCTACAGGAGAGAAAGCCTATTGTAAAGTGTTCATCAAATAAAGACTAGGTTGAAACATCCCGCACAATTGAGCACATTTGCATAGATGATTACTTCTTCCCTTCACAGGACTCAGTATATTGCCCACTTCTCTTGGTAGGACCTACTTCCTTATGAAATACTACCAAATGGAGGAAATCTCTGCCATAGGTGTGACTGTTGATCCAAAATAAGGGATTAGTAAACATCCTTCATTTGGCGTTGAAAACAGAGATGAGCAAGGAATGAACTTCAAACACAAAGAAAATTGGTTAATTGCATCCATTCTATTAATGGGATGATTCATGGTTGTCTTCTCTCTGCAAATTTTCACCAACACTAAAACATTTTGCCAAATCTAAGAAAATATTAAGACCTTGGCATAAATCTGTTGCTTGCTCATGCATTTGAGTCTAGTCAACAGTTTTGCATTTAGTTACAAAGCATTTTTAAATTTATCTCTTAGTTCTGGACTGTTTAAGATTTTAGGAGTGCTCTGACACAAATTTGGATGTTGAAATGGGGTCTTAAGGACAGACGAACATAATTCTCTGAAGAGTTACGATGCAACCTTGGCTAGCAAGAGCCTGTTCTAGGTGGAATTTTGATTAATCTTCAAATGTGAATGTCACAGTTAAGGGCCATTTATAAAATTTGTGAGTCTTGCGATTGGCTCTGAACATTAGTGTACTTGGGAGGACCCAAGACACTCTGTGTGATCTCAAAGTGGCATCTTGGAAAGGCAGGTTTTGTTCTTTTTCTCTCTATAGATCCTTAAAAATATGCAAATCTATGTGATCTGCTTCTCATACAAAGAGTTACAAATTCAGCTATGGATCAAAGATTAGAGCATATGCCTATTATTGCAGCTGCCAGTTAACCGATCCAAATGTTTAACTCTTTAAAGAAATAGAGGGTCAGCAGCTTTCTAAATAATTGTTTCCAGACAGTCTTCTGTTAGTTGGATTTCTATATCACATTCAACTTCAATTGCTGCTGTCATTTATCTCCATTCCACATAGTTTAACTTTACTAAATTCACATGTTACTATTTGAGCCACTTACTCTTAGACATATCCAGATCATGCTCCATGCTCGTTGATTGTTTTTCATGGTGCCTCACAGAAAGGAGAAAATGAGAAAAACCAATGTCATCCCAACACCTGCCCCATGTCTTTTATCATGCTAGGAAGTGCAGAGACAAATCATCATGCTAGGAAGTGCAGAGACAAAGAAACCAGGCCATAAATGACTCAAAAATTACTCAAATATAAAATGAGTCAGGGGTGTGTACCAACCTTTTGAAAGCTTATCTTCAGTGTCAACAGTCAGAATGGAAGTGTTTTGATGACAGCCACGATGCCACATTGTGGGAGAACATTTCTTTCCTGGGCTGCACTTCCTTGTCTTTTAATCTTGCCTTGCCTTCATGAAGAAAAGATCTTTGTCCCACTCTGATGGGCACCACCTCAGTCATAAGCCCCACAGACATGGGACCTTGTGTTTGGGTCAGTGTTGCCATCCACATTTCAGGGCTTCCTGCCAGAGAGCCACCAACCTCTGTCTGCTGCAGGGTCCTGTGCTGTGTGAGTCCCCTTTACCATCTTCCTCCTGCATTGGTACAGCTGCAAACCAAACAGTTGTTAGCTAAAATGATGCAAAAAATGGTGTAGGGGTTTTATTTTTAGATAATGATAAACTGAAAAATAAAACATATTGTAACTCTGTTCTTGTTCCAGTTTTGTTCTGGACTATTCAGTGCCAGCAGACCCTATTTATCAAATAACCAAGTCTCAAGTTATATGCTTTATTCAACAGATACTTGATTTTGAGAAAGAGAGCAAATGTGCTAGTCTAAATTAAAAATGACTGAGGGGATAAAAGGGTTAAGGACAGGGTCTAGACCCTTAGCATCTCCTCAGGAGGAATGATAAACACCTCTTTTTGGCCAGGACCAGTTTCCTACACCTTTCTGAGGAGCAGTAATGGAGAGTGCTATTTATTATGTGTTGGGATGAACGTAGGGAATGTTTTCCACCATTTAAAAAAATAAAATCCAGAATTTATGGGAGTTTGAAAAGCAATTTCCTTTTAAGGTGCAAATTCCTAATTTGCCACATAAAAGTACAGGAATTAAGTGCTAAATCCTTCTTTGCCAGTGAGACCTGTGAAAGGAGGTACGAAAAAAGAGTTACTGTTAGGTTTCTATTCATGTCTCCTGAAAGCCAATGTATGCAAAAGTGCACTGAAACAGCCCCAATTTTTTTTTTTCAAAGCCTTCCTGCCATTTCTGACTGACTTTTAAAAAATGAACCCTTGTCCAGTTTTATTTGTGTGGTGGGTTCTGATTTTGTTCTGCCTGTACTGTATCACTTTTCTCTCCTTGCCATTAATCTTCCATGAATGTTCCCTGGGGCACAGTTCTCCCTTTTCTGCATGGAGAGTTTCTATTGAAATTAATGGAGTTTCTTCTCGAGGGTGGAGGGAAGAATACACCCTTATATCAGCCCTGTTGCAAAAGAATATTATTCATTGAAAAAAAGTGTTAGTCTCACTCCTGAAAGCCCAAGGTCTAGTCAGGCAGATTATAGTGGGAGATCCCAACAGGAGGTCTGGTACAGAAGCAAGAACTACTTGTCCAACATGAAAACAAAAGCCAGAACATAAGACTTTTTAAATGTTGGAACAAAACCCCATGGAAAGTCAGTGGATATACTATGTGATGAAGTGTACTGTCCCAAACCTAATTCTAGGGCAGATCCAGTGGCATACAGTGCAGTGAAGATATCCATTAGTGACCTGTAGAAGCAGGCATGTCCACAAGAACATCATGGCACCAAAGACTAATTTGATCTGCAAAGAGGCACTGCAGATTGGCCAGAGGTACTTGGCCATGCAAATAAAGTTATATTGTGCTGTGCAGATGTATCACCTCATTTGGAACTTGGGCTTGGGAGCTTGGGCATCTTTGACACTCTTATGCATTGCATAAGGTGCACATGCTAATAAGTATGGCTACATGCCCTTAGAGGCTTAAATGGAAAAGTCATGTTGCTTCACAGAGAACCCTTTGCTGAATTAAAGAGGGTGTTGACAACCTTCAATTGAAACGGCATAAATTCTCATAGGAAGGATAGTAGCTGCAATATGAGGTCTTGAGGCAAGCAGATGACCTTATAAAATATACTACAGTATCTAAGTTTAGTAAAACAAACACACTATATTTAAGTAGGCTATGGAAACGTAAATATGCTTCAGGGTTGGCCCCAAGCAGTTTATGTTACGGTAATGTTGCTGTCACATTTTGGATAGATCATTACTCTAGATACTATCATCTAAGTCCAGGACATTGAGTTTAATATGCATGGAGAAATTTAAATAGAGGATAAAAAGCCCTCTTTACTCAAAAGTATTTTCAAGAATGAGCCTTACTGCCTCCTTGTAATAAAAAAAACAAACCCACCAAGCTTGTCTATAGAGGCATTACAGGGATGGGCGAGGGCACTGCAATAGTTTTAATTATTTGGGATATTTCACAGGGAAGTCCTTCAAGTAAGGATGACTACTGTTTGTATCCCATGAGTCTTTTTACCATGCAGTGGTAGAAAGGGAAGCACATTGGCAGACAAATGAGAATTTCTTGTGTGTTTATGGTTTGTGAAACCTTGATTGTTGTATAATTAACATGCCAGTTACCCCTGACTTTTCAGTTTTAGCAACCGATGTGTTTTTAATGTTTACATTTGACTTGAGCATCTCTGACAAAGCTCTTGTTACTCATTTGTGTGTATTTGTATTTTGGTTGAAGATTATATACATATCTCTGAAGAAGTGCTCTGTCTGTGCCATCCACCAAACCCGGATCGCTTGCTTTAAGATTAGCCTTGTCAAATTTACTTAAAGTGACCAGGCAAATACATACAACTAATTTTGTTATAGGCAAAATTAACTAATGCTCTTTTTCATGGTGAGGTGCTGTAATGATTTTATATAGCAGTCAAACTATTTAAATACTAATGCTGTCTTCATGCTGTAATCACCATTCTAGTCAGATGTCATTTTTAGTAGCCTATAGGGAATTCCATCCCTTAATTATTCTTCAATACACAAACCAAGCATTCTTTAATTGGTGTAAATTGAACAGTGTTCCAACGCAAACAAGAGGAGGACAAACTAATCAATGATTCTGTGCATGTCTATTGGAAAGCTATTGCCATTAGATCAAGTAACGAATCCTCGACTCCATTAGCTTCAGAGGAACGATGGGGGAAAAATACTGCTAATGCTGCTTCTTGCTCTCCATCAGTAGTGAAAAGTGTGAGCAAATCCTTCAGCAGAACTCCAGCTTTTCTTGAAAGTGCTCATGGAAATTTAAAATATGAAGATATTCTGACTTCAGAGTCCCGAGTCATATGTCTTTGATGGGGATTTGTCTGGAAACAATGTGTTTTTATTCTCTGCTGCCTTTAGTCGTGTGGCCTGCTTTTTATTTTTCTTTTTCACATAAATGATTCTTGAATGATAACATAACTTTTTTCAACTCGTCAGAAAATTTTTGGTGAATTTTCTGTATCTCTCAAGCTGTTCTCTGTACATTCATATGTATTCACTACTGCAGCACAACATAAATTGGTTGGCTGTCCCATCTCTTTTTTTTTAATACAATCTGGAATAAAGGTGCTGTATTTAAGAAACAGATGAAAAATCCTTCTCATAAATGTGTCACACTCACTTTTCATTCTTGTCCCTTTTTATCAGTTCCCTAAAACTGATTATTTATCTCTGGAGATGGAGGAAAAAAAAAAGTAAAAGGCCCATTACAAACCTCTGGCCCAGATCTGCCAGTCTTAGAATTTTAGTTAGTGTGGAAAGTGAAACTTCTCTGGAAAGAGATATACTGGCTATGGTTGTTCACTTTTTAATCTATTTGTTTTTGATATAATATGCTATTTACTGTTTAAGGACCTTTCATGTTGGTTTAAATTGAAGTTTTTAAAACGAGTCTAGCATAAAAAGCTCGAAGTGACATAGGCTGAGTAGAAAAATACAGCATCTTCTACAGACAGCCTTTGTTCACCACATTACAGTTGAAAGAAGTGTAGAGCAGGCTCGGTAGATAACCTGCCTTCTTAAAACAAGAGGGTTTCTAATTTCCACACATCCTAATCACAGTTACATTACTTCACTCTCTGTACCAGACCCCTCAGGGCTGGCTCTAGGTTTTGCTGTGAAGTCACATGTGTGGGGCCTGAGGCATTTTTCCACTTTACTTTTTTCTTGTTTAATCCTTTTGCCGGTTGGGACTTTCTAACTGGCTCTGTTGTCATGGGTGGCTGACTAGGGTGGTAAGGAAGAGAGCAGCACAGGTAATAACTCTCAAGATTTCAAACTTTTTTTTTCTTATTGAGGATGAAGATGCTGAAATATGTGTCTTCTGAGGAAAAGAAGTTTCTCCCCTCACCTCCCTTCCCAGACCAGTGTGCAATTTCCAGGTAATGAATTCCCCTCTCTTTTCCTACTTTTTTCCTCTGCTGGTTGGCTCTTGTGTGTGACTGTACTATTTCTCAAAAAATTAAGATGTGCCATCTGGCTTAAGGTATCTTTCTTCTTTCCATTACTCTTCAATATCTTCTGTGGTAGCTGTTACAGGATGTTGATGCCAGTAAGTGGTTATGACACTTCAAGTGGGGATTTTGGAGTGCTGAAGAGGATTTTCAAGAGTAATAAACCTCTCACTCTGCTGAGAGCATGTTCTGAAAGGCAGTTGGTCCTTTGGAGTCTGTATGTGCTTCCTTGGTTTGGAGATTTGGCCCCTGAAACAATGGGGTGCCAAATGTCGGGGGCCCAAGGAGATGGGAGACACCCAAAGGCAGATTGTGGGATGGCTGTGGGGTGCAGAGGGGATACTTGCTTTGAGATGGCACCTGACAGTTTAGAGTCTGACTCTACCTTGTTACAAAAAAAAAAAAAAAAAAAAGAAAAAAAGGCCTTTTAAATGCCATACTATCCATACTATGTTACAAAGAGAAAATTTTATCTAAGTAGAATGTTAGATAAGATTTTTTTTTAAGATTTCATTAAGTCAAATTTGCATTTTTTTGGTAAATCTTGTGATTTTCACTCATTTTAAAATGACAGTTGTCCCAGTATTTCCACATACATGAACAAGCCTTACTAGAGTTGAAACCACATAAGAAAAGAATCAGGCCAACTTCAAAACTACACATGGGATCCAAATGACACTCCTGGGAGGATTTAGCATAATAAGTTTACCTGAAGTTGGAACCTGTGTTTGCAGTTGTGTGCCAAGTGTGGTTTAGGCTATAAGAAAGGGCTAAGATTTGTCATCTGATATTCATGAAAAACAAAGGAACACTTTTTATTTTGGTTTAGTTTTCAATAAAAGCCTGCCCTGGATTGTTGGGAAAACTTCAGTATAATAATTTCTTAATCATCTCTAAGTTCTTAGGCATATCTGGCCTTCAAAGTCCATATTAAAACTCCCCACTGATTTCCTTGGGATTATGCCCCTCAGAATGGATGACAGGAGAAACAAATACTCATCAGGCCTCAGCCATTGCCTGGCAATCCCAAGGGAAATGCCCCTCTGATCCCCACAAGGAAATCCTCAGACACCATTTTACAGGATAAGGAAAATCTCTTCTTTCCCAAGGATGACAGAAAGAGAGAAAGACAAACCATGTGAAGCGGGATGTGCCGCTCCCTTTTTGAGACAAAGAGAAAACACTAGCACAGGAGCAGCTAGGAAGGGAAGGGAAGCCAGCAGAAGGCTTTTGCAAAAGGCTAGGATATTTAGTGTGGATGCTTTGATGTAAAAAGATATAGATGTGTTAATAAAATAATGTGAAAAATCCTAATTTTAGGGTGTGACAATATTTCAAAATTCTTTTCACCTTGTTACATACTTTAATACTTAGGCAGGTGACTCCAGAGAACATTTTGATTTGAAAAAATTTAGGTTTTAAATGTCATGAGACATTTGTTTGCTTTTTTAAATTTAAGAGTGAAGTGAATGTTATGACTCTTGGGGATGGTGCTACACAGGGACAGGAGCTGGACTCAGTGGTCATTGCAGGTCCCTTCCAACTCAGCATATTCTATCATTCTGTGGTTCTGTGATTTTTTTTTTCATCAAATATACTGCCTGAAAGAAATAATATTCTTGCTCAAACTTGCATTATACAGGTTGCATTCTGTGTATTTTTGTCAAAGTGCTGTTATATCAAGTTGCCATTGATGTTGGAAGAGAGTTTAAGATTGCTCTACCTTGTACTTTTACTTTTGGTCACAATCATAATGATTCTACTTCTAAAATCTATTAAATACACTTCAATTCTAGTGATAAAGTAATGGCATATTGACTCACTTTATTTTATAGTATTTAAGCCAGCTAATTCATCACAGAAAGCTACTATTTTAATTTCAATTTTGTTTTGTTTTGTTTTATTATTTTAATGAGCTCACCTTTGGTCATGCAGACCATTCTATCTATCCTGCTTCAGTAGATTATTCACATTATTTTGGAAAGTAGCTTGTGCAGCCTATTCTCAAAACTCAATCCACATATCCACAGCTTCAATGTCTTCAGTGTGAGAAAATTTTTGCCAGCATTTGACCTGACTCTCCTTTGTTTCAATGTAGTACTGTCACTTTCTGTCATCTGGCTGTAGTCCTGAAATACAAACTCTTCCCTGCCTCTTCCTAGAAGGCTTTTAACATTTGAAGTCTTTGGTTTTTATGTCCACTCATTTTTTTTTTTCCGGATGAAATCACCCCAGTTCAGATTTCTTTGCAGGTGACATTTCCCAAAGTTCTGATCATCCTCATTCCTCTCCTTTGGACACTTTTGAAGGCAGCTGTATCCTTTTTGAAAAGTGATTCTTTAATGGTGTCTGTGCCAGTGTACAGCTGAGCAGCATGATCACAGCCTTATCTCACAAGAAAGGTTCTGTCTGCTCAGCTCCCGACAGCTCAGCCCTCTCGCACCCAGGTATGGTTCTGGTTTTCTCTCCCTCAATTCTGGGGGGGAGACAGATTCTCCCTCAAAATCAAGTTTCAGTCTTGTGTTGCCTGCTCCTACCTAGTGGGACCTGCAAAGTTCTTCAGGAGCTGCTTAAGAAGGTCCTGGATGTTATCTTTTGGAGGAGAGTGGAAACCAAGCTTTTTCTGTATACATGAGACACATTTGACCTCATTCAATTCTTCTCCTTCTCTCTCTGCTTTCCTTCCAAAATGAAAATGCAATGTTTGGTTTTAAATTTTTTTCAATTTTTCTTTTTTTTCCTCATGTGATTATTTGCATTACTAATTTAAGGAATTTTGAAGTGAAAGCACCGTTTTGAACCAAAAAAGCCCAGAAAATCCAAAACTTGACTTTTTATTAGCCATTATTTCTTCCAAAGTGCCTTACATCATTAAGCATAAAAAAAAAATTCTTTTAATCTTCAAGTCAGTAAAAATTTTGTGAAAAACCCTCACCTAATTTCTGAGTGGTTGTTCTCCTTCTTGACTTGAAATATTTGAGCAAAATAACTCACAGGAAATTCTAATATAATTCTGCCATCTATGAAAATACATTCAGATTTTACATCAGGATAGCTGGTTGATTTTGTTTACAGTAGCATATTTTGAATATTTTCTAAAAAATTTCATTATTTTAATCACAGAAAATGTAGACTTAAGTTCCTCACTCCCTTAAAGTCAACAGAAAATTCCCTTGAGCTTCTCTTGGGAAGGGTTGAGCCTTTAATCTGTGTTTGTTTAATAATAAAGTCTCTGAGATAGGCTGGTAGATAGGTTTCTTTGAGACATACTTGTATCAATGTTAGGTACAGGTTTTTTTTTCTGATGCACTGTGGCTTCTTAGACTGTTCAAGCAGGTACTTATGACTTTACCACAATGATCTCCTCCTGACCTCCTGATCTGCTTTGTCTTTCTGTTCCTATTTCATGAAGATAGATAAATATTTTGCAGCAGAAATGTGAATATATATACACATATATGTATATATTTATATATATATTTTAATAAGTGGTTCATCATTACTCTTCTGTTTTCTTACTCCATTACATTCTACCCCACATGATCATTTCTGAACAAACGTTTGCTGTCAATATTTGCTGAAAAAGTCCAACTCAACTAAGTAAATAAAGCCTCAGAAAACATAATTTTGTTTCTTCATTCAGCCAAATCCATTCAGACTTTAACACAAGTAGAAACTAAAGACAAAGGGAATTTCTTAAAATACGAAGGCCTGTACAAAGCACATTTGCATTTTGAAATTAATTGCTGACCTAATTATTTGTCAGTAGTAGGATAAGTTAATCAAATATAACTTACAGTAAAGCTTCTAAACACCCACAGGATTTTCTCCCCCAGAGTAAATTGTCATAGTGGTCCAGTTTGACAATCCATTCTCACTGTCATCTTGCAACCAAAGGAGGACTATCTGCGAAATGGTCCCATATGGAGACACAAGAGAGAACGAAGCACTTAGATCTCCCGTACAAAGGATGATAAGCTAACAGTCACCAGAGGAAGTCAGGAACGCCAACGCTTTGAAAAAAGAAATACCCTGCCTTTCAAATCCAGTTAGATTTATTTTTATACTCTCTCCAATTTGGACTAAAATAGTCTGATAATAAATATGCATATAAAATAGAAATCAAACGTATTGTGCGATGTTTCATTTCTAGCGTATCTGTGGATCTGCATTTCATGCTTAGCATTGGTTTGATGGAAAGGCCGGTATTTATAGACAATACTAGGACCTTTCCCTCTTTATCTTATGCAAAATGACTGTGTTATCCCCAAATAATATGTTGCAACCAGCCACTTCATGACCTGAGGCTAAGAATGCACAATTTTACTTCAAAATGCACTTGGAAACAAAATCTGATGAAACGATCAGGTAATGTGACCAATGCATTATTTTCAAAAGCCATACCTGGGCGTTTGAGCTAGAAATACCTCATCAGTAGTAATATGAACTACTTCATCGCTTCTGTTATTACAGTACTGCCTCTCTCCTGTCATCTGCTGGCAATGGCAACCCACAGTAAAGGATGTTTTTCTGATCATTTTGCACTCATTAAATACAGCTGTCACAATAGCGGATGCGAGACTGCATACAAAACTTTTATGCCACGTCAAAATAAAGCAGAAACATTTTAAAAAGATCTGAAACCTTTGAAGCCTTTTCTTGAGAAATATTGAAATATTGCTTTTTGTTGTTGTTGTTTGTGACAATTGAAAATGTTCCACAGCTACACGCATTAAAACTCACTGCAGAACAAAACATCATCCATCAAAATTAAGGGAAAAGAGGGAAAAAAATGGAGAAAAAATAAAACCAAACCAAATCTCTCTGAAGCACAAAGTGTTTGGTTTCTGAGAGTCTGAAGTTCTGGTTCACCACCTGATTTCTGGGGCTGAACATTCATTGAGTTTCAAGAGCTCAAGGGACCTGACATTTAATTCTGGACTATGGATGAAATCTGCCCCATAAAGCTTCCAGCTGAGTGAAAACATCTTCCCCTAGTTCCCCATTCTGAGAAACAGCTCCCTTTCAGACTAAGCAGCAGTAAATTCTGTACTTGTTTGACATTATTGCCGTAAAAAAAAAAAAATATTTAAAAGGTCATAATGGATGATCCCAAAACCATTTGGTGACTGGTGTGAACAGAGAATCCCTTATGAGTAGCATGAGGTAATACTCTTGTTTGGATGCAAGTGTGTTCTGAAATACTGTACCCTCCAAGGTGATCTATTGAAGACTTTGGTCACCCCATAACAGCTGCAAGAAAGAAATAATTTGTACCTGTCTTGCACCTCCCAATTTCAGAATTGCATGATCATAAAAGAAAAAAATGTTGTTAACTTTGAAGCATCTCCTTGATTTGATGGCTATTGAGAAGCAGGTCAATTGAGAAGATAACAGATTTAAAAAAGGACAGAATTTTCAAATGGCACCTAATTGTGGGTAAAAAACTACTCATATGAACATACTCAAGAGATTCAGGATGGCTGACCTTAAACTTTTATCAAGAGACTTCTGCAAAGATTGGACGATACAGGTATAAATCAATGACTTTTATTACTTGCAGTTATTTAACAAAAATGAGATCAGTTTCTTTGTAGTAAGTCTGCTCTTTGTTGTAAATCTTCTGCTTTCCTGAATGTATGGGCTTGGGCCAATTATGGGATTTATTTGTTGTGGGCTTTCCATTCCCTTCTAATTTTTAAATTGATTTTTTTTCCTGTGCAAACAATGATGAGAAAAAATGTGTAAGTGCATGTGCATGTATACACACGTGTATATCTAAATGCACCTTTACCACCCACCTGAAAAGTGCTTCATGCTCACAATCCTGTCAGCATTAGGAAAGGAGGCCCGTGAAAGCCATGGCTGGTCTGGAACAGCCCCAAGCTCTCTCATTCCCCCTGCAAAATGCAAGCACATGATGGCCAAAGGGAGGCACTTCCAGCATTTGTGTGGCTGGCACCCATGCAATGCAAGCTGCTTTCATTATGGGGAGCTAAGTGTGTCTGCATGAGATATGGTGACACTTACAACTGTTGTGTGGGGATACTATCAGCTCTCACTCTCTCTCTCTCCTCCCCCTCCTCTCCTTCTCTCTCTGACTTGCTTCTTCCTGATGCAGCTATTTCCTGCTCCCTTTACTTCTCTTCCTGGACACCTTTTATATTGTCCTTTACCTTTGTTGATGGCGTCTTTCCTGAGGTGAAAGAAAGAAAATTGTGTCCCTGCCATTGGGAAAAGGAGAAAGACAGCACAAATCTTACTTTAAGAGCATATTCTCCTAGAGCAGCAGTTTTTGTTAGAACACTGTGAAGGCACAACAGAATTTGTGAGTGAGAATACCAACACTGGGAAGAGTGTTGCTGAGCTCTTGTTTGCAATTACTGCCTACCATCAACATTTCTGGCTCATGCAGTCCCAAGATCAATTCATTTGATGTCCCAGACAGAGTCCGCTTCCCAGATTGCAGAAAACTTTTTCATACAGCACTAGACTCCATAAATCTGAACCTCAGGGCACTAATCCCAGCTATGGCTGTAGGGTCAAGTCACTTTGGAACTTGAGTGAATGGGGATAAATTACAGTGGAGTGGCCAGTGTAAGGAAATACAGTCAGAAGAAATCTCAAACTGTAGGTTGTGAATCAGTATGAACAGAAATTAAGGTAAAGATGGAGAATTTGGCATACAGTACAGGGAAGAAAGGAGTAAGAGAATTCAAATAAAGGGCACAAGTAGTAAAAGAGAGACAGAAGAACAGAGGAAGAGGAGAAATGTGAAAACTGTGAGAAAGAGGGGGAAGAATGCAGTAGAGGGAAGGACAGTACATGAAGTGAGAAAATCTAATGGGGTAAGTGGAGACAAAAGGAAGATAAAACACACATGAAACACCCACATAGCCACATATTGTGTGCAGCTACATCTTTTGACCACCCCAGAGTTCTTTTTCTCTCTCATCATCAGAGTCCTCCTGCTGCTCCTGGGACAACTGAGATAAGCCCCTGATGCCCTGGCTGCTCCTGGTCCTCCCTTCTGGGACCGATGTTCCATACAACTGCCATCCCACACCAGGTCAATACACTTGAGTGCCTGGCCAGCTCCTGTCTTGTGGCTTTCAGAACTAATTTTCAGACTGGACTGTAATCTCAAAATCTGCCCGAGAGGGCACAGTATAATCCCAGCTCTATTTTAAAGGTCAAGTCCTGCAGGTTTTGCTTGGTTTTGACTCATTCAGACCTTCCTGTGATTTGAAAAGCCATTGACCTAGATAAGGGAGGGCAGAACTGGGGCCGCGGTCAGATTTCCAGTATGAAAGTGACTTCATTTTCAGATGGCTTCACTGTACCTGCCGTGAGGTTTCACTGCTCTATCTCTCTTATTGAAATACATGGAAGGTTCTGTACATCAAATACATAAAAGATTTGACTTTTAATTCCTACCATGTATTTTGGTAAGAGGAATTAAATGTCAAAACACAAAAGCAATTATACACTTAATGGTAAAAAACATATAATCAAGTCATTTTTTTTATTTTCAAATTGCGGGGATTGAAATAAAAGGGCAAGAAGGTCTTACTTTGACATTATAGGAGATGGAAAGGCAGATTTGTATCCTTTTGTACCTTTTACAAAATGAATATGCCTGTAATCAGACCCATTCATTTTGAAACTGAGATTGTGCTTTAGATCTATGACATATTTGCGAGGGTGTTGAGAAAGTATCTAAGTAAAATGTGCCATAGGAAATCAGCTCTGGGGAAATGCAGTTATTCTTCACAATGATATACAACTAGCTTGGCAAAACACTTGGGGTGAAACAAAGCCTGCTTGTATGGGTGAAACCATGGCTGTATATTTAACCAATCATTGCTACAGAAAGATAGGCAAAATTTCCTAACTGGGGAAGTGTCCAAGCTTCAAATTCCTGGAGGCTGGGACGGTGATCTGGGACACTCTGCTATGAGGTTAGTAGCTTCTCCCCTCCAGTAGGCAGCTGCTAGAGGCCACTGTTGGGGTTTAAGACACAGGTCTGTTTTTTGGCTCTGCCTTTGTCAGGCTAATTTTTACATCCCTTTCCTCTATGTACCTAGCAGACTCAAAAGGGGAAAGAGAGTAAAGCCCTGGTGGTGCCTCTGTTTTATGATATTTGAAACCAGTGGCTGTTTGCTGGTGTTTCTGTACAATCCCTACCTCCATGAACCACTGCCCCTATTGCTAGGCTTGTAAGCAGCTCTACAGCAGTGAGCTGCTCCTCCAGCCTGGGCACAAGGACAGAGTGCATCACAGCTCTCTCCAGCCTGAGAGAGTAGGTGCCTCTCCTTCCCAGGGGCTGGGGATGACTAATGCACATTTGCAGCCCAATCTGTCATTTCTCTATTGCAAGACCCTCTGTAGCTGAGACAGACTAGAGGTACAGAAATGGACTTCTGTGAATTTAGTGACAACAGAGTGCTAAAATGTCTCTTTTCCACTTCTACAGCAGTTTATGATGGAATAGAAGACCTACTAGTGATAAATATTGCTACATTACTGCAATATGGCAATTGCTTATACTCAGCATCAATCTTTGTGAGCCATTAGGCCAAATTCCTTTTTAACACTGCAAAATCTACAAACATATCCCGTCAAAAACATAACAGATGTAAAGTGTGGGATCATTCCTCCGTCCCACAGACGAGTGTACTCATATTTTTCCACATTCTCAGGTCTGATTCCTCCTTATGATGATATTGCATTTGTGAAGCTGTGAAAAAACACTAAAAATTATTATGAATGTGCCTGCTATGTAAGTAAATATATACAGCTAAGTGGTTCTGACATAAGGTAGATGAAAACACCAAAAATTTGAAAACACAACTTAAAATGCCCCAAAAATGAAATTCAAGCTGAATTACTAGTCAGACCACAGTTTTGTCACTCTAAATACAAAATATTTCTTTGAACCATGGTGATTCCTGTATACATAGATAGTTGGGACTCTTCTCAAAGCTTATCCAGGTAACCAAGTTACAGAAAAGATTTCTCTTCAATGGATTTACATTAGCAACCTGTCCCAGACAAAATGTAGGCTATTTACCATGGAGTTGGGCAAACTTGAGCTCTATTTCAATATAAGCTCTAATTCTCGACTTCCAAAATTAATTTTGATACCTATTATTTTTTGCATAGAAATACATGTTTTCTTGATGACTCTTTTATAAAGGTATAGTAAAGATTAAAAGTCTGATCCCAGCGAAAAATAAAAAAGGTGAAAATAATAATTTGAGGAAATATGGAAACACTAACCAGTTCATCTGGAGACCTGCTGCTTCTGCAGGCTCCTTCATGTCTGTAGAAGTCTTAAAAAACACAAATAGATTTTAAGACAATACTTGTATGTATATTTTATGTCCAAGAAAAGGTAGAACATCTGTTTTCTGTGCCAAAGCACTATTGCATATCTATTTTTAGCTTTCACTTTTAGTGGATGTTACCTGCTAATGTGTATTTTGGGGAGTTTGAAAATCGAATGTGAAACTGTGGTATTTTGCACTTTCTGTAAAGAGTGGGCTTTTGATAACAAAAAAGGGAAAAAAAATCCCCAACCTGCTAAATGGAACTTGCTGAGAAAGTGGTTTCTCTTTCCCAGGGAGAAAGAGGCATCGAACTTTTAAGTTCTACTTGCAGGCTTTCAATTTTATAGGGGGAAAAAATGGTTAAAAAATAGTCCCATTTTTTACAAAAGTTTATTTCTTTCAAATTTGGACCAATTGAGCTCTATCATGTTGTGCTTCTCTGCAGATAGAATGCAATGACTGGCATAGGAAGTCGCTGAAAACAAATTTTTTGATGGACATTTTCTGTCACCCTTTGCCATCACAGCATACATTTTCCTGTCACATAATATACGGTAATTATATGGATTTTCCTCTTTCCAAATCAGAGGAATGCTTCCTTACTTGAACGGAGGGGCCACAGACTACTAGTCAACCTAAAAATCCTGTTAGCATTACATCTCAGCATAAATAAAGAATTTGGATCAGTGCCTTGTTAGATCACCGCTATTTCTAGCTCGCTGAGTAAAAAGAGCATTTTTTGCAGCCTAGTTTGATAAGTAAAAGGTGTCTTTCTCACCTGCGTGCACTCTGAATTGTCACTCTCATTCTTTGTTCCTTTGCATGCGGCTGTTGTCAGCTCCCGAGTCACAGAACCACTTGCAGGAACGGCTCGGGAGAGTTTTGGAAGAAAGGAAAGGGAAAAAAGGAGCCGCATTTTTATTTAACAGGAGAACATAAAGAAAAGAAAGGTGTTCTCAAGAATGTAGCCTGCAGCCTTGTCAGGTAGCATTTCTTCAGATGGTTTTTTTCTCACCCCTTTCCCACCCCAAGATCTCTCTTCATCATTTTTTTAAACATCTCTTCTGGGACAGAGACATGAAAGTGAATCGTGGGTCAAAGGCAAGAATTAGGGGTTGCCAGGTCTGCTTTCTGATGGCTTTACTTTATCTTTGTGTCCAAGCTTTTGCCAGTTAGCAGGTACTGTGGGTTATCCATTCCAGTCACATCATTTTCTGCTTGATGACAAGCATCACACCTTCATCCATCACATTTACATTTCAAACTGCCACACTGCTCTATTGATTAATTATTTAGCAGCTCTTGGCCACTTGTGAGCGTTTCTGTGCTCACGTTTCATGGGGAAGGTCCATTCTTTTTATTTACGTGCAGTTTTGTAAAGCTAGGGGAAAAAAAAATGGTAAAGCCTTTATCACACACACATCCCCCTAACCCATGTGTGTGTGTGCTTGTGACTATGCACACGTGTGTGAATATTTACGTGCGTGTGTGTGTATGCCAGTACAATTAGGTGCACAGAGGGAGCAGAAGCAGGTAACCTGATCAATAAGCACATGCTCACACTGATAATAGATTTCTGAGTTTTCAGAGCACTGAACAGCAGATCAATGAGACCTTGCAGGTGTGCAGGAGCCGGGAATTGCATCAGCTACATCATGCTCCCTACAGGCCTGCAGGGAACACAGACATCGTCCTCTGGGCTTTGTCACTTTGAGCAAAAACAGGTGGAGCATTTTTGCAGGTGCCTGCTAATGGCTGTGTTTCTTCCACATCACAGTCAGGAAAGGGCAGCCTCTGAACAAGACAGGAGATCCAATTCGACCTAGGGCTCAGCTTGTCCCAGAAAATCACTCCGCCTGTCTTTTCCTCAGTTTTCCTCTGATGAAATGCAGAATGAGGATCTAATCTTATAGTCCTTTTGCTTACTTTTTTTTTTTTTTTTTTTTTTTTTTTTTTTTTTTTTTTTTTTTAATTTTCAGAGATGAATCCACTGTAAGAATAAAATCTATCTTCTCTATCTGAAAATTTGGGTTGGCTCAGAAATCTGTGTCTGGAAGAATGATGTTTGGCCTTGCTTCTTTTCCCCGGGGCACCCATGGGCATTCTGCTTTAGCTGGACACTTTCCTGACTCACCACCACCCCTTACCCAGACGTTCCCATAAGAACAATCTGCAATGCTTTTGTGTCCCAGGTGGTGGTACATTCCAGACTACCCTTGGATATTGGTAACTGCTTGTCCAAAGATTCACATCTCTAGAAGGAACAACTGCAAAAAGAAAGTAAGATGCACTGTTCCATGATGGGAAGAGAAATGTTTTCAATAAAGGCTTTGGAAAAGTCTTCACACACTTACTTTGGAGCAGAAAATGAGGTAATCTGTAAGTCTAGAATAAATTTGGTATTTGGATCTGTTTTAATGTTTTCTATTGTTTTTATTTTTTACAAGTTTTTATGGATATAACTCAACAAATATAAAAAGAGAGATTCTTTGTCCTGTTATTAATTTTCAATTAATTTTGACTTATGCAAAGCATATAAAAATAAAAAAGAGTAGGTATATTACCTTTGTAGGCTCTGGGTGAGACCCTTGAAGAGCAAGGACTAAATGGCTTTTATTACTCCATTTCTTACATTCTGTATTTATCCTTCAAATTGTGACAATAAATACAACACCACCGACTTTTTTTTAATGGATGGGATTTGTGTCAGCTCATTATATGAATGCTGCTAGGCTAGGCTGGTCAACATTTTTCTGTCAAAATAAACTTGGTTTATTATAAAGTACATTGGGAACTTGAATAAAGTAAGTGAATATCCTATTTATATTTACAGTAAGATATTGCACCACTCAGACAATACAACAAAACCATATGCTTGCTCAATTTGTGTTGCTAATACACTATTTAGCACACAGAGAATAACTGACTGGGTCCTTTCTATTGAATGCATTGAAATAAAAAAATGGAGGAAGACTGAGTCCTGACTTGCAGTGAAGGATTTGGTTGTTTGGTCAAATATAATCCCCATCTCTGATTGCAGTTAAAAGAAATATTTAAAGTTTAATTTTTGCCATTACTTTGCCTCTGTGCTTGCTTCTCTTCCTGCCTCATTCAGTTCCTTTCTGTCTCTATTCTAAAAGAAACTTCTGTGAAGTGCAAATTACTCTACTTGTATTTTTTCAGCTCTTTCCAGAACTCTTCCACCTCTGGTATTTAAAGTAAGCACTTGATGCAGACAATCCAGACATCCCCCATATCTCCTGCAATATAGCAGTTTTGTACAGCACCAAATCACCAAAAACAGTGCCTGACAAAAAAGACCACAGAATTCCTGCTACTGAAGGAAACCTTTTTCTTGCTCTAGTATATAAGGGAGGAAGGGAATGTAGCATGTATGTCCATGGAGGGAAACACAGCAACAGATGGTCTTAGCTGTGAGAAACCCTGATCTCCCAATTTCCAGTGTACCATGAATATTCAGAGAAAACCCCTTACATTTATGTCTTTTATCCCAAGTAATTTACACTGATATAACTTCTGCATGTGAAATGCCATTGCAGCAGTATTAAGTTATAATCACAATAATTAAAATTTCAGGTTATTTGAAAATCAACACTTTCATGGTTAAACAAAGGTGATGATATCTGTTACCTCTACAGTAAACAAAGAGCCTTATGATATAAATTGCAAAAATGAAGGACAGAATGTGAACCTTTAACTTACACAGTAGAGTGGTTTCTCTTACATGAGTAACTCCAACAAGAAAACAACAATACTGGTAGTGTGGCAACACTTGATGAGATCAAAGATATTATTATCTAGGTCTCTCTGAAGCACTCTTCCACTGTAAAGATCCAAAATTAAAAGAAGACAAATTAAGTTCTTTCTCTAATTTTGTCATCATATAGTGACAATTTACTGATGTGCCTTTTAATTTTCCCCCCTTTATTTCTTTGAAATAGCCCTTCACTGTAGAATAACATCTCTCTTACATACCTATTCACTCACTGGTCCTAAAACTGTACAGTGACGATATGGCAGCAAAGCTCTTCACACTTTTTCTTTTTTGCTTGCTTCATCTCTTCACATTCGCAGTTAACAGGCTTGCTCTGTACAGAAAAGAATAAACACAGTAATTGGTTTGCCATAGGTGTGTTTAATTTGTATTGTCACAAATAAAAAGGAAAAACAGCACTTCGTCTTTTTTTGGCTTAATGAGATCAGGAAAGTATTTTCATAATTGAAAACAAAGAGTCTTTAAAATAAGAGTCTTTTATGAGATAGTGAGAACAATATAAAATAGACACCTTCCAGTGAATTTTTCTCTAAAATGTCAAGCATGATAAAAATCAAAACCAATTAAATTATGAGTGGACTTCTTACTTTATATAGTTTAAAATATAAAAACATAAAATTCTCAATATTTTACAGGATTACACAGCCTCTAATTCTTATTTATTAATTTTATTGTTATTAATTACCATTTATGACTGCATAAATAATAGTCAGCCTAACCTGCTATTGCCACTGATGAGAAAAGTCCCAAGAATTTAGATGAGAGACAAAAAATCCAAGTAGAGCAAGAGGTGGTTCTTCATATTATCTGTGAGTACAGCATTACTTTACCATTTTGAGGAGCAAGTATTCAGCTATTGCTGAGAAAGTAGCCAATTGCATCATCAAAGTTAGCTGGGTTCCACTTGGTGACTAGAGTTCATTAAAGATGAACATCCACATCTTATTGTCAATCCTTTTCTGCAAAAGAATTATTGCTAATCAATTTTGATATAAAGGTCAGAGAAGAAGAATGCTATGTCTTCTGCCCAAGTCTGGTCATTCAGTCAACAGAGAGAGCCAGTACAGTATTTTCCAGAGGAATTAAAAAGACAGACAAATAAACAACCAACCAAACCATGAAATGGCAAGTCATAGATCAAGCTAATAGTGCAGTGCTGCTGTCCATGGAGAACAGCACTCCTGCCTGACTTCCCAGCACATGGTGCATTTGCTCTTACTTTATTAGCCAAGCAGGACTCACTTTGCCTTCCCAGTACACCCAGAAGTCCCAGATATACAGTGATGGTTCCATCTGTTATGGTAATAGCATTAACAATATTCTTTTCAATCAAGGAACCCTATTTATCAGATGGTCACCTGTAGCAGGAAATCCCACAGGCTGACCACAACACAACTAATTTCTTTGTATTTCCTCTAAATTTTCTATCTCATACCATTTAACTATACTGACTGTCCTCTTATTCATAAGTAATGTGACAGGAAAAAAAGGAGGTCATGACTCATGGTTTAATTAATCACTCCCAATTAATCACACCTTCAGAAGCCTCAAGTAGGTACAATATTGAGAAACAGACTTCCTTGCTGTGCCTTTTACATATAACATTGATCCAGAGAAAAGGGAGACTGTTCCTGTCCCTCAGGGGTTTAACTCTCCGCATTGTTTTGCTGGAGAATTACTGCAGGATTGAACACAGTAAGATCTTTGGGAAGCAACCACCTCACAGGACTACACATTTCTATTTCATTCCTGCCTTTTCTACAAAAATGCTTGGAAAGCATGCCCAAGTAATTGATCCATAGGTGCACAAAAACATCTGTTTGCACCCAGTCCATCTTAACATTAATCTGGCTGAAACTGATAAACAAAAAGACTCCGTGGCCTGTGGGATGAGCTCATTGTAGGTAACTTCTCTGTACCTGCACATCAAGAAAAAAAGTAAATTATGGTCTGTTTCTTGTTTTCGCCAGACTAATAAATCCTAAATTGTTTCCTAAAGAATGGCATACCTCCAAGAGAGAGGAAACACCCTGATTCAGGGCATTGTGTCTAAGGGAGGTCTCTGCAAGGTGGCAGTGACAAGTCTGACTATTCTGTGTTTTGAGACATACCTGGGGTATCCTGATACATGAAACACTGCTTAAATCATTATTAGGCTGTTAGGTAAAACATTAGTTTGGAGCATCAGTGTTGTGACTATGATAATGCTGCAAGAGATATGAATAGGGTGATCAATTAATTTTAATAAAATATTGTTGGCATTAACCAGAGGAGAGGACTCCAATCCCAAACTGGCTAGGGGCCACTTTGCTGGAAAAGGCTACGATTATAGGCAACTGCTGGATCTGGAGCGTGGATCTCATGTTAGTGACTTTCCATGTCCACCCATATTTCTTCCCTCTCTGAGATTTCTACCTTTCCCTCCTGAGTATACAAAAGACAACGAACACCGCACAAGAAAATACAGTCATTTCTGCAAAATAGCACTTAAAACATAGACCTGCAGGCAGCTGGCCATAAGGGTCTCTTTCAACAGCCTTCTTTGGGGACAAAGAAATAGAGACTAGCAATGTGGTTAGAAGAGGTGCAAGGTGCACAGTTGCACATTCCACTTCCTCCTGGTTTTACCTCACTCTATAAAATGGGAAGTCTTGGAAGGAGACCCTACTGACTTTAGATGTCATTGCTTTGATTTCATGAGAGGGGAAAATATCCTGAAGTCCGGAATTCTGGTGGCATGTGAGATCTGTTTCTTCCTTAGCTGGAGCTGTGACTGAGGTGTGAGCTGAATTTCATACTCAATGCAGCAATCCAATAAGATAGTGTCTTGATGTTTGGTGGTTATCTTGATTTGGTAGTGCAGTGGAAAAACGTTTTGTACTTAACTTCACATAAATGATACAGGCACAGTGATGTGAAAAGTCCTGTAGGAGCAGTAGAAACTGCACACAGCTCTTAGGCTAAGGATTAGCTGCCTTTAAATAGGTATCCCTCACTAGATTGAGAACTGATTGCAATACCTTCTTGTCTCTTCTTTACCTCAATCAATAATTTTTAGGGTTCAAAATAATCAGAGTGCAATAATTTCTCCACAGGAACAGTCATGTAATGATGAATTACATATTCCAGTCTGCATAAGTATGAAAGAAGAAAAGCAAATTTTTGAACAAAATCTGCCATACTGAGGCAAAATTTGTGTCTCTGCAGCTGGCAGGTATGTGTCTTTACTGCCTTGCAAAGTTTAATACTTAATGTGAATAAGCTTTGGTAACACAACAGTCATAAAAGAGCAGACAAACCAGCTGAAAGCTCAGCTATATGTGTCCTGTGTGTGCCTTTAAATACTATTAAAATTGAATTTGACTAGACTTGCTCAAATCAGACCTGTTATCAACAACACATTGTCTCAGGAGACCAACATTTGTCCAGTTAGGGCTTCCTTCATTAATCGTCCAGCATCAAGCAAGCCAAATCCAAATCTGTGGAGAAAAAGCAATTAGATATTTTAAGCAGTGATAAGAACACCACAAATAATCAATTTCTATGGCATTAACAGCTACCTGGCCCAGAAAAAGTCTATAAAAGCTAGAATTTATTGCAGAACACCAGACAGCTTACCGAGCATTGATTCTTAGTAGTATGCATAGATTGCTGGATTTAAAGAGAAATCCCTAATGGTTTTTACCTTTAATTTTTTTTTTCTTTTAAAGGGAAAACAAGGATAAGGTGTTCATAAGGCCAAAATGCAGCAAAAGAAATGTCTAAGGACTGTTAAACAGAATTTGTTTATCTTTCAGATGAACAAAATACTGGCACACTGATGGCAATTATATGCAATCCAATGCATAAACTTCTTAAGAGATGGGATGCTAAATACAGTCATAATATTCTAAGGTTAGAAAAATACGTTAATTTGGCTTATTTTTGAAACACCTATTGTATCTGAGATGCCAACAGACTAGAAGTCATTTTTGCATTTTTCTGCTTGTGAATTTTTAGACTTTAAAGGCTTCTATTCCTCCATAGCATTTTCACATTGGAGTATTTTATTCTGCATTAACCTTTGTGATTTGTGACTATTTATAAAAGCAAAACAAAAGGTAGTGCAAAACCTACCAGGCAGAGCATTATTTCTGCAGTAGACAACAGTTTTAAAACCTATTTAGTCTTAATGATCCCAAAAAACAATTTTTGCATGTAGATGTTATAATTGCTCTTCAAATGTGAACCAAAATATATCTGAACTAAGATTTCTAGAGCAATGGCCAGAGAAGTCAAAAATTACTTTGGCAATCATCTCATCTGACCCTCTGTATACATGTGCTAGAATCTTTCCCAAGTAGCTGGATTAAACAATGTCTTTCAGAAAGATGTCTAATCTCATTTTAAAGACTCCAAGCTATGGTGAGTCCACCTCCTCCCTGGGTAAGCTCTTCCAGTGTTTAATTACCCTTACTGCTAGGAGACGGTGTCTTATTTCAAGGTTGAATTTGTCTAACAGCATTCAAATACTGAAAATGCAGGGTGTTTGAGAGAGAGCAAATATAAGTGACATGATACACTTTATACTAATCCTAAATCAAAAGATTATGGAAATATTGAAAACATGACAACTAAAGCTCTATTTTGGCAAACATTTATGCAAGGGGGTATCTCTCTGCATAGGAAATGGTTTTCTTTCAGTTCTGTAAGCTTACACACATGTGTAAAGTTACGCCAGGGCTTCAAGAGCAATTCAAAAAGAGGCATCTGGAGTGACTTTTGCTGAAAAATATATTAGGCATTAACTAATAAATACAACCTCCATCTATTTCTGCCCCCTTCTAAGCAGCCTTTGTGGCTGCTTATAAATACTAGAATAAAAAGTGAGAAAACTTCCCAATGCAGAAATGTGATTGCTGCCATAGGGGGATGACTGCTGAAATCCAAACACAACCCAAGAGGGGAGAGAGGAAAAAAAAAAAAGGAATGAAAAAAAAAAAAAAAAAAGGAGAGTTGTCAAGATAATTAAAACTTTGCAACAATTCAGTAGTGGTGCTGATAAAAACAGCACTGCTGGCTGCATGCAAATAAGATGGTAAAGGCCCTGTTTGGATTATGGTAATTACTCAGTCTGAAGTTAGCTTCAGCCACACACACATATGAGCACACACATACACACACAGCAGTGGAGTGGAACCTGACAACCATACTTGGCGTGCGATCATAAAATTCCCTGGCACGCTCTCAGGATGCCATGTGGAGCTATTTGTACAGTTAGGTACGGGACTGTGCACGCAGGAAATACCAGCGGAAGCGCGGCTGACCCGCCTGGCCTTCAGCGAGAGCCTCCCCCCCGCCCGCTGCTGGCCGCCTTTCAAAAGTGATCTCTGGAGAAGGCAAATCAATCGAACACATGTTTGGTCTAAAAATGTCATTTTGGAATATGTTAAGATATTTCCTTACATTAGACCATTTTGTTTGCCCCAAAGATTTGTCAAGTGCAATTGAATGCATACACATCACAACACATGCCAGTGCCAGAACAAAATAATTTCAATGTGTCCTTTAGTACTCCGATAAAATGCAGGCAGTCGGTGTTGAAACGAGATGCCCTGTGAAAGTCTTGAGAGCACTGGCATTCTGCATTTCTTCCAGGAACTTGTTTCTTTAAAATTTGGGATCCGTCCAAATGAGCAGATTTTGCGTAAGAATGAGGAAGAGGACCAGCTCAACCTCTCCTCTTGCCTTCTAGACGGAGGAGTTGAGGCAGGCTAATTTATGTGATGAAAAATCATTAAAGGAATTACAATTTCCAACTCTGATTCCTAAATAATAAAGCCTTTACGAGGACAATATCATTACAAATAACCCTATTAATTCGTTGATCCAGCTTTAGAGCCAATTCTGATATATGGCAAAGATGTGTTTCTTCAACAGTTTTCACAAGTTAATATTAAATAATATTGGCACACACATCATTTTTATTACTGAGTTCTTTGATTTGTTCACCCTGCACAGTTTCTGCAGCTGTGTGTTTTATGACCTACCCATCACAGGAGAAACTCCCATTAGCACCGGCGCACAGCAGAGGAGATGTGAACTTTGCAATCAGCCTTGCTATCCTCACTCTGTTTTTGGTTAGTGCTGAAAAGGCTCTTTCGAGCAGATCAGAATAGTCACAGCCTGATCTGAAAGTGCACCCATACTGTGAAGGGCAAGCTTCCCTGCCTGGCATGTTCAAAGTCTGCAGGGACTGTATCAAATCCAGATTTATACATGACTGTGGATGTCAAGATGCAGTCCTCTGACCAACAGGCTCCTGAGGAAAGGCGCCCACATCTCCCCCTTCTCTCCCCTTCCCTCCACCTTCACCCCCACACGCTTTTTCTCTCTTTGCAGAGACCCAGTGTGGTTGCTAAAACACACACACTCAAAATGCATCAGTCTTGAGAGGCTGCAAGATGCTTGGGTTGCTGTGCTTCAGCTGAGACACCAATTAGGTTCTATGTTGATTTGCTGTGGGGGTCCTTTGCTGGTGTATTTTTTCTCTTTTTTTTAAAAAAAAGCTTCCTTAAAAAAATGCTTCCTTATCAGCTGATAGGCCAGAAATCAAAATTACGTGATATCTTTTCTGAAATTAACTCAGGGAAGTTTGTGCAATATGTTTCTGAGATTTTTATCTTAATTAAAACAAAGATGTATAAGAAGGTGGGGGGGTGGGGGGGAAGGAAAATTAAAAACTGCCAAGCTCTCAACTTTTACCAGTTACCTGACAGTACTAAACCAAGGCTTGTGATTGTATAACAGAGAAGAATGATTGAATGCAAACTCATAATTTCAGTTCAGAGATTCATTTTGATGGGCTTATCATGAAAAGGGTGGGCAACACAATTTACATCTATGACCTTAACATGATCCTTTCAATTTTCCTGCATTTTGTGCTTATTTAATCACCTGTGGTTGCCTCTGACAAGATGGAAAAGTTGGGCTATGATACTAAAGCAATCAAGAATGTTAAGCATTTCAGAAATGGCATAGCATTACTTTGCTGTAAAATAAGAATGTTTGTGAAGGGTATAATATTGTATTATAATGAGAAAAAAAATGCAAAGGATTGCTGGATGTTAAAGGAAGACTGATGAAAATGCACATTTATTAGTTCATATTAGACAAAAAGAGCTTTATAACTATATAGTGTTGCTATTGCGATAAATGTAGTATTTGTACCAAAATGCTCAGTTCTTCTCACTACTGAGAGATATGGGATTATGTGTCTTAAAATTGAGGAATAATGATAAGACTTAAAAGAGAAATTGAGGACCCACAAGATCTCGAATTTTTTTATTATATATACATTTCCAGAATGAATAATAAGTTTCTGGACCCTTTAGCGCTTTCTGTACTGTGCGAATTTTTTATTTCATTTTTTTATTAGTGTGGACAAATAAATTTTATTTGATAGCTTGTTGTATTTAAAGACAGTGTAAAACTCTCATTGCAAACAGTTGTTTACAGTGCGCTTTTCAGCACAAAGCTGTTTTAAAGCTCAATTGTGCATTTTGCAGATAAAGTGGGAAAACTAACTGAAGGCTGTATTGTAAGCAGTGGTTGCCGTGGAAACCCCAGTTTCAAGAGCTGGTTCTCCATTACCACTTAATTTAGGCTTCCTAATTGCATTCCACTAAATCGGTAGCGACAATATCTGCAGAGCAAAACTGCATGCCCAGTCTAGCGCAAACCTCTTTGAAACAGGCTTTTTGAAAGCCAGGAGCTATAAAAACTCAGCATGACGTGGAGCATATGAGAAACCTGTAGTTCAAATGTACTGCTGCTTGCTTTCTCATCCTTAGTAACTTCAGTGCGCTCCACACCAATCTATTAGTTCAGTCTACCTTAAAGATCATAAAGCTCTGCCATGTGGAAACTCATCTGTCCACCAACACATTGGTGCAAAATAGATTTAATTGTACTCCCAACCCAGTATCATGTCCATCTTATTTTACTACACACCAGCAGGTAGCCGGTGCAGAGCCTTACTTTCCTTGAACTGCCCTTGCTCCATAATACGAGGAGAACAATACTTTCTCAGTTTAAATCATTTGCCACTGTTCAGCTGTGCAGCAAGCCAGACCGCCCATATGTGACCTAAAGAGAGCCTTGTCAGAACCACTAGACATAAAAGCATTCCAATTATCGACCATACTGCTTTAATAGAGGAGGCAACTAATATGATAGTGTAAGTGATTCTGCCACTGAGAAGCTCTTCGTCACTGTCAGATTAACACTTGAGTTAAACTCTTGTAAATCAGTCACATTATGCCGTCGGTTGAGAAATAAACACAGACCTATTACTCTTAGAATTCCAGAGGGCTCTCCCCACCATCTGAGTTGTGCAGGATGCCCTATTAATCTGAATTTTGTCATGTTTATTATTTTGCAATTACTAATGTGGCTAACGTTGGAAAGATTTAAGTTGTCTGTGATTAGATTCTGAAATGGATGTACATTCCTAGCAAAATCTTCTTTGAGGGAAAAGGAGAGAGAGGAAGAGAGGAAAACAGGAGACAGCTTACCTGTAATTTCTGACTGAAAAAGACACCACCAAATTAATTAAATCATATAACTTTAGAAAAAGCGCAACAAAAAACCCACGGACCATTTCAAAGCAAAATATTCCAGTGTCTTCAAGCTAAAGGCTTCCCACAAGCTCACAGTGAAATGCATCTCCTAAACACTAAGGTGGTTACATTTGAGCCTTCCCATATGTATTGAATGAATCCAAAAGTTGAAAATAATCAGTAAACAACTGCTTTTACAATGCTTCCTTCTCTCCACAGTGTGATTAGATGCTGGTAAAATACCTTTAAGCCATGCATTATCAGCTCACCATCAGTTTTTCTATTTCTGTGGATTTTTTTTCAAGTTTCTTGTTTTTTATGAAGTTTTTGTCTTCTGCTCTACCTGAGCTACTTTGAAACCAAAAAGACACCTCTGCTTTTGATATTGGGATTTTGGATGTGGAAGAGTGGACAGATAAAGATTGGCATTACAAGCTGCGATTTATTTATAATCCTACCTGTTGAACAGAGCTCTCTTGGGTGGATAGTGAGACTGGGAGAGAAGAAAATAGGGATGGGGACTAGAAGATTGGCTGTTGAGTTTGTTTGATCCCAGGTTGCTTCAGCCAGGTGGACACTCTTCAAGATTTTTAGTCTTCTCCTCTTTAGATACTAGGAGGACTATCTGGAACTAAAGCAAACTCTCAAATAAAAAATGTGTACCGATCTTTCTAAAAATTCGGATCTGAGATGTAATCTTAGTGTGTTCCAGGTCAGAAACAGCAGCCACAAGAGACTTTAGGTTAAATATCCTTTTCAGGCTATCATCTTCCTCCAGTGAAGTAGGGAAAAAAAACTTCATGTTACTTTTCTTCTCTATGAGTTTTTGCAAAGATCTTTGGGAAGACAGGTAGAAAATGCTGGAAGTAAAAAGAGAGGAATAGGAAGAAATTTGCACCACTGTTCTAAAACTTTGCAGAAAAACTTCTTGAAAGATCATGTGCTTGGAAACAATATGTTTTTTATATTTGACATAGCTCTTTAGAAAGCAGGGACAGTGGCAGAAACCAAGGGGAGACCATTAAAACTGTATTGTACTTGAGGAAAGTCAAAAAAATACACCTTTTCACTCTACCTTCTAGACCCTATGGATCACTTTTCTAGTGGAAAAGTGGGCTTGAAAAGGTTGTGGGATAACTCAAAGGAGGAAACCCTTCACCCTTTTTTTTGGACTAAATGAATCATGACAGAACTTGATCAGAGACTGCTCTAGCTATCATCCACAGCAGATAAGGCTTTCTTTGGGTAGGTCTATAGAAGAAATTGTAGACATTATTTCCTCTCAGCAATCTTTAAAGTGGTAACTGATCTAAAAAGAAATAAAATTTATCCAATGTAATGTCAGAGACACGTTACATTGGATAAAAATTCTTATTTTTGGTTTAGGTAATTCATGTTCTAGAGAAAAACAAAGAAAAATTAAAAAGCTCTCAAGAGACAATGGGATCTATTCTGTCCTCACATGCATAACTTAGAGTGGCTTCTTGCCAGCTTCTGAGCTCAGCTACACACATGCAATTTTCTTTGACCTAAACAGAGGATTAATTTTTGTGGGCAGAATCTGGAATTTTTGCATATAGGAATTCCTATGATTTTTTATTATTTGCATGTTATTATAAGGATCATGGACTCATTGTTTTGAGCTTTAGGAAAACAAGGCTCTGTGTTCTACCCACTGGAGAGATTATGGCCCAGAAGAACCGGCAGCATGTGAAGGGTGGGAGCAGTCTAACTATCAGTCCTCTACATGGTCATATCTTCCCAATTACAAAGAGATGTATGCAAATTTTAATCACCTAGAAATAATTGGTTTTCTTGAAATGGAAGCCTTTAGATGCCTGACAAATTCTCTGTGTGTGCCTTTCCATCCCTGCACTCAGCACTACACTGCTTCCCAATCAGTTTATTGAGTCCTCATCTTCAGAGCTGGTTTACCCTGAGGATGCACTTGGTCTGGTTTCAAGCACATGTTTTAACAGGGTCTACACACTACTGTTGCCAGATTCTGTGCTCAGCTACACACATTACTTCTTTTGACTTAGATTAATATACTTTTCTGGGCACAGACAGTTCTTTTTGGGTATGGCTCTACATAGACATGGAAACCCATCTGGCTCACCTTTGCTTGGGGCTTGTAAGGGCCCTAACAGAGGATGCAGAGTGGAGGATTTGAAGGAGCAGAAGGCAGAAGTCTTACTGCTCTGTGTCAGGACTATACCTGGCATCTGACATGACAGTGGAAGAAGCAGGAGCACATTGGTAGGCAGGAATTGTGTAAATGACTCTGCCTCAGAATGCATCTCTGTACACAGCGCTTCGCTATTTAGCGATCGGCATAGATCAAGAACTCTCATGGACCTAAGGACTTATTCCTATGTGATAAAAGTGGAAGAGGAGGGATAAGACAGAGGATTTTAAGTCCTCAGAAAAGAGCCAAAACAGTGTGTTGAGTCTCTTCTGTGTGGCTGTTTGAATGCCTGCAAGTAGAGCTGGGGCTCTGCAGGTTTGGGAGGGAAGGGTTTCAGGGCAGGGAGCAGAGCCAGGGAACGACTGCTCTCTATCCCTCGCCACCCCTGGCACCTTTCCCAGTGGAAGTCAGAGTGGGGATTAACACACACACGGAACTGGTTCTGTTCCAATTCCCCAAGAGGAAAACAACATTTTTTCAAGCTATATGATCCTTGTTTGTAGCTACGTGACACGTTATTTAATGGCTGTGAAATACTGCATTGTTCTGATTTTGAAGATGCACACATCTTTGGAGGACCACTTTCATTTTTCTAAATGCTTTTTAAATGCAACTTTTACAAACACCTTCATTTTCTTGTTGTTGCTGACTTGCTCATTGACATTTTAAGCTAAACAGCATATGGCTTATAGCTTTGTACAAGCAATTGTATACAATTCATACATTTTCTGGAATTAAAAAGCCTTGGAAACACAGTGACAATTTTCAAAACTACAGGTTTATTCTTAAAAGTAGGAGATCTGTGAGGCCTATTCTTCATTTTTACAGATTTTTCGAAGTGATCCAAAAGAGTTGCTTAGGGCATCACAATTTCATGACAGCGAAACAACAGAAAAAACACAGGTGGATATTTAGATGTTTAATTCCCATGTGTGTTCAATGTTTATTGTGGTCTTTAGATGGAAGAGTATTACTGGAATGTAAGGTATTAATTACTGTTATCAGCACCTAAGACATCTCTTGCTGAAGATTTAAATCAGCTTCCCCTGGAAACATAGGAAATAGGATTTAAAAGGGCCTCCTGCACCAAGTTCAAACCCCAGCTTTTGCTGTCAACTGCACATCACATAATTGGTTTCATGAAGTGCTCAAGTTTCATGCTGTAACCAGTGAAGTTTCTTGCTTCCCCTGCTCCTGTTGGAGGGCTGCTCCAGGATATCATTCCAGTGCTTCCTCCTAATTTCCTGTTGGGAGTTTATTCATGGCCATTTTATAACCATTTGTCCTTATGTCAACATCATCCTTTAAATAGCTCTTCTCCCTCTTTCTATATTTCTAGACAACAGTTTTGCTCCCTTTCAGCCTTTGTTTTGTTTGTGTGAACAAGTGAAGCACTTTTAATTTGCCATATTAGATAGCCTCCTCCTACCAGTGCACCTTCTTGGGCCTTGGCTTGTGCCAGCTTGATATAATTGTGTTGCACATGGGTGCAATAAAATGAGTGACCCAAGTTGTGCAATGTCTGTCTGTACTCTGTCAGAGCAATATCATCCAATGAAAATTAGGAAGAAACCCCAGTATTTCCCTTCCCACTCTCACTCCTCAGACTTTATTTTTTTTTTTTTAATATAGGTACAAGGTATCTAAGGCTCATGAACAATTTTATTAGCAAGGAGAGCAATTCAAAATTTTTAAGTGCCCATTTTGTACCTCTTCTTTCAGTCAGCTGCTGAGGCAATGCTATCCACCCAAACTGTGTGCCTAAACTCACTGCTCATTATTTTTTTTTTTGTGTACCATCTTGAGGTTACATTCCCGGATTTCACCTTGTCCCATCCCATTCCTTTTCTTCCCTTTTCTCTGCTTGCACTACAAGATACTATTGGTATTTTTTCCTAGCTTTGTGTAATCAGACAATTTTGCTTGCATATACTCCCTTTGCTGCAGTGCGGGTGTTAATGAAAATAGGACCCTACAAAATGATTAATAATAAAATCATTATGTGTAGGACTCGGCTACTGACCTCTGTCCGTCCCAGGAGATCTATTTTCAGTACAGCCTCCAGTCACCTCTTCTCCATTCGGTTCTCCTCTGTTCTTCCAACTGATCTCCTCTTTCTCCAGTTTAACTAGTACCCCTCCCCCTGCACTGATGATAATACGATTTACGGATACCAGAGGAGCGAGATCCATTGCATTTCCTTTCTTTAGAAAAAGCTCATTATTTATGGTATGATCCGTTTTTGGAAAAACCTGACGTGTTTCAACACATCTCTTATTTCCTTCAAGATTAATTTTAAAACCTGGCATGCAATGGGAGCATATTATGAATCTGAATAAATGCTGCAACTTGGTACTATAATGGGTTAATTGTTGCAGTGCAGGAGGCTGATAGGGAGCCTCAAGAAGGTGCATGCCTTAATGAGGAGATGGTAAGGAGCCCTGGGGCATGGAATAGGGGCTAATATGAAGGAGAAAACAGTAGGACAGAAAGCTGAGTAACCCAAATAAAGATACATTTGCTCTTGTTTATGTTGCAATTACTGTCTTGCATTATCACTGACAAAACTTAGAAACAGTAAAGTAGCTCAATGAGATGGATTTGTGCATGGAATATTTCTGTCCCGGACTAGGTTTTCTATGTTTTAAGGTTTCACTGGCACTCCCTATTCAAAACAATGGACTACCAGTTAAATTGAAAACTGGAACACTACTTTGATTAGTGGACATATTGTTGTTACAGTCAATACTTTTGATTCCTGGGAAGAAATTCTGTTTCCAATCTGCATTTTTTGAAAGGAGGAATTTCTGAAAGACATCGAGTTGCCTTGGTTTAAGGACAGTCCAGAAAATATTGGAAAGTTAACATATGGATCAGAATAGCTCTGCCTCAAATGTGTACTGTGCAATGACATTGATCCACTTTGTGACACTTTGTTCAGATTTTCAGGCAAACTACCACCAGTTACAGTTTAAGATTGGTCAGTAATATATAGAATATTAACTTTGCCTTAGCATTATGCATTAAATCAGTTCTTTCTTTTCTTGGAGGCTGGCTGTCAGGGGTAATGGAACCTTGAAAGACATGAGGATCAAAATCAAAGAATAGTTGTTCAAACCACAGCAAATGTTTAACTTGATGTCCAGACTGGTCAATCAGCCTTTGCTATCTGTCTCACTTTACCCTTTAATGAAATACCTTTGAGTCATATTTCTTCAATAAGGTTTTAAAAAAAATGAAATAATTTCATTTTTGTACACCTGGTGCACAAGTAGCGGGCTTTATAGCATGTACTTTCTCTAAATGTAACAGCACATGATATCTGGTTTTCACAAATTGCTGGTTGCTGGTCATTGTTTTCTAGGATTAATTAATTGTAGGAATAAATCAATATAGCTGTAAATGGTACCAGGATCAAAGTCAAACTTACAAAATATTGATAATCATCTAGGTAAACACTGGAGGTAGATTCCAAGGCAAATAATAAGATTCTCAAAAGCATGTGACTATAAAACAAAGATAATAATATAGTCTTTAATAAAACCTCTGTAGAACCCCACAGAAACAATAAACAGAAACAAAGTAAGAGAGAGTTTGCCTAAACATGAACTCAATATTTTTCTTTACCATTATTTTATTCTCATTTTATTATAATAGATCTTCTTCCCCACTCCTTTCATATTTCCTCTTGATTCTCCAGCCTTCTACATCCTCCTTGTTCTCTTCACAGTAGAAATTGCCATACAGGATGAGACAATAAGTCTCTGTGGTCTAACATTCAATCTCCCTGAAAGAGCCAGTGTATCAAGTCTCCTCCTTGTCTTTAACAGAGACTGACCTAAAGCATGAAGACTGCCATTAGTATCCCTCTTACAAAACAGGTAACTACAAATATTTTGTACTGACTGTACCTTACAAAGTACTTGGCCTCAGTGACACACAATTATTACCATGAGCTATTATTATATTATTAATTATATACTGTGAGTGGAGAGGGGAATTTTTTTTCCCATGAGTTTTCAAAGATCAGCTTTTACTTTCAGGCAGTATTTCCTTACCCTCATGTGATGGTAGGAGAGCGAGGATAAAAATTCCTGACTGACCCCTACTGTTATTGTGGAACTACTTATATCAGCTGTGATTTTGTTTTCTTCCTTTATTTCTGAAGTCCCATTCATGATCTGTTTCTAGTAGTTTTGTTGCTGTGTAGCCTTGTTGGTTTTGCAGTGTGTGTGTGTCAAGTCCTGTATAACAGCCGACACACCAATGGGTGAGGGAGCAAGGAGCTGGGTACTCATCAAGGAGTTGTGGTGCTGGAAACATGGCATGCACTTGTGTGGATGTGTGCCTCAAAGTGGGATGTCCTCCTATGGGAAGATAGGTTGCCAACACAGTAGAGGAAGCAATCTTTCCCAATGAATTACAGCTGTACTGGTTACCAAGGAGTAGAAACTGCCTTGCTTGGCCAATGTGTTGGGTGTTATTAAACAGTGGGCTAGCTGGCCACAAGTTGTAGTTGGAGATCCAGAGTCTGCTGACTGTGCTGAGGTAAGGGACATGTGGCTGTGTGAGAGACAGGGTAGAGACAGCTTGGGGTTTGCCAGTCATGCAGCAGGAAGAAGGGAATTTGCAGAAAGGAGAGAAGGAGTCAGTGCTGTGTGAAGCTGCTTATGAGGAAAGGAATTAGAGTTCCCTGAGAGAAGTCCATTGAAAGAAGGCATGAAAAATTTTTAATAAAAGACTGGTGTTGGTACCAGTCATGTTTGTCTTGACATAATTACTACATCCTCCCAGAGAAGCAGCACCAGCTTTGCATCACCTCTGGAGATGTCCCTGGCACAGACACACTATCATGCAGTGCTGCTGCCTCTGTGTCCTGCGGATCCAGCCAGGGACAGTGAACCCAGGGTCACTCTTGTTCAGGAAAGCAGGTCCTCAAAAAGAGGAGGGAGAGAGCTGCCATGAGCAAAGTGCTGGGGGAGGAAGAAGCAGGAGGAGAGTACTGTGTGGCTCATCAGATGTATGGAGAGGGTAGGAAAGGGAATCTGGTAGGAAATGGAAACAGATGGGCGAGCTCACAGGAGAAGGGGTGGAAGAGAAAAACCAAGATGAGCTTTGGGAAGATGCTGGGGATGAAGGCTGGGAAGCTCAGAGAAGCTGAAGGAAGCATTCTCTCTCTTGTGATGAAAGACTTGTCTCCAGCACAAAAAGTCCAGGCTGTCTGTTATCAGCACCTTGAAGATGCTACATACCAATGAAGTAGAAAGAAAGGTTTCATTTTCCCATAAGGAAAAATTAGCTAAATTAGTGCTTTTGCAGTGATTTATGAATATCTGATCTTCCCGTTTTGATGGTACTTTTTCACCACATCCATGCCAAGCTGAACCACATTCTGCCTTATTCTCAAGGAAGAAAAGGACACTAGGTTTATCACAAGCAATAGAGAGCAGTCTGAACTCTGTAACCTCCATAACCATGTGCTACCTGTAAAAAAGATTTTAGGAAACTCCAAGTAAACAGTCCACATAAAGTGTGGAAGAAATATCTGGCTGCTACTGAATGGAGAATCAGTTTGTACAGAATCATTTACTGCAAAAAATGCTACAACAAAAATCTTATAAAATTATTCTTAAAAATTAATTTGCTAGGACAGATCTGTCTATAAACTTATGAAAAAGTAGTTAAATTGGTACTAACCCACATTTTTTCTATGTTGTTGTTTATGTGTAGGCACAATTATTTTGCCATAAAACTCGCTTCTATTGATTTTTCTTAAAGTATTTTTTTACTATAACAGTTATCGTTACTGCATGATAGTGTTTGAAAAAGGACTTGAACCAAATTAGTAGTGGCAATACTGAAATAAAATCCTATATCATTAATTTGGATCACTGTGGCATGTAGAAAATGTTCTGCAAATTAACCCAAAAGAAAACTTATTCCTGCTCATGTGCAGTCACTACAGAATTGATACTACCTATCCAGAGCAGACATCCAAGTGATTGAATAATCTGTTCTTCAAAACTAGTCTACCACAAGTTGATTGCTTCTCTTGTATGCTCTTTTCATCTCTGTATGAGTGGTGAGAGAGAAGACAATATACCAGGGTATGCTGTTGGGGGTAATGTTCAAACATGGAAACAGTGTGTATATATTGCTTTAAATCCCTTCCTGCCAAAAAACTGCTGAGACCTCTAATTCTCATGATGATACCTTTGGGAGCTGTAGGTATCTTGAAAACAGTGCTGCATGTCACAGTAAGTGTCTAACAGCATGCGACTCACAGTGCTGCGTTGTGAGGATAACACAAGAAATAATTCACATAGTTGATAATTTCCATTTAACAAACAATCTGTTACCCAGATACAATTGTTGCTGTGAAGATTCCATAAGCTTAAATTTGGAATGATACATGAATTTGAGATGTGCATTTCAAACAACAACTAAAGGAACTCACTGCAGTTTGGAGACATAAGTATATTTGCATGGAAATCAGGGAAAATATGGAAGGAGTGTTAAATGGTGACGTATTTAAGCAAAATAAAAAGTGCAAAACTTAATACAGATGTAGACACTTTTACCCAGGATTTGGACAACTAATCAAGATCCTTGTGATGAAATTTTTTTTATTATCAATATTGTCTATTATTTGCATTTTGAAATGATGTCGGGCCCTGAACTAAAAGCCATGTTCCATTATAATGGATATTAAGTATGTAATGAAAAGATAGCCTTCCCCTACAAAGTATTCTTGAGCTCAATTTATGTCCATATTGCAATCAGAAGACAGATGTGACTGCATGACGGATGTGACTGACAAAGCATGGAGATAGTAGAGCCAGTTTTTAATTAGACATCTTGGTAACCTAGCCCAAGGAACACAGGCCCAGTGAGGACTAGTTACCCTTTGTTCTCAGTCAATTTTGCAAATGTCACGAGAAAAAAGCAAAGAGTGACTCTTGAGAGGATGAAAAAAAGCTAAGGAATAGGGAAAGTTAGTAATGTATAATCTGATTTTGTATTGGCTCAGGAGCACATATAGAGAAGGTTGTGAGGTCACTCCAGTGAGAAGGAAGGTTAGAGGTAAATATAGAGTTTGGAATTATACCCAGTCTAATACTAGAATCCCTGCTGCTGGTTAGCTGTGCTAATATGGCTGCCATCTTTATTGCATGTAGAATGCTTCTGGTGGGGAAGCACACAGCTAGCATGCCTCAGTGGCAAGTAGGGATTAATTGAGCATAATGCCTTTTGGAAATTCACAGCATTTTCTTGGAAGAGAACAAGGGAAAACTGATAGTTTTGCTGTGTAACTGAGTTTCATAATGAAATGTTTTATAGTGAATCCTTGTTGCCTCATTGCTCTTAAACCTTTATTAAAAAAAGCTTTTGAAGTGTATTACTTAATTGCATGGTTTGAGGATCTTGCTGCACAATTCCCTATGAGTTCTATGTTTGGCCTCTCCTAGATGAGACATCATTGGTATTTAGACGTCAGGAATATGAAATTTAGGGTTGAATGGACCATTTTCCCTCCCTTCCACAAGCACCTTGTGATGCAGTCTAATTACATTGTCCAGTACTGCTGCTTTGTTTTGACAGTTTACGGATTCTCAATTAAACCACTTAACCTGTGACATTGATGAGTCCATAAGTCAGAAGCCATTACATTATATTGTTCTGTAGCTGCTTCAAGATCCAAACATCGGTCAATGATTGAACAAAACTTCAGAAATATTTTAGGTAAAGTGCTACAATATTGCATGGCTTCAGGAAAGAAAGTGTGACTGAAAACTTAAAAATGAAAATTTTCAACTCAGTGTGAATGGTAACTCATTTTCAAACGTTAATATATGGCTTATTTGACAATGGGTAGTTTTAAAGTTTTAATTGCGTCTTTCTTTTTTATTAACAATATATCATATCTGTTCAAACTGATTTTTAAACTTATATCGACTGAAAAATCAGATTTATCACATCTGGAAGTGAGATGAAGAATGAAGAATTCAGTCCTGTTTCAAAACATGAAGAGCACGTTAAAATCACAAGTTATAAAGAAAAGGCATCTACCTATTTACAGTAACTGTTCCGTAGTGCTGTAATGTGCTTCACAGGGAAAATATATCTGAGTAACAGGAACAAAATTGATAGTACAGCAGGCTCTAAGCTTTTCAGGCCCTTCAGGAAAATTCTGTGTGAGTATATCAGGCAAATTTTTAGTGCCACTGACACAAAAATTGTATTTATTAATTTCATGAGTCTGAAAGCTCACGTAGGGACACCTTAGTTATATACAGGTGTCCAAGGAATTACAGCCTTGCAGGGCTTTTCTAGGTAAGCCTCAGATGTCTGTTCTGTATCTCCTTCAGTACTGGTACACTGATGGATTTAAAATTCATTCATTCAGCAATTGTTCTCAGGCTACTTCTGTAATGCATCATGAAATGGGAAAATTTGCTGTCCTGACTCCTGCCAATATCACTTGGGGAAGTGAAAAGGACAGGAGAGGTGGAAAGAAAGAGAAGGCAATTTTACTAAGGAAGGGAATTAATGATTTGTTTCTCAATCCATTTCTTCTGTTGTATTCAAGCAAAATCTGATTTTTTTTCTTCATATTCAGTTGATAAATCTACCCCTTTCATGATTAATTTGCAATTAATATAGACATATAGGTTGGCTTAACCTGTCCTGGTTATTACCATGGTATTGCTGCCTTGATTTTATATCAGTTTCTACCACCTTTCATTAACTTATTGAAAACATGACTTTTCTACATTAATAGAAATAATTCTATATTTGTATTATAAGACTGTAAAAGTCAACCTGACCTAAGAGAATATGTTTCAATGAAGAAGTTTATATTTTGTATTTTTAAGTTAATAATGGGTTGATAGGCATATCTTTCTGATGTAAGACATATTTGCAAGGCATATATGTCTGATGTAAGACGTAGCACAGGAGTTGATAATTTTGAAGAATTTTTCAAGTCTGTTTACATTGGTCTTGTAACATCCTTTTATATGAAATCACTTCAGTGGACAAAATGAAGCACTTATTTTTTAGTGATTTTTTTATGCATGAATTCTTTCCTATCAATCTTTCTTAGTACTCATATTACTGTACTTCCTGGTATTCCCCATCACAGACACCAATGTGGGAGATTGGTAGAAAATACAGAACAAAATACAGAAACTCATTCTGCAAAAAACTTGGACATATACAATTCAGCAATACAGCCATTCACTTTCAATGAGCTTGAAATCTAGGCATAAAATAGGCAATGACAGTCAAAGAGGCAGGTAACTGAGATGATATCAGAAACAGGTAATACCACTCAGTACTGTAAATAGCTTTTATAAGAAGTTGAGGAGTAACTAAAAATTACTGACTGCTCAAGGTAAACAAACATGGTTTCAGCAATAACTGATATTGAAATAGAAAATAAATAGCAAGTATATGAGTATTTTAAGTCTATAATTCATAAAGGGTTCAGGTGATCCCATGGCAAACAGCTCAGCTTTGCACAGACAGTCACCCTGACGGATGCCAGCATTCTTGTTGCACCTAATAGAAATTACCTGGAATCTCTCCAGGCATCCTCAGTCCTGGTCTGTGACAGTGAAATGTCTGGGCTTTTTCTTCCTCCCTACTTTTACTAGAATCACTCAATGCACTCTTTTGCACAAGCACACTTGCCCCTTATTTACCTGTAATACCAACTCCACTCCACTACATACTGCACATGCTGCCTTTGACACCGACCTTTTACAGGCTTTTAAACACTTCCTGCAAGTAAGTTCATATCTCCCAAGCCTTGATGGTACAAAGAGTCTATCATAACTCTTTTGTCTTTTGTCCTTGCTGGACTTGCCTTACTATCTGAAGTCACACCTAAACTACAGGGCTTTTTCACAGGGATTAGGTATTGAACGGAACATCCCGTAAACTATACTGTGCCTCCTTTTAGAAATTTGAAGGGATCTCTGTGAAACATTTATAAGGGTATCCTTGTATCATAGGAAACTGGAGTTGTATGAGATTTCAGGTAAGTGAGATTTATGAACATTCTGAGAAGTCTGGACATCAGTGCACAAGGTTCAGGCAAACTTTCAGTAAAGTGTGAGAAAGTTCTGCATTGCCCAGCAGATTTGTATGAAACCCCAGTCCACAGAGGACTCTTTCAAGCAACATGCAAATAAGTTTCTCTCGGCCATTCTCGGCAGAGACAGGTTTTCAAACATGAGGTTTGCTTGCAGAAAGATAGAAATGGATATCCTGAGGTGTGTCCATGCTGCCTAAATTTTGATAGTGCATGGAGGGAGACAGTCTCTCTTCAAGGGTGATCTGAAGCAGTAGCCATTAAAAAGACAAACAGCTTAAGGAGACAAATCTCCTGAATAAGTGTGTGGCTAAATTTGGATAGAGTATATACTGCCTACTGTACGTTTCAGACTTCCTTCCCTGTGGAAATAGTGATAAATAAACTGCTGCCTCTTGTTGCTAGTGGAGGTGACATGAAATTTTAAAATATTAGGTGGGGCTGGCAGATAATGGGAGAGAGCTATGAGTTAATTAACTGGCATGTCTAAGAGAGCTGTGCCTGGAGGCCACTGCCAGGACTGGCAACTCAGTGTGCAGAGCACTGTACAAGCACTTAGGAAGAAATAACCATCAGTCCAAAGAATCTGCCATCCAAATAGGCAAGAAAGTTGAGAAGAGCAGAGAAATGTGGAAGGGTATACTATTTCTGAGAATTGCTTCAGTTGCCTACTCCCATAGTTGCAAATCCTGAGGAAAAATCTTAAACAAACCCTCTCATTCAGCCAGAGCCCTCAGCAGATACTTTTCAGTGCAGTTCTAAAATTTTTTCAACAGTCGTCAGGCAGCAAACGCTTTTAATGAGAGAATATTGACTACCTCGTGTATGTTTCTAAGTTCCAGACTACTCAGTTATCAGTTATCCTGGCAGAAACTGTAATTCTGACATCAGTGCTACCACTGATTACCATTCCACAGGTAGCAAAGAAGCCTAAATTGCCAATAATAGTTGTAAAAGAGTTAGTGACTGGGCAGTAAAAGGCAGGCAGAGAGATGCAGTTAGGAATTATATAAACTGTGAACTGCCAACTTGTATCGTTTTATGTATTTCTTGTCTGGTAAAAGTGGAATATTATAGAAAACAGCCCAAAATGGGATAGCCAGAGTGACTTAATCTTTAGTAAAATAGTAGGTGCAAGAAATTAAATGCACAGTAATCAAAATAAAATTCCTTAGAAGAAGACAAGAAAAGAATCAAAAGGGTTTTAGCTTTTGAGAAGGGGAGCCCCATTGTATAATTAGATCATGAACTAAGGCTTTTTACTACTGCAAATTCACACTGTGAGCTGTTTAAGTGCCACCTCTTGATTCTCCTACTGCAGCTTCTAATAGCAAACCCTGTTCTGCTTTCCTTTGTGCAAAACCAATCACATCACATCAAATTATACAACTAATTAACACAAACTCCTTAAAAAATTGCATATTATTTTGGCAAGGCAAATTAACGCCAGTCCCCTGAAACCATGTTTAGTAATTCCCACTGACTGTAGTAACGCCTACTACTGAGAGAAGGGCTAATCAACTACAGGCTCTCCTGCTGATGAGCTGAACCAAGTAACCAGATGTTTCTGCCTTCTAGGCTAATGGAAATGTCATGCATGTTTTTCTCTCCACCTAGGTGAAGAACTAATTCCACCATGGCCATGGTCTAGGTAGCTCTCTCTGGTGCTGCTTCTGGCAGGTCCTGCTAGTTGATCCTGAGCAGATTGGTACAACCTTACCAAAGGTGCTTTGGTTTAAGCCGCCTAATCCAGCCCATCAAGGCAGCTTGGTGCCAAGACGTTCTCACTCAGGATATGGATAGCAAAGAGCAAGCTGGTGAGCATCACTGTGGAGAAAAATATATCTGTCATATTGTGCTGTATGTAAAAGCTGGGCAAAGTATGTTTTTTTTGTATATTGGTAAGAGGTCCCTCTGGTATTAAATTACTTAATGAGATGTCTATTGCAATTAAAAGAGTCATAACATTTATATTAACATTTTAAAGCTTGCTTATTTCAGGAGTGTCAGTTTACATGAGTCTAAATAGGCGATAATGAACATGATGAAGTATTCCATATTAAAACTGAGTACTGTGTAACTGTCTAGTAAAATCTTAATATTAAGCTATACTGTATAACTTACAGGGCATTATAAAAGCTTCATATTTAGATGTATCCCATCTTGAATCTCAAATAATGGACCTAGAATTAAATATGAATACAAAATAAAAGGAAATGCATTTATATGTAATCTTAAAAAATACATTTCCATGATATATCTATTTAAAAAGCTTACAGTATACTTTGATGGATGATACAGCCATTTTCAGAAACAGCAAACTATAATTTAAAGACAGTGTATAATTATTTAACAGCAGTATTTTCTAAGTTCAGCTGATTTGTACCTCTCATGCTAGATGCTAAATACTAGAATGTGTATCAGTAAGCCCTATTATTCCAAATGCTTACCTGGTGAACAAAAAAGATATGTGGTGCATTTAAAATACTATTTAAGGAGGAAGAGACTTAGTTTGAAAAATGCAGAGAATGTATTAATTTCAGACCCCACCCACAGCAGCTAAGTATATTCTTTATTTTGTTTTTCAATAAATCTTCAGTAGTATATATATAGACTGTAAGCACAAGTTAGTCTTTTTATATTTTAAATTTCCTTAACATGCTCATTGCTGTATTAACATCTGTTCTGAAACTCCCACCACCACAGCAAGGAGGCATCAATTAACATCAGTTTGGAAGTGACAGATATTCAGTCAAGGAGGAATAAAACTCTACAGCAATTTTTGCCAGCAAAATCTCATCGTGTGTGCAAAGATGCAGTCTACTAGTAGCACCAGTTCAATATTTGAGGGGATGGATCACTGAAAGAATGAGGTTTGCCTCTCATGAAAGGAGACATGCATGAGCTCTTATTTGTAAATTCAAAGATAAGGCCACTGAACTGAGAGTGACCTGGCTCTGGTCCCAGAAAGTTGTGTTTCACTAGATTTAGTTTCTACAGCAGAGAAATCTAGCAGTGTGAGAGACAGTCTCTCAGGCAGCTAGATGCACTTCCCAGTGAAATAAATATTGGAAAACTGACATTTACCCAGGATGCTGTGAGCTACTAGAATGGACCATAGACTACCTGACACCTGGTCATCCTGTATCACTTAATGTGCAAGGTAGTAGTTACTAAAACAGTGGATCTTTCTGGCTGCATTTCAGGACTGTATCCAAGAAAAGGGGAGTTAAAAAATCCTGCTATTTGATCATGGAAAATACACAGTGTTATGCAAATATCCACGTCCAAGAAGTGAGAAAAGAGCCTTGAATCACCTTGGCTATTGTACAGTTCTTCCAACATATTCCTCTGCATGCTATGACTTTGCAAGCTAGAGTTTCATTGAGTATGTTTGAGAAATCAGTGGAAAATGAAGAGTGAAAAAAAAGTATGCTCTGTTAGTATACTGCTTTCCTTGACAAACAAGAAATAAATCCTTAAAAAGCAAAGAAACTAAATGGAACTAAACTGCAAGGAGGGCTAGATTTTTTTTTTTTTTTGTGAAATGAATATTTTGACTGCAAACTAATTTGAGATTATAAGTTTTTTCATAAAAATGTTTCAACATATCCATGCTGGAATGATAAGAATTGAACAAATATTGCTGAACTATGAACTTAGATCAACTGATTTGGGGCTAAGAAAAGCTGTTGAAAAGAGTGAGGCACCACCATTGGCATGAAATGCACTAAAAGTACTTATTCCAGTGGTGAAGGCAATTTTTATGTATAAGGAAAGATTCAGAGTAAAAATAAAAAGTATATATATGTATATATACAGACAAAGCAGAACAGTATATAATTATCAGACAGCTCACAAGATAACACCAACATAATGTTGGTCCTTGTGATTTTAATTCAGCATAAGGTCATTGGGCCTCATTCATCCTCCTCTGCAGATCTTGATTTTCTCTTAATGTAAGGTTGGAGAAGGAATAAAAAAAATTTGTCCTAATCTCATCCATGAGAATCAGGTTTATCCTGACAGAACTATGTTCTGAATAAAGCCTTCAATTACCACAAAATGTAACATATTTCCACAGGGCAGTATGGAGAAAAAACCTGAGGGTGATCTGTACTGTTGCAGATCTGGGACTGAAACCAGACTGAGCTATAGGTGTTTGTTTGTGTGCTGCTCACTTCTCTCTGACCAACTTTCTACTATTCCATACCCAGCAAAATCATAAACATTTCTGTGAGGCTGCATGCCTGGGCAGTAAAGATAAATAAAGAACTATTCACAACTAAAATAATATATAGGAAGAACAACAGCTGAGAAGAAGACTTCATTGAGAAATAGGAGAAGGATCTAGGATATCTGTTCCTTCCTGAAATGCTCACAATTTTATCCATCATGCTGGATGTCTTCTAGCATAAAGGAATTCTGTGGCATTTGGGATCACAGGAATGTTCAGTTGTATCACACTGGAAGCCCATTTGGTCCAGTGTCTTGTGAACAATGATCAAAGTCACAACTTCAAAGGAAGATGCAATGAAGTATGAACAAGACAGGGAAATATCCAGCTTTTGGTTCTTCTTTCCTCTTCCAGACAACAAGTGAATGGCTTGTGCTTTGTAGCTAGGGAATTTCTGCCTCTTTCTACTTTAAAATTGTTTTAGTATCATTGTGTACCTTCTTTCTGCATACAAAAATTTTCCATTTCAATAAAATCCAGATAAAGTGTAATCTTATTGCATAAATTTCTTCCCACTTTATCGACATTGTGTGATTAACTTTCCATATACATATTTGCCTATCTCAGTGGAAAAAATGCTCTTTTTGACAGTCCAGTAGCCTTTGAAAGACTTAGGTGAACAAGTTATAACAATCTGTTCAAAGAATTTCATCCCCTTTGCTCTTTGCAATGCAAAAGCTTCAAAGGTCAGTTCAGATAGACTTTGCACACTCCAGAGGTGTTAATAATTTAAACTCATGGATACATTTCTCATGCATGCATATGAACAGCTTTTAAGGTATATTTTCTGTGTTCATATGTTTATTTCTTAATAACTGAGAAAGATGATGAAAACTCTAGTAGAGAAGGTAGTTGATAGGAAGGGACCATCAATATCTAGATGGAGGCAGAAAGTATTTTGACAGACTTGAAATGACCCAGTAGTGTAATTATTTCTCTTTCTCCAGTTATTCCCAGGTTAACAATCTGTGTTGAATTTCCTCAAGAAGGCAGAAAAATTCTTCTGCTTTGGATACACACACTTTACTCAATTTTTTGGAGGAAAATATTTCTTCTTTCAGTGCTTGTACTGCAGCTGAGTATAAAAAAAGAGGCAACACTGCCCTGACAAAGCCTTCAGACCATCTTTCTGTAAAGTTCTTACAGATAGCAAGAATACAAGAAGTTTGAAGTATTAAATACACCTGAAGTTAAAAGTTTTTCTCAATTTCAAGTGTATGGATTGCATTGGCTGGAATATGGTGTTTTCCTCACTGTGCACAACACCAAATAGTGTCCTGACTCGTGCCCCACTGGAATGCTGAAATTTACTTTACAGACTGGGATAAGGTTTCTTAGGGATCTACAAATTTTTTAAAAGGAAAATTGTAATCTAGCAGTGATCACTGATTTATTTTACATCTGGGTATTGAAAAAGACCTATAGTCACTCCTTTTGGTTTGGCAGGGCTTTCAAGTGTGAACAAGGGAATAAATGAAAAGCCATGGAAGAAGTCAGATTTTCTATGAGGCTGTGTACCATAAAAATAATAACAAGGGGAAATGGAAAACCACTAAAATAAAAGACTGTGATCCAGTTTATGTCCACACATGGTGAGGTATTATCAAGCAGTTATTTCTCCCAGTTAATCATTAAATGCACTCCTACACTCTTAAAAACTAATGTGAGGAACACTTTTAGGACAGAAAAGTATACACAATGGATATATGAATAAGAAGCATGTGAACCAACAAAATAACAGCTCTCTCCTCTGCATAGCTCTATATTCTTTTACAACTAGGTTGTTTCATTAATAATTCCAGAGCATTAAAATGTATTGTGCTATTCTGTAAAGCTTGTTGTACAGAAACAATTCAATAAATGAAAAGTCTGAGTTCTAAGTATTATTATTATTTTTGCTCAGATTTGCTTTGTGGTACAAAATTCTTTTGATTGCTTCAGACCTACAACAATCCCCTGTTGTTTATCATAAATAACAAGTTGTTTTATTTCTCTGGGCTAGTAAGTTTCATTTTCTTCTGTTGCTATAATTTCTATTCATTTTTAACATGAACACATTTTCCTACAGAAGTAGTCTTGTATCTAACTGTACCTTGTGATTTTTCGGCTGTGAAAAGCATTCTAGTTGATGAGAAAAGGGTGAAAATCATTCCACCCCCTCACCAGAGTGAACTGAACTTTCTAAGGATATATTTTTGCCCCTTTTTGAAACAGAATAGGTAATGCTTTCATTTCTGACTGCCCACTTGCTAGACATTTTTTATACTGAATTCAGAAACTATTTAGTGGTGATGCCATTAATTTTATTTCTGATAGAATTTGTATTGTGTCAGCTTGATCCTACACTGTCACAAAGGAACATAGACTTTGTATAAAAGGCACTATTTAAAACACCAAAGTTGGTGCTGATTTTACCAGTATCACCAGTTTTACAGTCTTTGAAAACTCTGCAGTCTTTCTTTTCAATTGAATTTTCTGTGATGGGTGAGGAGAGGGAATTATGGCCTCAGTGATAAATTATAATATTTTTATCTGTCTTTCTTCCCCACTGAGGACTTTGCATATTTTCCATACGGAAGGTTTTTAACCATGATGCTTTAGTCCCTTCTTTTTCACAGAGCCCTGTAGAGCCCACAGTCAAGGATTCACTGGTTGTATGAAATTAGACAGACTGGATCACGCTGGGCATCTGTCCCCTCTGCCATTCTGCACTAACACAGAGAGTACATGTGATTTACTTCAATGAACTGTGACTCCCACAGTTTCCCAGTTTCCCCAGCTGCAATCCTTAACAAAGATGTGATCAATCATTTTGGTCTTCATTCAACTGGGAAAAATGTGCTTAGAGGAGTACCTCTTAAGATGACCAGAGTTTGTCTTTCTGTCTAACAGACTGATAAATCTGTATAACCAATTTATACAGTTTTTCTGACTGTACAGGAAAATGAGTTACAGCTAATAGCATGTCTCTGATAAGAGTCTATTGACATTTTAACTACTGAAGATCCATTTTAAACCAGCAGAATCTAAATACGCTGGGGGCAGGGCAGCTGAAGTGTGACATCTGCCATTTCTTGTGGTTGGGAATCCCTCTTCAACAACCGTAGGGGCAACCTGCACGGTCAGCAAGGGGGAATTCACAGGCTTTATCTTTATTTTGCCAGCTCTGCAATGCATGTCTAAGGTGCAACCTTCTCTGAGTTTCCACCACTTGCTTACAACTCACCTTAACTTTTATGTGGAGACCTACATTTTTTGTTTCTTTCCAGCACAGACAGCTGCTGTTGTTTCCTGCTTGTATCTGTTGAAAATACCACCACAATAACCAGTTTCCAAGCTCATGGAAGCGCTGCCTTGAATCCTTCTAGTGTTTCCTTTTCCCATCACATGCGTTTCTCATCCTCTTGACTTACATTATCAGTACTTCATGATGTTGCCCTTGTCAGAGCCTCTGGCAGATATCCACCACCTACTAGTTACAGTTCAGATGGGGTATCCTCCTCCTGTGGGAGATCACCTCACCAAAAGTTCTGAAAACCACTTCATTATCTTTTTCAAATCTTTAAATCTTTCTATCTGACTGCTTGAGAGCAAAGGCAGCATTTCTTTTCCTTATGTAGGTGTCTTTACCTGAACTAGTTTACTGTTATCTTCAGTGGAAAATAATACACCTTTTATGGTGTAACTCATCTGTCTTATTTCAGGCATCTACTGTGGACTGACATGACTCTCACTTTGCAAGTGATTATTCCTTCTTACTGACTACCAGGGGAATCTATGGTTCCAGTTCAGATACAGATGATTTTGCAGCTATTCCAACTAGCCTACCTAGTTAGCTAATGATAGGTGGGTATAAACTATATGTATATTCTTTGAATACCTATTAATTGAAGCACTCAAATTTAGGTGCTTACAGTGTAGGTGTCAACACATGGTATATAATCTCCATTACATCAATGGAGCTCTAGCTAGTATGGGTGATGGAGCCTGGAGGAAAATTCAGCTGAGCTAGATCCAAATCCTTCCATAAGGCTGGTGTATATCTAGGTTTAGAAAAATCTGTCCATCTATCTAGTAGGCAACAATGCTTTGTTTCACATTGCAGCTGGTGAACCTACAATTATTGCCTCTGTTTATTCTAATATTGGATCATCAGAGTCAGTTAATGGAACTGCTTCTGCTAAATATCCATTTATTTGTTTTTGGCCTTGATGAACTATTTGCAGTATAAAAATAGAAATATAGCATACAGAGGACTTTAGAAACTCATGAAAGCAAATGCAACACTATTTGGGAATGCTGCAAACAATGACGTCTTCTTGTGAGCAGCATCCCAGAGAGATGTTATCAATTTGAGTTTGGAACTGACTCGTTCTGTAAGAAAGAAAAAATGTTCATTAAACAGAATGGTTCACTCTTGTGTGAAGTTAAAGAAACAAACTTTCCCCTAAGAAAAGCATATTAAATCCTAATGCTAGTTAATCCAACTTCCCCTGTTGCACACAAATGAAATGTTATTGCCACCCATGCTTCTACACAATATTTTATAAAGGATCTCCTCTCTTAAAACTTCTTATCCTCTTTTTCCTGATTCCTATGCTTACATCTGGCATGAACTCCCATAATTTCCAGGATGTAAATCTAGCTGTGTAACGACATCAGAAAAAGAACTGTTAAGAGAAAAACACATCAAGTATCTTTTCCTTTAGACAAATAATGTCTTGAAATGAAGTCTTGAAGAGGTTATACCCTTTTTCTTTTATTATATGCAATAAATTCATAGCTTCATATTCACCCATTTTTTTCCAAACAAGCATAATACCCTACCATGTGCTTGAAAACTACAGTCCATGTTCCTTTCCTAAACTTTCGCTGCTTCTTTAAGTAGACCATATTTTTCTTCTGTCCTGTTAGATTTCAGGGGCACCATTGACAATCTCTTGAGAAAGGGTTGAGTATTTTTGTCCCTGGATTTCTCTGTTTCAGTCTTTGTAGGAGAAGCTTTCCTGTCAGAAAACTCATCCTGTTTAAAGCAGAAAGAAGTCACTTGGCAATATAATCTCTTCATCTTTGGTGCTTGGGGGAAGGCATTGCCTGTGGAGCAGAATCTACCTGTGTGCTTAGCAGTCAGCCTCTGCTTTATCTGTATTAGTACAATTGTTCTGGAGAAGCAAACGGGAAGGAGTTCGAAAAGTTATCACAATACCTTGCCAATGGGTCCTTTGTAACCCAAAAAGTAGCATGTACACACCAGAGGATAGTAGGGATACCATGTGCTTTGCTACAGCTGTTGAGACTTACTCTGCCTGTAAGAATGTTGCTGGTTTTAGCAGCCATCCAGAATTATATAATTCCTCAGAAATGTGAGGTTAAGAATAGACAAATAGAAAAATAGGGTAGTAGGTTACAGAGTATGTTTAGAGTTTGACTCTAGCTGACATTATACATCCTTGCCCTTTTACTACAGATTGCTCATGAGGACTGAATAATATTTCAGGTACATAGTGTAGGCCTCAAAAAACACTTCTGCTGTATAGCAGAAGTGCCTGTATAGCAGAAGTGTGTGTATAGGCACATGCACACACTACACCCTCACCCCCATGCCACTTACACAGATACCTACAAAGGTAATGCCACAGTTGTCCATATCTTATGAAAATCATAAATGAAAATCTGCAGAAGAGAAAAATGTGTGTTCATATCAGTGGATTGCTATGGCTAACTTTACCTGGATATTTTCAATGCACTCTGAACCATGAGATATTAGACATGATCTGCTTTATTTTTGGTCTCTTCTAGCTCCAATGAAATCACTGGCAAAATTTCTACTAAATTAGGTGATGTGTGTTCATCGGAAGAGGAAGTTGCATAACCATATACATATATATACATTTTACATTGTAAAATGTCACTTAAATATTCCGTACTTATCACTTGAAGCAACTTTCTTCACAAATCTGAAGAAATTCCTCCTCATAAGTTAAAAATAAAGTTGGTGTGAATTATACTTTTCTGAAGACAAAATAAGAAGTTGAAAAACACCCCCCTTACAGTAGTGTGCATGTGTGCATGCCTCTATTTGCCTGTGTGTCTATACGTTGGCTCATATTCTTAAAAGAAATTTACTTTTATGCCTCCATCTCAGCAGAGTGTCCAGCATGGGATTAAAATATTGTCATATGCACATAAAACGTGTCCAACTGACTGGTGTTTTCTCGTTTGCTACAGATTTAAGATCCATAGCTCTACACATTTCAAATTTCTCAAAACCAAGGAAGAAGAAACGTGCACAGGAGAAAATCTCGTTTCATCACACTGGGATTATTTTTCTATCCCAGGTGCTCAAGCCTGGGCTTTCTCTTAGTCTAATTGATAACTGTTGGGCTCCTCCCCTTAACCCTCTGACTTCAGTGCCTTCCCTTCCCGGGTGACTCCTGTTTCACTGTTCTACCTCATTCACTTATGGTTGACCTGGAGCTCCTGGGTTAAGCTTCCCCACTGGTATTCAACCTTGGACCTTATTATTGTTCTACTCATCTGACCTCTGATACACTAAGTTCTAACAAGGTGATCTGAAGAAAATCACTCATTTTTTTTCTGTGAGGTTTCATGGCTTGTCTATTTACTGCTCTTGGCTGATGTTCTTTTTTCCACTTCAGACCACCAAGTGCTCTGCTTTAGTTTGTCAATTTATAGTGCTGTCATGGTTTCAAATGCTGTGACCATTGTGTAGAATATACTCTCCTGACCTCTGAAGCAACTTTCTGTATTTCAATTGTTAACTCATTAGGGTTTGGAAGAGCAGCTGAAAAGAGAATGGCCTTTTTCCCACAATTGCTTCCAATGAGATGCTTGAAGAGTCATCACAGTCCAGGATTAAGAGAAATCAAGAGGATGCTGCTAGAAATTAGCTCGAGTTATTTTGTATTCTTGTCTAAAGGAAACAAACTAAACCCTTCAATGCCCAAAAATACTGCTCTTGTCATCATCACCACTAAGGTGCAAGGGGGATCATATCAATAAATCTAATAATGAAAAGATTAATCAGATGAATCTGATTTGGATAATTCAAGTACTTTTCCAAAATACTCCAAAACGCAGACAAAATATGTTCTTTAAACATAACTTTTATGTTTTACTACTTTCAGTGTCCTCACGCAATCCTTTGTTTGCACTGGCCCTTTGTCTGGGTTCTGAGCCTTGAACTGGCATCTCCCAATCAAGTTTTTCTAATAAATAGTGTTTTAACTCTCACCCTTTGAAAATACCTTTTGAAGAAGAATAGAGAAGGGAATGGACAGCACCAGCAAAATTAATTCTGAAGTCAGCTCCCTAAGAAGAGTGCAGTCATAACCATGTTTATTACAACCCCTCCTCCTCCAACAAACTCCTTTCCTTCTTGATTTTAATTTAAGTGGGGAAACTCAGTGAGCAAATAAAGAAGTGCTTTTGTCATTTATGGAGAGTCTTATAGCACTAGCAAACAAAAGTTAATAATTTTCATACTCTGAATTTTCTGATTTTTGCACATTTTTTTCTGAAGTTTCTTTGACCAACCAGTTTCTAAACAGCAAAAATAGTGTATGGTTTTGCCATTTAAAATAATTTAGCGTAGTTTAGTATTTAGCAGTTCTAAACATGTAATGTCTGGTTACATGTGCACAACTAGAAAAAAAAGGGAAAAATTGTATCTTCACCAGTATCACAGATATTTAGATCAACCACAGATTTTGATTTCAACAGGAAAAAAGAATAACTTTTAGGACCTCATGGGAACTATACCTTTAACAACATCCTTAATTTTGAGGGACTACTGGGTACAGTGTTCTCCTTCGTAGCACTAATCACGGCTGCACAGTTTTCTGATAACATGAAATACTTGAATGCATCCTTCATTTTTTTGTGTCAGAGAATCATAATAATAAGATCTTGCATTTTTGAAGGTCTCATCATCAAGTGTTTCAGAGTACTTTGCAAACACTAATTTAAACTTCACAATATCCCAGAGGACAAGGCTGGCTTGGGTGCATCTCTGCTGATTTCACTTATCATGTTGCAGAAATGACATATTTCTTCTGGATACTGTAATAACTTTTTACAGGTGGGTCAATTGAAGTATTGGCTTATAAGTGTCCTATCCAAAAATACAGATTGAGTCAGTAAGACAATGAAAGTGGTATTTCATATCTGGTTTTCAGCCCTCTGAAATACTTATTAATTCTTTCAAGGCACTTGATGATTTTGCTCCATTTAAGTCCTGTTTCAAAAGACACTCTTGTAAACTGTGTCTCTAAACAATATTAGCATAAGTTTAAAATAATTAAAGCAATAGAAATTTGAGACTATTTTACCAGAATTAAAATGATGGAATAAAGTGGAAGGAATATAATCATTATAGAGTTGATGCTGCCTAAAAACTGTGAATGCATTTGATTGCTTATGTCAGACATCATTAGACTATTTACTTTAATAAAATGGTAAAGCCAATACTGTACAGCAACTTAAATCAATTCCCCTAGAATGATATTACAGCTGCCAGATATTCCAAAGTTGAAGATTATTTCTTTTCTGAAAAGGTAAGAAGCCCTCAAATGTTGCCATTCCATTAAAACAAAAAAACCAAAAAAAAATATATATTTGCATGGATGCTAGAAGGATATCAAAATGCAATTTGTGTTAGCGTTTGTACAAGCAATTGCAAAAAACAACAACAAAAAAAAGCTGGTTGATTCTGTTGCTGTGCTTCTTCTGCATCATTGTTTTTAACAGATGGCTTGCTGTTACAACTGCTTTTACTCCAACAAGACTTTATAACCTTGCAAGTTTGGGGGTTTTTTTTGTTTTTGTTTTTGTTTGCTTTTCTTTTTTTTTTCTTGCTCTTGTTGTGCACCATTCGCATTTTAAAAGTTTATGTGGGTTGCTTTGTTGGTGGTTTGAATCTCAGTTAATTCTGGTCTCTTATGGTATTGGGAGAGTATTTACTATCTGTGCTTGATCTGGACCAAACGTATTTTGATTGTAAATAGAAGGTCTTCTTTTATGAGGATGTTCACTTCACAGCTTGAGCAGTGTAATTTTTATACAGGTCTCAGCAATCAATAAAAAAGCCACAGGAGGAATGATTTATCTTGTTGGTTACAGAGACTGTCACCGAGAGAAATTGTAAAAGATCAATTTACACAACCTGGTGTGAGAACGTTATTGATATAACACGGCTGATCAGTTTCTGGTAGTCTATGGGTAGGCGGAGAGAGAGCCCTGCCCTGGGATAGGGCCACTCACCAAGATCTTAATAGACTCGCTGGTCCATAAAATGGACATGAAGCCAATGAAGGGCGAGATTCTGCGTGCTCATGGCACACTGAGTGGCCTGCAGGAAAATGGATTGGCTCAGCTCCGATTAGTTAGTTAAGCAGTGTCATGCATCCTCTTTTTTTTGTTGTTGTTGCTTTTTTCTTCTTCTTCTTCCCCCTGCTCCCCCTCCTACTGTGAGAACTGTTCACTTGGAGGCTCACTGCCTTAATTACAAAGGGCCCTTTTAACTACAGGTCACAGGAGTTGGCTCACTTGACAGGAAATAAGGAAACAAGCTACCTTCCTGAAAAAAAAAAAAAGAAAATCAAACTTCCACTCCTCAAATTAGTTAAATGAAGCTTATCAGCACTTGTTAGTTGATCCTTTGACAGTCTGTTAATTGCAGCTGGTACATTAAGTTATGTTATAACCAGCAGGACATAAGATTAAAAAATAAATAAATTACAGATATGCCACACAGCATTGTTGGTGGATAAAACAAAGTAAGAACGATGTTTATATTTGCTGTAAATATCACAGTACAAAATACATTTATAGATTATTTTCTTTCTTATTCTTTAGAATTAAATTGCATGTTAACTTAAGGGGTTTGTTTGGGTCAGAAAAGGACTTAATACAGTGAGATTAGAAAGGTTCTCATTGCCTCTTAATAAAATCCAACGTTGGCTACTCTGTCAATATAAGCAGTCTGTACCTACGGATGTTATATGTGGAGCTTTTAACATCCCCTGATATATGCTCTCCATTATATCCTTTTATTTAAAGACAATAATTTCTTACTGTTATTACTGGAGGGAAAGAAAATAACTTTAGCAGCATTAAGAAACCCCACGGCAGTTGTTTCTCCTTCATAGGAAGTGACTCTATGGTGTAACTGCTAGCAAAAATAAAGGATCCAAAGGCACATCAAGGGGAAAAAACTGTTTTCATGCATTTAACCTGTTAATTATAGTAATCTACACTACAGTGTAAGTATTGTAACCTGGAATGGAAAATGGGTGATTGAAAGAATGAGCTGACTAAGACAAAAATGATTAAATCCACACTTTGAATGGATGATTTTCATATGTAATTTGAACTACACATTCTTAAGTTGTTTCATTTTCGCATTTCTGTACTCATTGGCACATATCAAAGTGAAAGACTAGCTGAAATTAATGTTTTCTTACCTTCATCTGCCAGAGTAGTTTAAATACTTCTCAAAGACTAAAAGATGTGTTCTTCTGGACCCATAATATGTGATTTAAGATGTGTTTTATGCTTATTATGAAATAATATTTTGAAATCCTAGGCATCCCAACAATATTGCTTCTTTTTATCTATGGAAGGACGCATAAAAAGACAAGGTTGCTTTCATACCACTGAATATTCAAAGTTCCTATTAGGTATCATGGTCTTTTAATATGATTGAACTCACCAGCAGGCCTCTCACTGTGTTCATGCTTTGTACTAAACACAGACAAATGTGTCACATCCCCCCTCCCCTGACCCTTTTTTGGGCAGTGGGACTCTTCACTCCAGTTTCTTCATATCTCAAAGTCAGTTTCTTTGTTCTGAAAATGGAAGGGGTTCAGGTGCTGTCCCTCTTCCTATGCCTTCCTGTACTCAGATCAGAAAAGAAATAAAGCCATTATGACCAAACTGAAGAAATGGAGCTTGTGAGTCCACAGGAGAGGAGTGGGTAGGGGAAGACAATGGTGATGACCTGATGTGGATGATATCTAGAAGCCAGAGGTGGTGGAGAAAGGACAGAAGGGAATGTGGAGAGCTTGGTATGTTCCCCACATGCTGAAATGACTTGATATTATTCTACATCCATGTGTGCTAGTAACCCCTCAAGGCACACAAATTTCTGGAGGTGGAGTTAGCCTGATTGACCTGTGGGTCTTGTTTCTTCCCAACCACAGAAAGAAGTAGCTTCCATTTCTGTGGATGCCCAATGAGGTGCAAGGATGGCCAGAGTGCTTGTTGACCTGTCTTACCCATCCTATATTGTGTTCTAAGACAAATTTGATTTCATAAATAACTGTTTATACCATGACTTCAAGTGGTGGGTGAGCAGAGAAGGAGTTGCTTTTCTCTACAGCTGTCAGGCCACTCACTGCCTCAGGCAGTTTGAAATCATTAGCCAGCCATACTCCTTCCCTGCCCTTTTGGTAAGGAAGTTGGGCTCTTTCCAGAAATCAAACAAGGGCTGTCCCCCTGTCTGATACATGGATGTTACCTAAGCAGAGCAAGCCTGGACATGATGCCACCAAGCTGTCCAAGTACAATGGTCATCTCTTTTTCTGCTGTGAATCCTTTTTTATTTCCCTTCCATGTGTCCAGGGTTGCAACTGAATGTACATCATGGTCCCTGACTCAAACTCTGACAACTCCAGTGACTACCCCTCAAATTAGTCGCTCCTTGAATTGCAGAAAAACCTATTGAGGAAGTACTTCACCAAGATATTCCCTGATTCACTGGAAGGGCAGCTGGTAACAACACCCTGTTGTTAAAGCCTTTCTATTATAGGAAATCCCTGTGACCTTTTATTTTGAGAATCTCTCACATTTCTGTTGTTTGTAGAAGGTGTTTGGTATTCAGCAGAGGAAATCCCTTCAGGCCACAGAAGTCTCTTCTCTTTGTCCCATAAAATTCCATTTAGGATGCAAAGTGACAAAAATTGTCATTACCATTCTCTTATTTTTATCTCTTGGGAAAACATCAGTAGACTCTAGGCTGCAGGCCAAGCTCTCACTGACACTGCCAACACCAAGAGACACAGACTGAATCAGCTGAAGACAAGAAATTGGAAAGTTAAGTGAAGAAGGGTTGAGTCTGTGGTCCTACATTACAAAAAATTCCAAACTGAGCAGAATCCACCCCAAACCATCCCTAAAATACTTAGCTTAAGAGGTAACAGAACAGGCTTCTTGACACTGTAGATTCAAGATGTTTTCCTCATTCACACACACACACAAACACACACACCCCTTTCTCAGCTAATGTCCATCTGTACAGTTAAAGATCTCAACAATCCTAGCAATAGCTTCCTGCACTGCAATGCAGCTGGTTCAAGATTCATGTGTAACTTCTGATGGCAGAAATAAGAAGGAGTGTAAAATAATTCCCAGCAGAGTAATCTTTCAATTAAGTTTCCTGCGGTTGCAAGAATTAGTACTGGAGAGTTAAGAAAAGCCTCTGAACCCTTATTTAGCCTCTTTTGCATGAATGTGTTCTGGTGCAAATGTGTGTTACATATGATCATGCTACATTTTTCAATTGATTCTGTTTAAATCAGTATTCAGGATAGGCTGTTCAGAGGGTAGGAGAAGGTTAGCACATACAATGAAAAGGCTGGTATTTTAGTCTTACATGTTTGATTTTACAGTTCAAGTAACTATTTTCAAGTAGCACTCTTTGAACCTGGAATCTCATATGTTCTTATGCTCAGAAATAGTGTGTGCTATCCATTAAAGTCAATCTTAGGTCATGTATGTCATTCCTTTGTTAAAAATTTACAACATTTAAGCATTTTCAATAACTATCTAGAACCTATGAAAGCCACACGATTCATGTTATTAGTATAGATTGTCAATTCAGCCACTGAAGGTGTTGCACACTCCTAATATTTTACTTCTTATGCAGAGAGATATTGCACAAGACTTTGCAGAATAATGTTCTTAGTCCTGGAATTAAAACCTAGAATTTGTTTCTTCATCATTTAACATAGATGTATAGTGATCACTGTGCTCAGGTGTGAATTTTATCCAGGACTCACAATTGTCAGATTCTGAGATGAACCCCCAGCTCCACGCACATACACATATCAAGAGAACAATGCTCAGCTTCAACCAAAAATTTTCATGGCTAGAGTTGTGTGAAAAATAGATTTCTAGTTTAGAGGCATTCCAGACTTTAGTTTTAAAGCATTTCAGAGATCAGCAATATTTTGCTTTCAGAATTTCTTCTGATATTAGAATTCCAAGATTTTTTGCACCTCTCTCATGGGTTTCTGAAATGAAATATGCTCTCAGGAACTTGGAAACTAATGAGTAAAGTTGAATTGTTCTTGCTAGATTCCCTTCAGCTCACTCCAGAATAGCAGCAGCTCAAAGACTTATGCACAAAGCTTAAAACATTTTTGACCTAATGGAGAAATCTTTACTGGTGTGATATAAAGGTGCTAATATCTGTATTTTTAGAAAAACAAAACAGACTAGTTTCTTTGGTCCTTTATTATGGTAGCTTTCTAGTGAGGTTACTGGCTGTACAAAAATATGAACGAAATTTCTAATGGCTGAATGCACACAAGGAGTTCCAGCTAGGATGGTCTTCTGCAGCACAGAGAGGCACTGAGCATTGTCCCAAGCCTTGTGGGAACACGCCTCCTCCAACTTGTTATTTGCTTCCAGCAGAAAAAGGGCTAAGAATGTGCTGCAAGCCCCCAGCCATGCCACGTTGAGCAGAGTGGGGCTCTGATGATTGCCCCACTTTTTACCACCAGCCAAAAAGACAAAGCTGGGGACACTGGCACCAGGGCAGGGGATCAGAAGCAGCGCTGCTTGGAGCATCATTCAGCCTCGCTGTGGATCTGAAGACGGCAGAAATCAATTTTGTAATTGCAGCAGATACCATGAGATCTGTATCACCACTCCTCTGGAAATGAAATCAGGTAATGAAACTAACTGAAATGAAGATATTACCAACTTGTGACACTTATTCATAGCACACAGGAGTAGAAATGTCTCAGGTGGAACTTAGGACAACTGTCAGTAACTGCTGTTCAAATAATCTGGTCTCTTTCTTTCCCCAAACAATTCATTTTCCTATGACAAATGCAGTTGTCAAAGCAAGTTTGCATTCTGATGCAGTATGTGCATTTGTGTTTGTTCTTTTGTTTTATGGCATGGTTGGTGAGTTTGGGTGAGCTTTACCAAACTGAATGCAAACTTGTTTTAAGTGTTTCATTTAGGATAAAATGCATTATGCCTCAAAATTGTCTTCCCCCTTCCATCCAGGAGCCAAAGTTAGTGAGACATAGAAGGCTGCATCAGTGTTACCTCAAAAAACAGAGTGCTAATATCCACCTGGGTGCTCTCTAAAGGCTTTTATTTCACCAGTATCACATACAGTGATGCAATATGGTCTTGGTGCTGGTGATGTAACTCCTAGCAGTAGTTCTGCTGCTAATGCAGAGAACTTATGCCATTTTTGTCCCCATGATTGATTGCTTCCAGTTTATGTGTATTTCCTTTTGAAGCTTACTCAGGTTTAAAAACCTTTTATTCAGAGAAGTTTTGACACCAACATTTATGCCTCTGTGATGAAAATATTCTAACCTAAAAAATGTAGGCTTTTTGGTTGGATTGTTGAGTTTTGGCTTGTTTTTATATTCTTGTTTTAAGTTCATTTCTCTTTGGAAAGAGTCTTTTTCTGGCACACTTGGTGTACATAGCAAGAGTTTACAAGGCACACTTAAATTGAAATATCAAAGGGAACTGTTGAAATGACGTGCTTGTAGAATGTGTGCAATTATCTGCTATTAACTCATCTGGAATCCTGTGATGAGCAAACTGTGATTTTCAATGTGTCATTACATTGTTGCATCAATGGGCTGTTCAATAGCTCAATTTAAAAAATACTCAAGAAATAATCATTACAAGAGGTAATCCTTCCAGTTTGATTCAAATAAATCTTTTCCTACACTAGGCTGACATGATCATGGATCTCATGAGGTTTCAGTGCTTTGTTTGCCCTTGCTTTACAATATTTGTTGCTGATTTTATTGTTGCATGTTTTATTTTTGATAAGGCATCTTGGATTCTGTTTTCTAATTACACAGAGAAGAATGAGGGATAATGCCACCATCCCTGATTTCTTGCCTTTAGCGACAATGACACAGTGGTGTTGTTTACACAGTGTCAAAGTGCTTGTTTTGTTATTATGGTGTAACAATATTTTTATCCTGTGGATAATTTTGCCTCTTCTGATGAATGTTCAGCTGAAGTTGCCCTCTTCTAGCACTGAAAAGGTAGATCTGTTTTGTGTTTTCATTTGCAGTTGATTTGTGTGGAAAATGGTCAGCTGTGTGCTGAACCTATCATTTTATTGTGGCTTTTTTAGTTTTCTGCTCAATAGAAAGGTACTCTGGAAAATTTGTCTTTGAGAGGAAATTATAAAGTTTATTAAATATGTAAATATACTCAAAGTTTTCTATTCTTAACAATGTCACATTATTTCCTCTGCTTTTTGCCTTTGAAAAATAATTCTGTAAAATAGTTTTTGAATTTCACTATGGTCAGACACTACATATTTGAACTTGATTAGCTTTTCTTTCTTATGTATTCTGGAAGAACTGCTTGTTGACAAAAATAATTGCAGAGTTCTTTTTTTTTTTTCTCTCCTTCCAACAGATTATATTTCCACTAACTTGTGATTTGGGACATTTTGCTATTGGGCAATCAGTTTGAAGAAGTTTGTGCTCATGTTTTAACTTTATATAAACTTAAAAGTATTTCACTATTCTTGCTTACTTGGTGATTTTTCTCCTGGCTAATCACTTGCAGTAACTTTAATGCAACTGAAACAATCACGCTTTACATTTGCTGGCTCCTTCCTCTATAAGTGGTGTAAACATCCAATTGTTTTGGCCAGAAGCAGGCTTTATTTCAGTGTGCCAGATGATGAAAGGATAAAAGGCATAAAGAGGCTTCTAGCAGGTGAATATGTGCTGGTGCTTGTGCGTGGGAAGGCACTGCTAGCTATCGTTAGGGGTGAGGAATTAGCCAGCAGTAGTTTGTGTGCTGCAGTAGGTGGGAAGAGTCAGCCTACTGAAATATGAGACAGGCAGTGGAAGGGAATCATCCAGCAGTTGTCTACGAGCTGGAGGTTAGGATAAGGTAGGTGGAAGAGAGAAAAGAAGATTGGGAGAACTAAAGAAAAAAAATAATAAAAAAAGTGCAGATGAAGAAGAAGTCCAAGGAACAAAGAAAGAGCAGAAATAGAGATACTATATGAACTGCCTGTAGCATGAGAGATAGCCAAAGAAAAGACAGAATAAAGAAGTCATCTGTGTTTCTAGGAGATCAAATGCAACCTGGTGAAAAACTGCAGGACAACATGTACTATTAGCTAGCATTGCCTTTTTGTTAGAGTATGTGTTGAGTTGTGAAACTGAGATAAATGATGTTGAACAGCCGAGACTGATTTGGTGAACACCAAACTTTAGACATCAGGTAAAGTGTATTGACAGGAAAAAATGAAATACTAAAACCTTAAAAAATAAAAGAAGAAGTTTTCCAATTCAAAATGTCACATCCTTCCAAAACATTCCTGCACAAGAAAAACACCATGAAATACTCCAGGCTGTCACCTTTATAAATACTGGCATCTCCTCAACTATTTCCTGTGTGAACACTGAGCACACAGTAAACACAAAGAAGCCCCTTTCACTCATCCAAGTGGACCAAGTGACCATGAAGATGTGTGCTATGTGTGTTTATTTGAGAAGCTGGAATAGTGTGGCTGTAAAATCACAGCCTAGCTTTCTGCATGTCATCTTTCTTGTCCAAGGTGGCAATCCCTCCACAACATAAATTACCAAGAGCTGGCCTCCCTCTGAGGGTGCTAATGGGGTGTAGGTGCAACTCTTTGAATAACAGCTCTAATGTAATGAAATAATGCAGGTGTTTGAATAGCTGAAGTACTCACAGAGGAACTGCACTTGCCAAGAGTAGGCAGAGGTACATGAACACATAATTTGTGATTGCATGAATGAGTACCTGGTAGAGACCCTTTTAATAATTTACCACTGCATCCATGCAACTAAGTATCTTACACTGGGAATAGCAACCAAGCATGAAAAGTCAAAAAGAAAGAACTGGCTGCTCAAGAAAGGCTGGTTGTCTAGTAGAAAATCTTTGCTTTTCCCCATTTGTTGCTGAGCACTCTTCACAGGCTGTAGGTAAGTGAGATTTTTAGGGACTTGTCCAGTTATCAAATAATTTGGCTGCTCTGTGGTTTCAAAAGTGCCAATGCTTCACTCACCACGAAATTCAGGAAGAGGAGCTCAGTTTGCCAGAGCCATCTACCACTCCAGATTCTCACTGTGCTCACAAATATATTCCAAGGAATCATTCTTTAGTCTTAATGGCAGCAGGGAAGAGAAGCTGAATCATTTTAGACACTATAAGAAAACCCACAGATTTTATCATTTAGGGTGCTTGTTTTTGTTCAGCCCAGGCTAACAGAGAAAGATGGTTGTTTCTGATGAGTTATGGCCATTCAGTATTTTATATGAAGGGAATGTAGTAGTCTCACATGAATGTATAGAAATGGATTGTTCCCACAAAGTCTGCAAATGTTGCTTCTGGGAGGCAGCTCCTGAAGGGACAAAGAACAGCAGCAACCTCTGCAAATATGTGCAGGGATGTCTGCAGGTCTGAGGTTCAGAGGGAAGCACAATATGCCTTGTTGCCTGTATTTGCTTTGTGCTAAAGTTACTACTTAAATATTCAACCACTGGGTGCTATTTTGTCTTTTTGTTTTCACAAATATTAAGTATGTTTCTTCTCCTTCACCCCTGTTTATTTCCCTGTTGTGAAACAGCAGTGCAGTAAGGTCAGGTACATTTTGGCAATCCCAGTAGAATCAGTGCCCTCATTCATAAACTGTGATTACTGTCCTGGGGAAATGAGATTGACTTATACTTATGGACGTAAAGATCTGGTAACAGTGACTAAAGCAAGATTTAAGAAATGTATTAAAAAAAAAAAAAAAAAGAGAGGGTTTTTATTTTGCTCTTGGCTTTGAAACTAGTAGAATGAAATGGCTCAATTTAAAAACAAAAACTGCATAATGATATTTCTATATCAAGATAAATCTTACACTAATAAGGGCCACTGGTAGTGTAGTTACAGAGGTCAAAACTTTCTAACCTCCATAGTAAAAAAAAAAAAAAAAATTTAAAACAACAAGAGAAGTTAAAGTTCTTTTTGGAAATAAAAGAGAAGAAGGAGCAGGAGGAGGACGGGGAGAAACAAAAGAGAAACTCTGTCTTTCAGTTCCAATAGTTCTTGATGTTTAAAATCTCTGAAGTTTTCTTATGTGTTATGAAAAGCTACAAATTTATCTTTTGCCATTTTCCCAAGGGAAGCTGACCCAAATCCACCAGCAGCAGTTGAAAAGGTTTTTCCAAGCTTTATCAAATGGCCCCAACAGAGACCAGCTTAAAATTAAAAGCTTCCCCTACCAGAGGGAATATATGTGACTTTAATAACTGAAATGTGTTTTTACTTTCTATTACAGGGGTCAAAAGGTTTCTAAACAAACCAAATTTATCAATTATTTAGAGCTGATTTCTTCTGAAGTGGTATTTCTAAGATATTATTTGGTGGGTAAATTCAATGTTCTAAGGCCAGCAGCAGCATTTTATTCATAACAAATTTCTCCTAAACTGAATTTGCTGGGGCAACTTAATTTCCACTATCGTGTTTGCACTCTGGAAATATCAACTGAAGTGTTATAGGGCCTAACTAGTGGTCTTTTCAAAGAGAAATTCCATATAAGCATGCTTATTCAGCACCACCCTGCTTGCCATTTATTGCTTAAGAAATGAACCGGTACATTGTGTCTGCAGTAGAATTTCTTTAGCTGCTGAAATATCCTTAAAAACCACAAGGCACCTTTAAAGTCAGGAAACAATATCTTAAACTACATTCTCACCCTTGCAGCGAAAGAAAATAACTGTCAGAAGTTTTGTTAAAGACATTTTAAAAGGAAAGAAAAGACCTATACACACACGAGAGTAAATGCACATTTTCTTAGCCTTCTCTGAGAAGCCAGCACTTCAGTTAGGTTGTTGCGGAAGGGAATTAACAGTAAATTTAGAAAGAGACCATTCTTAATACCTAATAGGGTCCACTGACTATGTAAATACTCTGTTTGTTATACATTAGCTAAACATACATTGGGTTCCTGCCCAAAGTCTGCCATTTGGTGCAGGGAGAAGATGTTATGGAACAGTTCATAAATTCATGTGGAGCCCTGTTAAATGAAACCAACCATCCAAGAGCTGACATTTTGCCATCTTTAAAATAGCTGCCTCTCTTGCAGTAAAACGTCAGGTTTATTTATGCAGGCAAATATGGAGTAGTAATGCAATCAAGGTGCTGTGGAGGGTTTTGTGTTGTATTTTTTTTTTTTAAGAGAAAGAATCTAGCTATTAATAAATAAAAATGTCTTGAATAGCTGCTCTTTATTTATACTTGAAAAAATTTTCTTCCTGAAAAAGTCAAATTAAGGAGTAAAAGCATCATTTTGTGACCACTGAAAATGGTCCCTTTTTCTTAGCAGTACATGCTTTCAGAAATATGAATTATTGCTACAAATAAAGAACAAACAGGTGGAAGCTCTTCCTCTCTCTTCTGCTTCCCTTTGCCTTTGGGCAAAAGAATTCTTCTCAAGCATAAGAGATTGGCAAAAAATGATCAAAGAGAGCCAAATTTGATCGAGGTCTGGCTAATAAGATGTTGAAGAGTTTTTTACCTCCAGGGGACTGACTCTGCTTCTGTTTCATTTTTGGCTCAGATTATTACTCAGATTTGGAGATGGCTTGAGGATGTTGTCAGATGAAGGCTTGAGGTTTGGTCTGGGGACTCTGTGCCTTGAAAAGGCCAGATTTTTGGATGGAACTTGAATGGAATACCTTATGGAGATTGAAAATGTTTCTGAGTACATGAAATGGATAACATGACATTTGGGTCATGTTCAGCCAGGAACTGGAAGGATGTTGTTCTGCACCCAAAGTACTTACATGTCTATGTGGCCTTCCCCTGCCCAAGGTTAGGAGGGTGCTGAATTCAGAGTTCATTTTTGACAGCTGACAGTGATTGAAAGCTACACCATGGTGGCTATTTTGAATCTTGCATGAAATGAGTGGATGAGCACCAAAATCACCATGCTGCTGTCCTTAATGACTGTTAGACTTGTTTTCAATTCTTTATCTGTGCTGGCTTTTCTTTGCCAGGGTCTTTGCCACCAGAGAAAGAAAAGAAGGAAACAGCAGGTATGGCTATGAAAATGTAAATGTGATAATGAGGAAAGCCTGGCAGATTAGCATAAAAACCTAACGTTGAGGAAAGGAGTCTTTCAAGGTGTTGGATGGTGGTACAACTTCAGATTACTCCCTGGATATTTCAGACTTTCTTCAGGAGCTTTGGATGAGAAAAGTAATTTGAATTTGCTCCTTTGAGATCCTTAAGCACCCTCAATATCAGGATAAGAAGACCATTACATTTAGCACTGGAAGGTGCTATGAAGAATTTGAGGCTTTTTTGAAAGGGGGAAGGTCTGTAGTTATTTCCTTACACTGTTTCTAATATTCTAGATACAAACATAATCTTGCAACCTCTGGTAAGGCCAGATGAGATCTGAAAAGAGTGGTTCAGAAATTATTTACTATACAATAATGGGGAAATGAACTTGTTCTGTTCTTTCCAGCTTTGTTGTACCCTGTAGAACCAACAGACTGGGAGTTCTGCTCACCACATGGAGCTACTTTACATGTGTGCAAGGGACATCATCTTTTTATATGCATTTATGTAGTCATGACTTACTGGTTTACCTTTGGTTTATGCTGTTTCTTATAGTTCCAGCACTGTTAAAAGTGAGGAATTTAATTTTAATAAAAAGGTGAAAAGGGAAAAGAAAAAGGAAAGGAAAAGAAATAACTTAACTTGTCCCAAACTGAGTAATCTTATAGACAAAAAAATTGGTGAAAGATAGAATAGGAAAGTTGATATTGAATTAATTAATTCTGATCTCAGATCAGATACGCTCAGCTTCATACTTCCACTTCATAAAACCAACTCTACTCTTCAAAAAATATTCAGCTACACTGAGGAACTGAACTCTACTTGCAGAAGATATACTGCCACCAGGGTTTACAGTAACATTTTTGCCTGCTTAGCTCTGATAGTTTACCTATCACATCTGTCAGATTCTTCAGAGGAAAAAAAACCAAAAGCCCTCACCAGCTTGTTTTCTTCCAGTGCCTGGAACAAACTGGCTTGGGGAAAATATGTTAGCACCTATATTTAAATTATTCAGTTGGTTTGTTCTTTTTTCTCAAGAAGGTAAG